>NC_045133.1:14458532-14761300 GCF_007655135.1 Punica granatum
AAATCACTAGGCCGAAGCCCGAGGAAAGCAGTAAAATGGACGCGAAGTCCGTGGACGCGAAGTCGGGAAAGCGGTAAAGTCACTAGGCCGAAGCCCGAGGAAAGCATAAAATGGACGCGAAGTCCGTGGACGCGAAGTCCGGAAAGCAGTAAATTCACTAGGCCGAAGCCCGAGGAAAGCAGTAAAATGGACGCGAAGTCCGAAAGCAGTAAATTCACAGGCCGAAGCCCGAAAAGCAGTAAAATGGACGCGAAGTCCGTGGACGCGAAGTCCGGGAAGCAGTAAATTCACTAGGCCGAAGCCCGAGGAAAGCAGTAAAATGGACGCGAAGTCCGTGACGCGAAGTCCGGAAGCAGTAAAATCACTAGCCGAAGCCCGAGGAAAGCAATAAAATGGACGCGAAGTCCGTGGACGCGAAGTCCGGAAAGCAGTAAATTCACTAGGCCGAAGCCCGAGGAAAGCAGTAAAATGGACGCGAAGTCCGGAAAGCAGTAAATTCACTAGGCCGAAGCCCGAGAAAAGCAGTAAAATGGACGCGAAGTCCGGGAAGCATTAAATTCACTAGGCCGAAGCCCGAGGAAAGCAGTAAAATGGACGCGAAGTCCGTGGACGCGAAGTCCGGAAAGCGGTAAATAAAGTCACTAGGCCGAAGCCCGAGGAAGCAGTAAAATGGACGCGAAGTCCGTGAACGCGAAGTCCGAAAGCAGTAAATTCAGTAGGCCCGAAGCCCGAGGAAAGCAGTAAAATGGACGCGAAGTCCGGAAAGCAGTAAATTCCTAGGCCGAAGCCCGAGAAAAGCAGTAAAATGGACGCGAAGTCCGTGGACGCGAAGTCCGGGAAGCAGTAAATTCACTAGGGCCGAAGCCCGAGGAAGCAGTAAAATTGGACGCGAAGTCCGTGGACGCGAAGTCCGGAAAGCAGTAAAATCACTAGGCCGAAGCCCGAGGAAAGCAATAAAATGGACGCGAAGTCCGTGGACGCGAAGTCCGGAAAGCAGTAAATCACTAGGCCGAAGCCCGAGGAAAGCAATAAAATGGACGCGAAGTCCGTGGACGCGAAGTCCGGAAAGCAGTAAATTCACTAGGCCGAAGCCCGAGGAAAGCAGTAAAATGGACGCGAAGTCCGGAAAGCAGTAAATTCACTAGGCCGAAGCCCGAGAAAAGCAGTAAAATGGACGCGAAGTCCGGGAAGCAGTAAATTCACTAGGCCGAAGCCCGAGGAAAGCAGTAAAATGGACGCGAAGTCCGTGGACGCGAAGTCCGGAAAGCAGTAAAATCACTAGGCCGAAGCCCGAGGAAAGCAGTAAAATGGACGCGAAGTCCGGACGCGAAGTCCGGAAAGCAGTAAATTCACTAGGCCGAAGCCCGAGGAAAGCAGTAAAATGGACGCGAAGTCCGTGGACGCGAAGTCCGGAAAGCAGTAAAATCACTAGGCCGAAGCCCGAGGAAAGCAGTAAAATGGACGCGAAGTCCGTGGACGCGAAGTCCGGAAAGCAGTAAATCACTAGGCCGAAGCCCGAGGAAAGCAGTAAAATGGACGCGAAGTCCGTGGACGCGAAGTCCGGAAAGCAGTAAATTCACTAGGCCGAAGCCCGAGGAAAAGCAGTAAAATGGACGCGAAGTCCGGAAAGCAGTAAATTCACTAGGCCGAAGCCCGAGAAAAGCAGTAAAATGGACGCGAAGTCCGGGAAGCAGTAAATTCACTAGGCCGAAGCCCGAGGAAAGCAGTAAAATGGACGCGAAGTCCGTGGACGCGAAGTCCGGAAAGCAGTAAAATCACTAGGCCGAAGCCCGAGGAAAGCAATAAAATGGACGCGAAGTCCGGAAAGCAGTAAATTCACTAGGCCGAAGCCCGAGGAAAGCAGTAAAATGGACGCGAAGTCCGTGGACGCGAAGTCCGGAAAGCAGTAAAATCACTAGGCCGAAGCCCGAGGAAAGCAGTAAAATGGACGCGAAGTCCGTGGACGCGAAGTCCGGAAAGCAGTAAAATCACTAGGCCGAAGCCCGAGGAAAGCAGTAAAATGGACGCGAAGTCCGTGGACGCGAAGTCCGGAAAGCAGTAAACACTAGGCCGAAGCCCGGGGAAAGCAGTAAAATGGACGCGAAGTCCGCGGAAGTCCGGAAAGCAGTAAAATCACTAGGCCGAAGCCCGAGGAAAGCAGTAAAATGGACGCGAAGTCCGTGGACGCGAAGTCCGGAAAGCAGTAAATCACTAGGCCGAAGCCCGAGGAAAGCAGTAAAATGGACGCGAAGTCCGTGGACGCGAAATCCGGAAAGCAGTAAATTCACTAGGCCGAAGCCCGAGGAAAGCAGTAAAATGGACGCGAACTCCGTGGACGCGAAGTCCGGAAAGCAGTAAAATCACTAGGCCGAAGCCCGAGGAAAGCAGTAAAATGGACGTTAAGTCCGTGGACGCGAAGTCCGGAAAGCAGTAAATTCACTAGGCCGAAGCCCGAGGAAAGCAGTAAAATGGACGCGAAGTCCGTGGACGCGAAGTCCGGAAAGCGGTAAAGTCACTAGGCCGAAGCCGGAGAAAAGCAGTAAAATGGACGCGAAGTCCGTGGACGCGAAGTCCGGAAAGCAGTAAAATCACTAGGCCGAAGCCCGAGGAAAGCAGTAAAATGGACGCGAAGTCCGTGGACGCGAAGTCCGGAAAGCAGTAAATTCACTAGGCCGAAGCCCGAGGAAAGCAGTAAAATGGACGCG
Organism: Punica granatum; assembly: GCF_007655135.1. Lineage (NCBI taxonomy): Eukaryota > Viridiplantae > Streptophyta > Magnoliopsida > Myrtales > Lythraceae > Punica > Punica granatum. The sequence continues at coordinate 14,461,238 of NC_045133.1, forward strand.
AAGTCCGTGGACGCGAAGTCCGGGCACGGCGAAGTCCGGGAAAGCAGTAAATTCACTAGGCCGAAGCCCGAGGAAAGCAGTAAAATGGAGAGAGCGAGGGGAAGCGAGGGTGGGAAAGAATGCTAAGCGGTTTGTCGGGGACTTCGGCAGAGGCGGATTGTCCCGTTCCAAGTTGAGCTTGTCATTTGTCGTTTCCTTGAGTCAGGGTCAAAAGGGTTCCTTATCATGCCCTTCATTTGGTTCGGTGCCCCGATCTGCCGCACAAGCCAATCGCGTGTTCGTCAAGAAGGAAATGCCTCCTGGGATTCTCGATCGCACCTGTGCATGGAAATGAAGGAACCTACAAAAGGCGTCAGTTGCACTTAATCGGCGAGACAGGCATACGTAAGAGGAATCTATGTAAAGATGTGTCGGGGATTTGATATCGGTGACCATTGTAGGGCGGTCGTGTCCCTGTCGGAGAATGGCTTTTCTGGAACGGGTGACCCGTAGAACATGTGCGTAAAGGTAAAAGGATGGATCTTATGGAATCCTCCAAGTCAAGGATACGTTGATTCGACCCCCATTTCGAAGTGGGCCTCGAACCTGGAGAGTTGAAGAGAGTTTGCTTGCGTCGGGGAGTGCCGAACCACTACTCGGTGTAGCTTCACAAGGAAAGTGTCGCTTTTCTTTCATGGTCAAGCCGACATTGTCCCCTAACTTTTGCCTAGGTCGCGGGATGCATGACGGCCTAGCGGGGTATTTTATTTAATTTCTCTCACATGAATGCTCACCTTTTGCTACGATTCCCCACGTTTGGGTGGGATCGTACCCCTCGGATCCTCTAACTTTTGCCTAGGCCGCCTCAATGAGGTTTTCGACCTAGCGAGGGAATGATTTGTGCTCTCCTTTTGCCACGACCCCCCTTTGCGGGATTTTAAGTCGTGCCACTCGTTCCCTAGTTTTTGCCTAGGCCGCCTCAAGGAGGTTTTCGACCTAGCGGGAAAATTTATTTTTCTCTCAAGAAAGTTTAGTGTTGGACAGATTGTGGGAATTGAAGCTCGTCCATAGAAATGTCTTACAATGAAAGGGGCACAGAGCCCGAAGAATAAAGAATATACAAGTGTTTACGGATAATACTTCTTAATGGCGTCAGCATTGACAGGAAGGGCATTTTCAGTGCCGTCCATGTCGCTCAAGATGACCGCTCCTCCGGAGAAAACCTCCTTGACGACGAAGGGGCCATCGTATTTGTACGAGAACTTCCCTCGAGAGTCTGGCGTGACGTGTAGGACTTTCCTCAAAACGAGGTCGCCGGGGTTGAAATCGCGGTGGCGGACTCTTGCGTTGAAGGCTCGAGCCATTCTTTGTTGATAGCACTGTCCGTGGCATAGCGCTTTCAACCTCTTCTCATCAATGAAATTTAACTGTTCGTACCGCTGCTTTGCCCATTCCGCTTCTTCAAGCTCGGCCTCGGCAAGAATCCTCATGGAAGGGATCTCTACTTCGATTGGGAGGACGGCCTCCATGCCATAGACTAGCGAATACGGGGTTGCCCCGGTTGAGGTCCGTATGGATGTACGGTACGCCAAGAGTGCATAGGGAAGCATCTCGTGCCAATCCTTGTAGTTCACCGTCATTTTTTCGATGATCTTTTTGATGTTCTTATTTGCCGCTTCCACTGCACCGTTCATTTGGGGACGGTACGGGGTGGAATTGCGGTGTCGGATTTTGAATTGTGCACAAAGCTCGTCGATGACCTTGTTGTTCAGGTTCTTGGCGTTGTCCGTGATGATTGTCGCAGGGACCCCGTATCGGGCTATGACGTCGCGTCTAAGAAAACGGGCCACGGCCTTCGCGGTGACTGACGCAAGAGTGACAGCTTCGATCCATTTGGTGAAGTAGTCAATTGCCACCAAAATGAACATGTGACCGTTGGACGCTTTGGGGTTGATCGGGCCGATCACATCCATCCCCCACATTGAAAAAGGCCATGGTGCCGTCATGGGGCGCAATTCATTGGGCGGCGCTTTGATTTGATCGGCGTAGACCTGACATCGGTGACAATGTCTGACATGTTTCACACAATCAGTCTCCATGGTGGACCAATAATAGCCCAGGCGCATGATCTTCTTAGCGAGCATGAGACCGTTCATATGGGGTCCACAGTTTCCCCCGTGCACTTCCTCCATGAGACGTCGCGATTCGTGCTCGTCGATGCACCGGAGGAGTGTGGAGTCGAAGGAGCGGCGGTAAAGTATCTCGCCGCTCAAGAAGTAGTGTATCGCGAGGCGTCTGAGAGTCTTCCGATCGCGGCGGTCGGCGAATGGGGGGTATTGGCCGGTTCGCAGAAGGTTCTTGATGTCTTCGTACCACGGCTTCGCCTCGGATGCTTCGATTGAATTGCAGTGCGCCGGTCCTTCGGCTATCTCAATCTCGAGGGGCTCGATAAGGTTCTCCTTCGTGATGCTCACCATGGAGGCGAGCGTTGCAAGCGCGTCCGCGAATTGATTTGTCATGCGCGGAGTATAGGTGAACGAGATGTCCTCGAAGTTCTTGGTTAACTTCTCGAGGTACTCGTGGTACGGCACCAGTTTTGCGTCCTTTGTCTTCCATTGCCCCAATGTCTGGAAGATAGTGAGCATGGAGTCACCGAACACTTCGAGCTCTTTTACTTTGAAATCAATCGCCGCTTGGAAGCCGAGAATACATGCCTCGTACTCAGCCACATTATTGGTGCACGGGAAGTCGATCTTTGCCGCTACTGGGTAATGGTGTCCGTCCGGGGATATCAGTACTGCACCGATGCCTGATCCCGTGGAATTGACAGCACCGTCGAAATACATCTTCCATCCCGGCTCCTCTCCCTCGTCGTCTACTCGGAGGATTCCCTCATTCGGGAAGTCGGGATTAATTGGTGTGTGGTCTTCAACTGGGAATTCTGCCAAATGATCTGCAATTACTTGCCCCTTGACCGAAGTGCGGGACACGTATTCAATATCATACTCAGTTAATTGACAACGCCACTTGGCGAGGTTCCGCGTGGAGGAGGGACTGTCGAGCAAATATTTCAGGGGATCCGCCTTTGATAGCAAGCGGACCGTGTGATAAAGTGTGTATTGTCGGAGCCTTTGCATGACCCACACCAATGCACAGCACATCTTCTCGATTTCCGGATAATTTGACTCTCCATCGGTGAACTTTTTGCTCAGATAGTAGATCGCGCGCTCCGTGTGCGTGGACTCCTCCTCCTGTCCCAGCATGCATCCTAATGATTGACGACGCACCGTTAGGTAGAGTACGAGGGGACGGCCTGGTGTAGGCGGGACCAAAACCGGCGGTTTGACCAGGTACGCCTTGATGGTGTCAAAGGCCTTCTGACATTCTTCGTCCCATTCGATCGCCGCGTTCTTGCGGAGCAAGCGAAAGAGTGGTTGGCATTTCTCTGTCAAGTTGGCAATGAATCGTGCAATGTAATTCAATCGCCCTAGGAAGCCTCGTACTTCGCGGACCGAAGACGGCGGAGGAAGCTCCTTGATCGCCTTGACTTTATCGGGATCTACCTCAATACCGCGCTCGCTGACCACGAACCCTAGTAGCTTTCCCGATCGAGCGCCGAACGTGCATTTTGCCGGATTGAGCCGAAGCTTGTACTCCTGCAAGCGGTCGAAGAGACGCTTCAAATTAACAAGATGGTCTTCTCCTTCTTTGGACTTGGCAATCATGTCGTCAACATAGACCTCGACTTCCTTATGCATCATGTCGTGGAACAATGTGACCATAGCCCTCTGATAAGTTGCCCCGGCGTTCTTGAGACCGAAAGGCATGACGCGATAACAAAAGGTTCCCCACATGGTAGTGAACGTCGTCTTGACCTTGTCTTCCTCGGCCATCCGAATTTGATTGTATCCGGAGAAGCCGTCCATGAAAGAAAACTGAGAGTGGCGCGCCGTGTTGTCAACTAGTGTGTCGATGTGGGGCAAGGGAAAGTTGTCCTTGGGGTTGGCCTTATTGAGGTCCCGATAGTCGACGCAGACTCGCACCCTTCCATCTTTCTTCTCCACCGGCACGATGTTTGCCACCCATTCGGAGTAGTTGCAGACCTCGAGAAAGCCCGCGTTGATCTGTTTGACAACCTCCTCCTTGATGCGGAGAAGGAGGCTTGCCCGTTGCCGTCGCAATTGTTGCCGCTTGGGCGGGAACTTCTCGGTGTCCAGCGGGAGGAAGTGCTTCACTATTGACGAGTCTAGCCCCGGCATGTCGGCGTAGGACCAGGCAAAAACTTCTTGATACCTGGTCAAGAAATCGATCATTCGGACCCGTTGTGTTGGGTCGAGGCTTGTGCCGATCTTTAGGATGCGGGGCTCCTCTTGAGTACCCACGTTGATCTCTTCTGTTGGCTGAGCGAGGTGAGTTGGCGATCCTCGAGGCGGCGCAAACTCTCTTCTATCTCAGGCACTAAACTGTCTTCGTCGAGCCCTTCCCCGAAGTATATGGGTCCGGGCTCTCCGAGACTTTCTTCGGATGGGTTCGAATCAACGCATCGAAGATTTGGATTCGAGTGGAGCCTGGAGAATTGAAAGAATTGTCTTAGAAAATTTTAGAACGATATGAACAAAAGAGTAAGGAAGAGAGAGTGAAATAGACGAGGATTCAAAAAATGCATATAGGGAATTCATTGATAGTGAGGATCACGAAGCCATAACAGAGTTCCCTCTTCCGTCGTGTGGCCTACGGCTACGCCGACACGCGGGAAACATCTCATACATAGATAAATCTTACACATCGGCGATCACAGCCGAGTAGCGCAGGACTGAGGTCCAATTGTTAAGCTCCTCGTTTTCCTGCGCCGGGCGGATGTGAACCCCTGAAGGAATCTCCTCGGTGACGGCATACACGGTTGGCAAGGTGTCAGTCGCGTCGTCGAAGTCCGAGGAAGGGCCGTCAGAGGTGCTCCCGATGATGAGTGGAGGCCCGGGGAAGAAATGTGATAGCGGGGGGACTGGAATGCCCCTGTGGAGCCTACCATAGTGCGTGGCGAGGCGGTGGAGGTGGTTGCCCCGGCGGGCCTCGATGATTTCATGGCAGGAGGGGCGAAAGCCAAGTCCCCTCCTGTGCTTGTACGCTTCAACTTCATGGGGCGGTTGATTCCTTGCCCGCGCGCCCCAAGGCCCGTGCCGGGAATGTAATGGTGGCGCAAAAGGACCTTCCCTATCATGCGGTCGGCGCTGGAGGGTCTGACCTCTCCGTAATCCCGGATAACGGAGATAGTCTCAAAGGAGTGGAAAGGCAGGTTTTCGTCGTCCCCGACGCTGATATAGGGAACCGCCGTCTCCTTATAGATGGCGTAATCCTCCTCACCCTTAACCGTGATGATCTTCTCCTCGACGATGAATTTCACCCTCTGATGCAGTGAGGAAGGGATGGCGCCGACCGAGTGAATCCAAGGCCTTCCAAGGAGTAGGCTGAAGGCGTTCGGGATATCCAATACCTGAAATGTGACGCTGAAGGAGCATGGGCCGATATCTATGAGGAGATCGATCTCCCCGTTCACCTCTCTCCTCGAGCCGTCAAAGGCTCGGACCGCTGTCTTGCTAGGGCGGATGCGGTTGAGATCCACATTCATCTACTTCAAAGTGGTCACCGGGCATACGTTGAGTGCAGAACCGTTGTCGATCATGACTCGGCCGACAATATGGTTATTACACTTGCAGACGATGTGCAGTGCCCGGAAATGCGCGCATCCTTCGGAGGGGAGCTCATCGTCCGAAAACGAGATGGTGTTGGAGAAAATAGAGTTGATGGTTTCCTCTATCCGGTCCGGGGGCGTCCCTTTGGGGACTTGCGCAGCCGTGAGGACCCGCATGAGGGCCTCCCTGTGAGGTTCCGAGTTGAGCAGGAGGGCGAGCAATGAGATATGGGCCGGAGATTTGGCCATCTGCTCCACTACCTTGTACTCGCTCGCTTTGATGACTTTCATGAAGGCTTCGGCCTCCTCTTCTGTCACCTTCTTGGACGGAGTAAGCAGGGTCCTAGGCCTCGTCTTCTCTTCGGCAGCGGGTGCCTTCCCTCTGTCGGTGGTCGCCGGGTTCTCATATAGCCGCCCTGAGCGGGTTATGCCCATGACACCGAATTGTTGCTCTAGCTTCCCGACACTTCCCTCATAGGTCCAGGGGACCCTATCGTTCGAGTACGGCTCCTGGGCGGGGACGTCTATGACAAGCGGGGCATGAGGCGCGTCTACCCCGGTGAGCCCGACTGTGACTTCCGTCGGTACGTATTCAATCACAACGGGAGAGAACCCGTCTTGTTTGCCTTCGTCCTCGCTCGATGTGCACACGGTGATCATGTTGATGGAAGGCCCCGGAGCCGATCCATGGTCAGGAAGAGGATTAGCCTGTACGTTCGGAGGCCTTACAGCATTGAATACGAGCCCCTTCGCGTCGATCATCTCCTGAATCCTCTCCCTTAATCTCCAACAAGTGTCCAGGGTATGCCCCGGTGCCCCCCGATGATATTCGCACTGCTTGCTTTGATCTTGGATGGTTGGATCGAAGCTCGGGCCAGGCGCTATTGTTCCGATCTTCTCACGAATTTGCCGGTAGATGTGGGAAGGCGGAACCGGTAGGGTCGGGTATTGTCGGCGGGGTCGCGATGGTGCTGCACCGCCCTGTTGACTTTGCGGGGGCGGGGCCCTTTGTGCCGGCTGAGTAGTCCCAGGAGCCGGAGGTTGATATTGAGGGGCTTGGGATGGAGCAGGGGCATAATGGTGGACGACGGGCGATGATACTGCAGGTAGGGGTGGAGGCGGCAGTGCGGAATAGTAGATTGATTGGGTAGGGGCTTGAGGCCGATATTGGGGTGCCTGCGGGGTGTACGAGGGAGCTACGGGAGGCGCCGCCGTGTAGTTCATCGAATATTGCTGGGGGGCCTGTTGCGCAGTGCTGACGGTATTCACCGAAATTTCCTTTCCCCTTCTCCCGCTTGAGGATGATGAGGTCGCGGGGACCTTCTTAGACGACTCCTCTCCTTTGCTGGTGGGGTCCTCCATTCTTCCGAGCTTGATGCCCAAGTCCAATTTCTTTCCGGCCTCGATGAGATCGGAGAACGACGAAGTGTGCGCCAACAAGTGCGAGTAATATACCCCTCTCAGCGTGGAGTGGAACAATTGGATCTGTTGCACCTCGCTGATCGGAGGGATGTGCTTTGCTGCTTGGGCCCGCCACTTGGCAGCATACTCCTCAAACCTTTGGCCCCTCGCCATCTCTTTGGTGCTTAGCTCCAACAGGGTGGGGGGCGTTTCTGCACAATACCGGTACTGGTCGGTGAACTTCCGGGAGAGATCCTCCCACGTCGGGATGTCCTCAGCCTTCAGTGACATGAACCAATCGAGGGCCGATCCCGACAGGCTATCCTGGAAGGAGTGGATGACAAACTCCTCGTATTCCCAATATTGTAGCATCTTCCCTCGGTAATGGCGAAGGTGGTGGCGCGGATCCGTCGTGCCTTCATAGGTCTTGAACTCTGGAACCTTGAACTTCGGGGGCAGACGCATGCCCGGGAATAGGCTACAGTTACCGTAAAGGGCGTCGGGACGAGCGTCGTTTGCTTGCAGGGCCCGTATAGTTTCCTCCACTCGCTTCAGCCTACGTTCCTGTTCGGCGTCGGCCTCGGGGAAGAAGTGCGTCGGTGAGGCGAGTTGGGCCGCATGAGTCCGCGTGCCCGGTTCGTGGAAGGTGGTGTTTATGGGGGGCGGTGCCTGGTAGGAGAAGCCGACGTGAGGTTGCAGAGTCGGATAAGGAGGGAGCTCCGTGGCTTGAGGATGAGTTGGAGCGGGTGCGGTGGTTGCCGGGAAAACTGTCGGCGGGGGCGCCGTGTAGATCATAGCCGGAGCAGGTATGGAAACAGGTGGAGGTGCAGACAGGATATGCTCCGCGGATAGGAAGGTAACCGGTGGAAGAGGGCCTACCGAAGGGGCCGGCGGTGGCGGAAATTGACTTGTGAAGGGGTGGACCGTGGACGTATACAGCGTTGGTGGTGCGGGAGCTTCAACGTTCTCCGGGGCTTGGGTCGGTGGAGTAGAACTTGAGGAGGCCCGGTTAGGTCCTCTGAGCAAGGCGAGCAGTTCCGCCATATTAGTGGCCATTTGGTTGACCGTGCCCTCGAGGGCCGCAATGCGGGCTTGGTCATTGGTGGCGGCGGATGTTGGTGAGGCCGGTGGGAGAGGCGCCCTTGAAGGTGCCGGGGGCGGGAGATGTGTCGGAAGGGCGCCGGAGTATGCCGGGAGTACGCCTGCAGGAGTAAGAGGCGGTAGAGCGTGTGTCTGCGGTGGTTGAGAGAGAGTCGGGACCGAAGGGTTGACTTCTTCGGAAATATCGACGTGATCTCCTTCCGCCATCCTGAGACGTTGACGAGTCGGGTAGCGGTGTGACGCCAGTGGTAATCACCTAGATTCCAAGAATGTGTAAGGACATACACCAATATCTCAAATGATAAGTGCGGAATTAAGTAAAGTGACAAAATGTATGAGATGCATGAGCTTTCAAAACACTAATGTCATTACATTGATTGGCTCCATGTTCCATGGTTTTACAAAATAGAACATTCGGAAGAAAGGAAAGGAACATAAATGTGAAGCCGACATCCCTTTGCGCTCGGTGGCCGCTCGAAAGTGGCGTGGGTGCGAGCGAGGGCAAAAATGAGCGCGCCTACTAATCCTAAGGATGGGCGAGGTTGCGCGCCCTCTTGTGCACTCGATCCAACTCCGCGTCCAAGCGGGCCATCTCCCGGTCTAAGTGTGCGACCCGGGCGCGTGCTCGAGTCAGCTGTGTCTGAACCTCCCTGTAGTCCGCGACCTCTGCGCGGGCGTCGACAAGCTCGCAACGGAGCCTATCCCGTTCCTCCCTGACGGCCCGTAGCTCCGTGTGCATGGCCGCTTGGATAGAACTTTCGGCTTCGGGAGCGAGGGTGGATGTAGCGCGGGGAGTCGGGGCGGCCTGAGGCCGTTGTGGTGGTGTCGATCCTTGCGGGTAGAACTGGGCTACGTATGCTGAGGTGGCAGAAAATGCTCGCTCCTCGTCGGTAGGATGCTCGGGGAAATACAGGCGTTGTATGGTGCTAGCATCCCGCTGACGGCGGATCTCCCGAATCTGAAGGAATCTATCGGGAGCCGTGGACGTGGAGTCAGCCCATTGGATGCGGAAAGGTAGGCGGTCCGCCTCGGCGGGAATGTCCTGTAGGCCGCCGAGTTGTCTGATTACTCGGCCGGGAAATATGAGGGTGCTCCCCAAATGGCTGAGGAGGGGAACTCCAATGATTCCGGGACATCCCGTGATCATGGGGCCGCCGGGATTCCATCGGGCGACCCATAGGAACCGTGAGGGTGTCAGCTCGCGCCAAAAGCGCCTCCATTCCGAGAAGCTGTGCTCGGGAGGTGGGATGATCGGCGCCAAGCGTTCGATCAACGAGCGCTCGTCGGCGATGTAGGAGAACGGATGTGACAAGCAGAACGGGCGGATGTGGGCTAGAAGCCAAATCTGTAGCAAGTGCGGGGATCCTCTCATCCTTCCGCGTCGAACCTCCCTAACATAGTCGAGAGACCGAACGGTCTCGGCTAATAGAGCCTCCACATAACTATGGCCTCCCACCGCTTGGAGGACGACTTGGGCTATAGCCCCGTCAATGAGGTTCGGAGAGTACGGGAACAGGAGGGTACCAAAGATCAAGAGCAGGAATCCATGGCAAGCATCGCGCTGATAAGAGGCCGTAGTAGGCGTCATTGCGTGGAGGAGCGTCCAATCGGAGAGCCATGCAATCCGGATGCCTTGATCCCACCTTTGATGGAGCTCCTCGTGGATATCTTGAGCGGGTATGCGGAGAAGAGCGGAGAGCTGACCCTGGACGGTCGTGAACGGGTTGGGTCTGAATATGCCTTGGGTCGTGGGTGTGGGCCTCTGGATGAGTGCCGTGTACTCCTCGATCATAGGAGCTAACTCTGTACCCTGGAAGTTGAATACTGCGTGCTCGGGATCCCAAAATTCGGTGGCGGTCCTCAAGAAGATCCAGTCTACCGGAGTCTCGGTGAGCATGACCACGTCTCCGATGATGTCCTGGATGAATGCGCGGTCCACCGGTCGGAGAGTCCTCCAGATGCGCATGATGTCTTGCCTTGGTGGTGTAATTGCTTCGAGCCTAAGACCGGGAGCCGGGCGGTCCATCCTTACCTAGATGGAGGAGATGCCGGCTTAACGTTTTTAGAAGCGAATCAATGCAATGTCCTAATTTTTCGAAAAAATGTATGCAGTGCGGAAAGATAAACTATAGTTGTGTTCTTTACAGTATACATCACTCTTTCTTATAAAAAACAACAAAATGCCGGTCCTAAAAAAAACTACGGGCCGACTCAAGGACTCGACTTTGGGTCGGTTGACGGCATGGAGGTAAAAATTGGTCCAGCATGACGGTCCCTGTGTATGCATGGTTTTCGGTGCTACTGGGAGAAACGCTAACTAGGGATGGGGGCTCCCGACTCAAGGGTGTGAATTCCTTGAAATCGAGCGAGGATCTTTGGGGGCCGGTTCGGTGGCATAGCCGACTCGATCCGTTCCCTTACTCGGAACCTCTGACTAACCTAGCTTCCTATATTGGTGCCCGTGGGATGTCGGACAAGGTCCCTAAGAATCTAGTATGATGTGCAATGCATGTGCGGGAAATAAAAGTGCGTAAAATAGATAAGCGGGAAATGCGGAAAGCGGTAAATAGACAAGCAAACAAACAAGCGGGAATGAGCCCGAACCCTCTAAGTATCCCCAGTGGAGTCGCCAAGCTGTGCGCACCCGAATTTCATCTCGTCGGGGCACGCATGCGCGCGCCTAAGCAAACGCGGCTTGGGAGTGTCCACCTTCCCGGGGACGCGCGACGGACGCACGTGAGAAGGAGTCGCCACTTGCCATTTTACGACCCGAAGGTCGAGGGCCGGCAAGTTACCCGAGTCTAGGGGTACGGGGTACACCTAAATGCTAAGGCAATGGTCGTGCGGAACCGGAAGTTCCGAATTCGGGGGTTCTATTACATGCGGGCCTATATCCCGCACGCCCTTTCGGTACTCTAGCTTGCTAGGTTTGCCATTTTTGTTTATTTACCGCATGATTTAGGGTTGCACTCGACTCGCTCGTTTTGACACCGTAAAGTCGATGAGTTGATTGAGTTGGGCCAAGAACCCGAAAGGTGAGTAGGCCTGTGTGTCGAGGGATCGGTTCACTATCTTGTCGTTACAGTTCATCGGACCAATATGGTCGATTCCCTGCGCGAACCGATATCACGATTATTCAAGCTTACTCATCCTTCGGTGATGATAGACCAACTTAACCAATTCGATACTCGGACCTCTCGCTTGCCGATCGGGGATCCTTACAAATGAATGAACGAACATACAAATAAAATCCTCACAATGTTCTCTCGAATAATTACAGAGTGTAAATGAATAAGTAAATGGATCCCGATCGGTTTGCATTGGGCCACTATTCCGCTCCTGCTCACCGTGTATTTTGAATAACCGATAAATAAATTAAGGCAACACGGGCTCAAAGAGCCGGGGGTCGGGTTTGATCGGACCGTCGGTTTGCAGAAAAACGACTTGTTTCCACTGTAACCGTTGGATCGATCGAGCTCCCGGGTGATATCTAAACACGTTTCACGCGCTCAATCCAAATCCACCTTCCACATAGGCCGTATTCGGAGTGTGACGGTGAATCGAGGCTAGATCCCATTCCGCACTCGGTTGCACGCTCTCAGTGAGTTAAGAGGCGTTGGACCTCGTGTTCGGTGATTTGGGGCGTTGGACCCCGTGCAACACGTAACCTATGAGTTCGGGCCCGAACCGCAATAAATCATCAAAAGCAAGAATAAAACGGAAGAAAACTGATGTAACTGACACAACACAGAAAGCAACTGACAATTGTCGGTGAATACAGACAAGTGGTGTATTAAGTCGAATGTACGTGATTTAATCAGTTATTACCCGTGGTTGATTGGCAAACAATGCATCTAACCTAGGCAAACATAGAGGGCGGGCTAGGATAAGGTTCTAAGCCGACTACATGTGTGTGTTTGTTTTATGACTCTTATTCAGTTAAGTGTCACTGCGGTTTCACTGAATTAGCCAAACTCGTGTTTTGACTCTAGATTGGAATCTAATATTCCACTTATCCATTATCTAATGTTTGTTTAAGTCAAGTACATGATTAATCCGGTTCTTCGTCTTTTTCAACTGAAATAAAAAGGTTCACCACCGAATCTACGATAGAAAGACAGAAACACCGAAAACGAATGAAATGGACCACGCGAATGAAACTCGCACCCGAACGGGTTGTCCTTTCTCGTTCATAGCTCTAGGTGTTTCCAACTCCCTAAAGCCTAGGGTATCGGTGGATCACGGAATGACGATTGTACCCTTGGATAATAAAAGTGTAATGTTTGTATATATAAATTGGAGATCGCGTCACACGAAGGAGTCCAAGGAGGGCTCTCGTGCCCCGACTTGGGCCGCCTCAAATTGGGCCCGGACTCGAGTCATGGCACGTGAGTACTCGCTAGACGTCAATTCTACTCGTGTTACGTGTCTCGGTATTTTGAAATTGTGAATTTTGGTGGAAAAGGGCGTTCTCGCCGTTCCGTGAATCATCGATGCGTTTAGGAATTAATAATCAATTTATCCAATTATTTAGTCCAAGTGACTTAATTAACCGAGTAACACGTCCCGTTTATCCCGTTTGTGAAATTATTCGATGTTTATTGCTCTTTATTACGATCATCATCGGTTTAATGGGTAATGATCCGAAATCCATTCACTTATCATGAGATTAACACACGTCTAGCGACGAGACACGGATACGAATACATTCAATTCCAAGGATCGAACGCGAAGCGACGGAGGAGACCACCCTAGTCCCGGGAGGGGTCAAGGAGCGCTCGGCCCTTTTTCGAAGGATTAGGCCGAGAGGCCCCCTTGACCCGCCTTGGGTCACGGGTGGTATCCCACATCAATTCAGGCCCTCCCTTGCATACCCACTGCGTCAAGCGCGTAAATAACACATGTTTTACTCATTTCGATATCACCGTGACCATAGTCACATAAGGTCATACAAATATGCACAAATGAGATATTTAAACGGAAAATAACAAAGACGGCGTTAACTCAAGTGATAATAAAACGAATAAAACACGGGAATCGATCCATTTCGAGGCGGAAGAAAGTTCCCCGGACCCGAATGGTCCAAGGAAGCTCTCGGTCACCTTTTCCCAAGGAGGGCCGTGAGCTTCCACGGCTCATGCGGGTCGGGAAAATTCCTTCGGCCCCGATTCGGATCTCTTCCCGTCATGCCATCATATTACGCACGATTAACAATAAATAAATAAATAAAAAAACATAGGAACCGCCCCATTTCGGGAAGGAGGAGGCCGCCCTTGCCCCGGGTAGACCACGGGAGCTCACGGATCTCTCCTTAGAGATTCGGCCGTGAGTCCCGAGGCCCATACGTGGCTAAAGGGGCCTCTCCCGTCCGGATTCGAGTCGTTTCCCGTCATGGCACGCAAGTTCGAACATCATACAAACACGGCCTAGTCATGTATAGGGGCATAATGGATGTACGTTGCATGTGAGTGCATGGGAACATAGATCGGGAAGAAAAATGCAAACTTTCATACGTTCCAAACCTCTAAAGTGCATAAACACCTCATGTACGTAAAGATCGAAGATCCTAACCCTCCTATGTTGCGGAAGAACGTTACCTAGCCTCGGTGTACGAGGAGAGGAGTCGGGGACGTGGCCGTGGGAGTCGCTAGACTCGGATGGGCGGCTACGGGTGAGTGACCCGAGAGGAGGGCAGCCGCGGCAGTCTCGGGAGAACGGCTTGGCACGCTCGCTCCGATCACGGAACGGTGCAAGGTCGGGCTCGTTGGACTCCTAAGAGGCAGATCTAGGTGGGCACGGAGAGCTCCGAGCGTGCCGAACCCTGAATAAGTCGGAAATGGTGAGAGAAGTTCCAGTGAAAACACAGAAAAACTGGTTAGCGAAAATGGGCCAAACGGAGGTCGTGCACGGTTGGTCGGCCCTCGGATCGTGACCACCTCTTCACGAGAGAGGGTGAGGGTTGTGAGGAACCCTTTGAACGTGATGGCACGACTCTCCGAAGTCGTGGGAAGAAATGGCACGCGTGGAGGTGTTCGGTGCACGCGGATAACGCCTAGGAGACCCGATTCTTCATGCGACCAGAACTCGATGTTGGGGGCTTCAAATGGAAAATCTAAGCCCGGAAATGGACTTAGGGGGTGGAAAATATGTAGGCTATGAAGTTTGAGAATTTTTGGGTTAAATCGGATCGGGTGGTTACCGGGATACCGGGTGGTTTTCCGGCGATTTTAGCCGGTTTCGGCCTTGGCACGGGCTGAATGAAAGTGAGGGGAGGGGCTGGAGTTTGAGAGGATTTTAGAGGGAGATTGGCTTGAGAGAGAAGGAGAATGAAGAAGTGATTAGATTAGTGAAGCTTGGAGCTTATAAAGGATGCCTTAATGGTGTGTTCAAGTGAGACTAATTGCGGTTTTGAGGTGATTAGTGGGCTGCCGAAAATTTAAGGGAAGGTTAGGGAGGGGAAGATGTCAAATGGAGTGTAGGGGAAGTAAGAGGTTGAGTGATGGGTGTGATAGGATGTGATAGGAAGTGATGGATGGATGGAGGGAGGTGATGAATGGGAGGGAATTCAAAATGTGTGGTGGGGAGGGCTTGGAGCCGCCGGCCATGGGAGCTTGAGCCGCGGCTTGGGGCTGTCAACTCGAGCCGAGGGTTGAGCCGTGGCTTGGGGTTGAGCCGCGGCTTGATGGCTTGGCTTGGCTAGGCTGTGGGTCCCATTCGGTTGAGGGAAAAGCCAGGAAACGCTTGGAACTTGATTAAACGCGCATCCGACCTCCGATGTCCAATTAATTTGAAGATTTGGAATGCTTGAACTACGAGGATTTGAACGAGCCCAATATCGCCATACGTCGTGTGGACGAACGTTCGGGCGACTTGGCGCCCCGAGAGTCGGTTTTGCCCTGTTTGGACGTTCGGAGTGGAATTTAACACCCCTTGACCTCAGATTGATCTCTGTGCCTTCTTGCATTCGTTTTGACGATCCTTTTGCCCCGTGGGGGATCGTTGGCCCGTTGTCCTCGGTCGGGGACCGTTGGCCCGGGAAGGCCTAGGGACTTTGATCGGGATTCTCTCAGTGTGCCCTGAATGCCTTGAGGTGCTTGGAGGTTATCGTGAGGTACTCAGAGATCGTTGTGGTCTCTGTTTTCCGTGGAAATTCCCGAAGGCTCGCCGGGAGACGTTCATGACCACTGAGACGTCCCTCGGGAGATCGAGCCGAGTTCCGAAAGGTCATCTGCAGCTTGTTCCCCGGCCCTGGTGGTCCCTGGGTGCCTGTAGGCCCGTTTTGAAGGGCCGTTTGCTTGTCGGTGGAGTGAACCCCGGGAGCTATGTCAGAAAAGGCGTCCGTGGGGGATCGGGGTGTCCTGGCTTAAGCAGGATGTCCCGAAAATGCGCCCGGACGCGTCATTGGTCACTTTGGCACTGAGGGGGATTTTTGAAGCCCCACATTGGGCACCTTTCGGTGCTTCGGTGACTCGATGATGAATAGTGCCACAGTGTCAGCTCCGTTGTTTTCGGGGTTCTTTGTCTGTAAATTCTTCCGACTGCTCTCTTCAGCTTTTCTAAAGGACCCAGCTCTTCTTCTGTGGTTTATGACTCCGTGCTCGCCTATTTGCCTCCGATTGCCGGGTGATGAATAGTAACCCGGGCCTTGGTCGGAAGTCCTCCCGTGGGAAGCCGGTGGGCCAAAATGGGGTGCTGACACTTAGCATATGGCATTTGCTTGCAAAAACACCCCTAGGTTAAATAATCTATTAATTCATGTAAACACGACAATAACAAACACCTTGTCTGTTATTAACATGTTGCGTGTTATCTTTCTGCACCTGTTTGCCATGCGGGTCGAGCTTGATCCCTAGGCCGAATAATATTAGGGTTCAACGCCCTAATCATCGATCACAGGGTTCAACACCCTAATCAACACTCACAGGGTCCAACGCCTTATTCAGTGAGAGCATCCATTGAATTTCAATTCTTCGGTCTTTTTCCCTAAACTCACGGTGAGCTAGAGTAGAATAATAACCGAACGCGAGTTGACTAGAATTTGGCCATTTGTAATTTGTATTTATTGTTTTCGAGAGCATTGTAAGGATTTTATTTTGTACATTTATTATGTAAGAATTCCAGTTGATGAGCGAACGGTCCGAGAGTCGAATTAATCGAATCGGTCTAATGTTTGCCCAGATACAAGTAAATCCAAGAATTCGCGGTTCTGGTTCACGCAGGGATTCAACCTCCATGGTTCGATGAACTGTAACGCAAGATTGTGAACCAATTCCCCGACACACGGGTTTACTTCTCTCTCGGCTTCTCCACCGACATCGTTTAATTCATCGAAGTTACGGTGTCAAAACGTGTGAGTCAAGTGCACCCTAATTCATGCGGTAAATAAAACAAAATGCAAGCCTAGCAAACCAGAGTACCGAAAGGGCGTGCGGGATATAGGCCCCCACGTAACATAAACCCCTGAACACGGATTTTCCGGTTCCGCACAGATCAATACCTTAACGACAAACTAGGTGTTCCATACCCCTAGACCCGGGTAATTTATCCGCCCTCGACCTACGGGTCGTAAAATGATAAGTGGCGACTCATTCTCTCACGCGTGTCCGTCACGCGTCCTCACGGGAAGGTGGACACTCCCAAGCCGCGCGATCCAAAAGTGCGCAATGCGAGCCCTGACGAGAGTCCACATTCGGGTCCGTACAGCTTGGCGACTCCACTGGGGACATACTTAGTGGGTTCAGGCTCGACTCGTTTTCTTTGCTTGCATGTTTATTTACCGCTTTCAGTACATTTCCCGCATATCTACTTTACGCACTTTTACTTAAAAGCGCTTGCATTGCATATCACGCTAGCACTAGGTACCTATGAGTCGCGTCTCGCGACCGATTTTAGGCAACCCAGGTTAGACAGGGGTTCGAAGTAGGGGTACGGCGCACAGTTCGACTGTCGTTTAGGCCTTGAAAAGAATCCCGCCCGATTTCAAGGAATTGACACCCTTGAGTCGGGGGACCCCATCCCTAGGTAGCACGGTCCCTATAGCACTGGACCATGCATCGTGCTATGCTTCCATGCAAGCCTTCTACCCGACTTCGGCAACAGTCTATCGAGTCGGCCTGCGAGCCACTTGAGTCTTTTCCATTTCAAGAGCGGTGTACATGTACCTTGTAATTTTATTAAGCCGTGGGCATTTATTTTTTGCACTCATGCATCATACAGTTTTCAAAATTAGGGTGTCATTCGCATTGATGAGTCCTAAGCTGATCTTCTTTACATCTTGGTAAGGGATGTCGCATTCGACTTCCTTTCTGCGCCTCGACAGAATCACGCCACCGCTTGAGCAGATCAGTCACATATGGACCAGCCTGCGTCAAATTGACCGAAACTATATCACTTCCTTCGTCGGAGATGTGCCCATGCTCTCCACACGCTGAGTAGATTGGAATTTCCTAGGAGCAGCTGTGACGTTCTGGGATCCAACCCATGCAGTCTTCAACATTCAGGGTACAGAGCTTACGCCTATCATTGAGGAGTATCGGACCCTCATTGGCAGGACTGCTATTTCCCATGGCATTGTGGAGCCTAACCTCTGTACTACTCGATTGGTCTTAGTCTCGCGCCTACTCAGGGTGCACAGATCTCAACTGCATGTCGAACTTGCATACTCCGGAGGCACTGAGATAGTAACCACAAAACTTCTCTGCTTTATCGAATCACAAGCACGCGAGGTTCGAGGGGACATTTTTCAAGCAAACTTATGTCATGCAGTTTTGCTCCTTATTTTTGGAACCCTTTTATTCCCTAGCGTAGTTGATCGCATCGACGCAGCTTTAGCTAGCATCATCCTCCAAGTGGTCGGAGGCCGCGGGTACGAGGTAGCCCTAGTGGCTAAGACCATTCGGTTGCTCGACCGCGTTACGCGAACAGCTGATCGAAGGTTGAGGGGGTCCCCAATCCTTTTGCAAATTTGGCTATAGAGTCACGCAAGCCCCTTTGGCCTTGTGCCCCCAGTCCTGTTTTTCAACCACTCGGAGTCGATCATTTCCCGATTACTACCTTTAGTGCACATGGAAGAACGCAAGGTTGCTGAGTGGATCAAAATTTTTTGGGAAATATCACCCAAGGGCTTTAAGTGGCGTGCCGCGTGGATGCCACCCGGACCCATGGCCCTTAGATCCCATGATTTTAACGGAATCCCACTTTTGAGCCATGCGGGGTCCACCACTTACTTCCCGTCGCGAGTAATGAGGCAGTTCGGTAGCCTACAGACAGTCCCCGAGGACACGGCACGGACTAGGTTTGAACACACTTGGCGGGAGGATCAGACGTTCGTAGATTGCCAAAGTGATATCCAACAGGTCCTACCCGCATGGCGCACTGCGGTCACAGAGCTACCTTACTTTCCCGAACACCCTACTCAGGATGAATGGGATTTTCAGGCTACGGAAGAGTACATCCTCCGTTTCTACCGACGGAGTTCGTTAGTACACGGAGATTTCACCGGCTCTCCACAACTTGAGCATAGCACACCATATGGGGCACCCTCAACTTCGAGCATCGCCGTCCAAGCGGAACTCACTAGCCTCAGGTCCGAGAGGGACCGCCTTCGTTGGGAGGTATCCGAGAAAGATGAGCAACTCATCGATCAGCGCTAGCTTCAAAGGGAGCTCGCCCAAACACGCGCCGAGTTACAGAGACGCGATCAGGAGTTGGCACGTGCGAATGCTACCTTGGAGAGGTCCAAGAAGAGGACCCATGGAGGTCCCCATCCATCTTAGGATAGATATCTCCACTAGGCTTACGCTTGGAATTGGTGTTTTCCGTGGCAATGTTCACTTGTGCCCCGAGCGAGATGGAAGATCGACTTAAGGATTTATTTTCCAAACTGCATTGTATTTTAAACTCTTTGAATCAATGCGAACGACAGCATTAGCTTTCAAAACTCACGCATTGCATACATTTGATATATTTATTGTCTTGCGGCTACAACGCATTTCCACACGATAGACAAGTTGTGCCGACCTTCGCAGGTAGACCACCCGCGGTCTTCACCTCTCCATGGTGAGACGTGCTATGACCAGAGGCCGTCCATCCCGGCCACCCGTCCCGTACGACATGTGAGTTGTGATAACCTTCGCGGGTAGACCACTTGCGGTCTTCACCTCTCCATGGCGAGCCGTGCTATAACCAGAGGCCGTCCAGCCCGGCCACCCACCCCGCACGATAGGCGAGTCGTGCCCACTTTCGCGGACAGGCCACTCACGTCCTTCACCCTTCCTCTACGGCAAGACGACCTGTGGCCCGAGGGCCGATCAACCTTCCTAGGCGAAGTTAACTAACACTAACTTCTTCCTAACAGAGAGTGTCACCGAATGATCGGACACACATCCCTCCGCGTGACCCCACGCATCTACCAATGATCAAGCGTGCCTCACACATGTCCAAGTATGTTCACACCAACTCATACATGCCTGCTCAACGTATCAATGCATGTCTCTCGATGTGCTCGCACGACACCTACCAGGCCAGTTCGCTTCCCTACACTCTTGCATTAAAATCCTGAACAGTTCATACTCCTTCATTGTTTTCTATTCCCATTGCAGGAAATTCTCAACAAGAAGACAGCCTGAATACTGAGCGACCACAATTGAGACAACAATCGTCTCTCATCCAGCTCCTTGGGATTTCAACACTAAGTCCCCATCCTTGCTCCACAGAGCAATACTGCAAGCAAATCAGCGTCACCGCCTTGTAGCGCTCTGCGCTGTTCCCCAGCATTGACCTTTCCTTTTGCATCTCTTGCACTTTCTTATCGAGCATGCATTTACTGCATTGGGCTTTAGCCCTGCATCAGGCTCCGGCCCAGCATCGGGCTCCGACCCCGCATTTACTGCGTTGGGCTTCGGCCCCGCATCGGGTTCCGGCCCTGCATCGGGCTTCAGCCCCGCATTTACTGCATTGGGCTTCGGCCCCGCATCGGGCTCTGACCCAGCATCGGGCTCCCGCCTCGCATTTACTGCATTTGGGCTTCGGCCTCGCATCAGGCCTCGGTCCTGGATTTACTACTTTCGGACCCCGGCCCAGCATTTACTGCTTTTGGGCTCCGGCCCCGCATTTACTGCTTTCAGGTTTTGACACCTCGCATTTACTGCTTTCAGGCTCATCTAAAATCCAAAATCGACTTGGATTCAAATTCATCCAAGCGATACTTCAAGGAGCAAGTCTAATCCTTCCACTGCAAAGACAGAAAGTGACAGCTCCACAAACAGAGCATGACCCAACTCTCGATTGCAGACCAGCACGGTCATGCCTCTGATCAAAGAATGGATCTCATCCACCTCCATTGTGGTCACTGACTAAACACTGGGGCAACACGCGCAGTTTTCTTTAAACTCTCTGTTGCTTTCATTCAAATGCATTCCCACAAATGGGCTCTCGACATGAACAAATCCTTCAATGGAGCATTAGGACGGTCTTGAAGACGCCCTATCAGTTCTGTTGGACCTGTTCGACTCACCTGTCCTCGAGGGACCCGGCTCCTCGAGCCTTCCCTAGGACAGCTGCGCATGCCTACTCGCAATTAGGGAAAACATGCTTATGTGACCTCAGTCATGATCTAACTACTCCAGAGTGATGATGACTACATTCCTGGAAACAAATGTCATCCACACGTGACACCCCATGGGTCGCATGCGGGTCAAAAGGGATTTTCCCATGGGTCCACCCCATATTTCTTACCGCATACTCCACCGCACAGTCGCCTAACACACCATCTTCTTTGTCATCTTTTACAGGGACACGCCAGTCACAGGCGAAGAGTGATGCACAGGCTCACGCCTTTCCGAGAACTCCTCTCGTGCCTCCTCCCTTATACTTTGACAGGGAAGGGGCTCGGCACGGAGGTACCCCCTACAAAGCTAAAGACAAAAACAACTGAGCGAGCCATATGCCATCAACGCAACCATTTCAGTTGACATTGACAACATGAGACGGCTAGGGGCGACAGTTGCACAAACCGTCCACCACGAGTCACATCGACGATAAAAGACCAGGGCATTCGCATTCAACGCTTTCACCGAGACCACCTCGGACATCATCCACCCACGATAAGCATTTCCAAGCGACGTACACTGGGGCATCCCCGGTTGAAGTTCGCGCCAACACAACCTCGGCAGGCGACGTACACTGGGGCCTCCATGGTTGAAGTTCGCCCCGAGGTCGCCATAGTGGGTCACTCCAGCAAGTGACGTTGGAACGCTCCTGGTCATTTGCATCAAGACCAGGCCTCCTCCACAACAAGCACCAGGACAACCCCCGGCCACTGATTCCTTATGGCAATTTTGTATTTTCCTTCTAGACAATAGGGGAATTCACCTGAAGAGATTGCAAGGGCAAATGACACGAAGTTCGACTTCCAAGTGCACAAGAGTCAAACTTCCAAGAAAGCCGGTCCTCATAAAATAGGGCTAGCAACATGCAACGAGTCTCCACGAGGCGAAGCACACCAAAGCGGCCTCAGCAATGCAAAGTCAAGGACTTTCAAATAAAGACACGGGGCACAAAACAAACCCCAGCTGCAAGAAAAAAAAACAGAGCGAAAAGAAGCGGGAAAAACCCGCCAATGAAGAGAGAGAGAAAAGACGTGGGAAAAACCTGCCAATGAACAAAACAAGGCACCGTCGAGATTTAAAACTCTGGCGTTGCCAATCCTGAGAAATCAACAAACCTCGACAAAAAGGGGGAGCAGCAAACACAACTCCTCGACGGAGACAGAACACAATGCCCTCGGAGGTTGAATCCTTCGAACCCTTCGCCCTTGTAAACTCGAGAGATAAAAGAATCGAGCCCGCTAGGTCGAAAACCCCTTTTGGGGCAACCTAGGCAAAAGTTAGGGTAAAAGAGAGGCATGACCGGAAACCCTTTGGGGCGGTTGTGGCAAAAGGAGAGCTCTTCCCCTTTAGGTTGAGAGGTGCGGCCCCGAGGTGGGTGACCGTAGCAAAAGGAGAGTTAAACGAAAGATGGATAAAAATGACCCCCTGGTTCCTCACACATCGTGCGGACAAGGGATCCCCAAGGAAAGTGGCCAGGTTATCTATTTCAATATGATCCTCGATCAGCCCTCCAACACAGCTCAACCATCCAGCGCGAAGGATTCCTCCTCAAGCATAGTGGGCAAACCGAGCATGCCATCCAAGCAGTTCGGTACAACCTACACAACAGAAGGACGAAGGAAAATGGGGGTACATCTCACTGCACGCGTGAACCCGTGTATCCTTTTAGCCTGGGGCAACGTGCTTCCCAAGCTTTCTCTTTTCTCTTTGTCTTTGCATAACTCCAAATGGGTCACAGCCACCCTTCAACAGGCTATCACAGAGCCAAAATTCCAGACATTCCTCTTCGAGAGTCTAGTCATAACGCTTTGGAAATGGTGAGACCGAGTCTGACCAAATCTGAACAGAAATCTCCAAACGAGTTGCAAATGCAGCCGCCCTATGGTACCCTATTGAGAAGGGTTCAAAGCCGACGGGCGCGTCGAACAACCGATAGAGCTGCTAGGACATTGTCGGGGATGTCTCGATATGCCCAATACATAGCTAACGGGAGCCCCTGGAGGCCTCGCATCTAGGCCTCCGAGAACGGGACCTACTTACACTGTCAAAGCAAAAATCTTCATGAGTTGCTCAAGCGACCCAAAACTGAAGATCTGCGTGTCACAACAATATTTTCATGCTTACCTGTGTCCATCACTTGTTAGTATTTCTCTTATGATTTACTAGTAATGCCAGGATCACAGGTATCACAAGTATCGCATGAACTACGATAGACCCTGATTCCCGGTCCCACGAGATACGTAGGCGCTCTGTCTTAGAGCTCGAGTCTCGCAATACAAGACGCCGACTTTCGGCGAACTTCTTGCAGGTCAAAGCATGATCGCCCAAGCAGCGGAGCTGGCCTCTGGCAAAGCACAATCATTCCTCAGCAGCAAAGCTGGTTTCTGGCAGCCCAACAGGTAAGCGCCTAGCGACGAGCTCGGCTTTTGGCAAATCAAACACATCACTGCCACAGAGGTAAGGCTTCAGTGAAACGACTTCGTCCCAGCATGAACGCCTGCCTCAAACAAATCAGCGTTCCATGGAAGATGTCTCCCCAAGATCGATTCATCTCTACTTCATGTGACGGGTGACAATCTCAACCCAAGAGGAGAATCTCGAGAGTAGCACTCCGGGCACTCAGTTGCATCGCAATCAGTTGGCAAGTAACGAAGCATTCTGCCACAACATTGATTGCAGCCTGGACAAGCTCAGTGACAGAGGAATCACAATGATTCCTTCCACACCTCACGCAACTCCCCAGCGTTTGCATTTACTTTTTACAAGTATTTTCATTCTGCAATGCATCCCAAGCAACTTTACTTTCCTGCTCAGGGGTCCGTCCCCTTCGGGTACGTCCCGACTACTTTCCTGCTCAGTGGTCCGTCCCCTTCTACTTTTCTGCTCAGTGGTCCGTCCCCTTCGGGTCCGTCCCGACTACTTTTTCTCTCAGGGGTCCGTCCCCTTTGGGTCCGTCCCGACTACTTTTCTGCACAGGGGTCCGTCCCCTTCGAGTCCATCCCGACTACTTTTCTGCTCAGGGGTCCGTCCCCTTCGGGTCCGTCCCGACTACTTTTCTGCATAGGGGTTCATCCCCTTCGGGTCCGTCCCGACTACTTTTTTGCTCAGGGGTCCGTCCCCTTCGGGTACGTCCTGACTACTTTTCTACACAGGGGTCCGTCCCCTTCGGGTACGTCCCGACTACGTTTTCCTGCACCATGCAAACCGCCGGGCAAAACACCCCGCACCTTGCAAACCCGCCGGGCAAAACGCCCCGCACCCCACAAGTCCATTGGGTAGGCGCCTTTGAACCATGTTGTTCATTCGGTATGCGCCCCGTGCATATTGCAAACCCTTCGGGTCCGTCCCGACTA
The DNA here is from genome assembly GCF_007655135.1 of Punica granatum. Classification (NCBI taxonomy): domain Eukaryota; kingdom Viridiplantae; phylum Streptophyta; class Magnoliopsida; order Myrtales; family Lythraceae; genus Punica; species Punica granatum. The sequence continues at coordinate 14,485,369 of NC_045133.1, forward strand.
CTTTTCTGCACCGGGGTCCGTCCCCTTCGGATACGTCCCGACTACTTTTCAGCACAGGGGTTCGTCCCCTTCGGGTACGTCCCGACTACTTTTCTGTTCAGGGATCCGTCCCCTCGGGTCTGTCCTGACTTTTACATTTCTGCATCAGGTATAACATCCCCACATATCCAAAGTAGGAGGGAGGAGACTGTTATCGGAAGTTCCATATCAATCATTGCTATCAAATTGGGGTGCTTCTGAAGTCTTTGGTTGCATCCTCTACTCGAGCATGCAGTCAAAGAGGGGCAAGCTGTCAGCACCTCATTTTGGCTCATCTTTCCAAACAACAATATCATCAATGGTCCAAGCCACAACTTGAGCAGAATACAGAAAAACGACTTAACAGAGCAGAAATCACTATTCATCCCCAAGTCGGCAAAATTGAGCAGAAGACATACACACATGACAGAAGGACTATAGGAGTCACCAAAGGGTAACATAGTGGCTAAAGAGCTCAACAACGTCCAAAACCGGCATTTCCAATGTACCACATAGATGATTCTATTTTCCGATAGTTCGCTCGATCATCGGAAGATAGCCAATATTGGACTCCAAAAATCCACTCCAATGCCAAACAGATGAAAAGTGTCCCCAAAGACATTTTGCAAATCATTTGCTCTATACAGAACAACTTTCTGTATACAGACAACTTTTCAGTGGAAGTCCAAAAATGCATGTTTCTCGGAGAAAAGTTAATTTCAAATATCAGATGCGGCCACGTCCCACAATCATACAGAGCACGTGCAGAGCTTCAAATTGTCTTTTGGAAGCCATACAAATACCCTGAATGACTTCCGAGCGACAAAACGGGCATACCCCTCTTCGGAAGAGCATAACCGATGACTGGTCTGATGGAATAACGGCAAACGAAGTTCACACTAAATTGTCCTGAAAACTCCAGCGGACATTCGCAATTGAGCGAAACAGACATTAAAACCCTTCTCGGTTTCCCGAGTAACCTCCGAGGAGCACAAAAGACCATTTTCAATGGAAATCCATATTCGGAGGTCCTCTTTGGGGAAACTTGAAGCCGGATGGTTGGCAATTCCAGAGCCGCTTATCTCAACGCTAAATGTGGAATCGTCGGAATGAATCACACAACTCATCTAGACCCCTCGAGCAATGCTTTAAGGGTCTCATATGCACTTTTCATATCCTTAGAGGCCCAATCTCGGCAAACAGAGATCACAGTGATCTCCGGATCGCCCAAGAAACTCAGAAAGCAATCTGAGAAATCCAGTTTCGGCCTCCTAGGACATCTCCGGCTCCATATTTGCATTTACCGGCTTAAGGGACAAGTGCCCACGTAATTTGACAATTTATGTCAAAACGACCGACGTGGGATGCAGATATAAGATATGCTGTCAGAAGTGGGTGACCTCACTCTAAATGCATAAAAGGAGCAAAACCGGTTTCCGAGCCTCATATAGATATTTGGCAATTCCTCAAGTAAAATGTCAATCTCGGACTCATTAAATCCGTTTCCTCGCGTATATCGATAATTCGACATTCAATCAAACCACAAACTTCGAATGCGCGATCAATCGAGACTCGAGATTTTTCCCGGTTTCTCCTCTTCGATCGTGGGACCCACGGACTACCCAAGATGAGTCACCCCTTTGCTCAAGAAGCTTTCTCTTCCTCTTCAATGCAAGAAGCCAACTTGCATTCTTAGCCAAAATATCCAAAGAGTTTGAAGACAACACTCCAACTCTTCTTCAATGCCATTTAATGCTTTGATCTCTTCTTCATTAATGCAAATGGAAGAGGATAGGGCTAGATATTTCCTTAAGCAAACCGTCCATCCTAAGCATGCCCACTAATGATGCTTTGTTTCACTAATTGTGTCATTAGTTTTGCCTATAAATGGCCCAAAAGTGATTAAGATAATCACTTCTCCTCTTACACACTTCTCACTAGCTTTCTCCCTCTAAAATCCTCTCAAACTCCATAGCTAAGAGCAGCCAAGAACCAGCAAGCTCCATCTCAAAAAAATAGAAAAGAAAACATCGAGCAAAACACGAAGTTCTTAAGTTGGAAGTCGGTGTTCATCATCCCGACTTAACTTCAAAATTTCCCAAACTCCATATCCCACTCATTTTGGACCCATGGAGTTCATTGGTGAAGTTGGTTTCTCCATTTGAAGTTTTTAAATTATTGTTTCAGGTCAAATAGTACATTTTCGGGTGAAATCGCTACTCTCGGGTGAATAGTGACACGCCAGTGCCAGCCGCGCACACGCCCGCGCGCCCCGCCAGCACGCCTGCACGTCCGCGCGCCTGCCCGCGCCCCCGCATGCCCCGCGCGCCTCCTGTGCACTCCAGCCGTACTCCCCGTGCACCTAGCTCCCCGAACGTGCATCCTTTGCACCCGAGCATCCTTCCAAGCGTTCAACCGAGTCACTCGACTCTCGAACACTTCCCCGACTCTTTCCTCGTATGCCGAGGCTAGGTAAATCACTCTTGACTTAGAGGAGTTAGGGCTTTTTATATTTTTGTATGGCTATGGAGTATTATGGTGTTTTATCCATGTTTAACTTGTAAGATTTAACTTTATGCAATTTTATGTTATATTATGCATGTGTATTACCTTATAACTTGCTAGCATGTCGGAAAAAAGGTTTGGATTGTCGTTTAGAAGACCATCCCGACCCGGAAATGGCAAGCAAGCTCACGGCCAAGTCTCTAAAGGGGATGGCCGAGACTTAAGTTGCTCTTTTTGAGTTAAGATTGGTCTCCTTAGCCCTATCCAAGTTAGTTTCCGAGTTTATTTTGTTGTTCTTGCATGCATGAAGCCGGTATTATTTTATAGATTCCTTAAATAACATGTTTGTGAATGTTTGCATGTTTAAATGAGTTAATCAAATCATAGTAATACCGGCCTTTGTAAAAAAAAACGTGTCATTCATCATGTTTGATGTTTGAGCATGCGAAAAATGATTAAACTAAGACAAGGAAATCATCTGTGATTTGAATCGAGCCACGAGAGTGTCAGCACCCCATTTTGGCCCACCGGCTTCCCACGGGAGGACTTCCGACCAAGGCCCGGGTTACTATTCATCACCCGGCAATCGGAGGCAAATAGGCGAGCACGGAGTCATAAACCACAGAAGAAGAGCTGGGTCCTTTAGAAAAGCTGAAGAGAGCAGTCGGAAGAATTTACAGACAAAGAACCCCGAAAACAACGGAGCTGACACTGTGGCACTATTCATCATCGAGTCACCGAAGCACCGAAAGGTGCCCAATGTGGGGCTTCAAAAATCCCCCTCAGTGCCAAAGTGACCAATGACGCGTCCGGGCGCATTTTCGGGACATCCTGCTTAAGCCAGGACACCCCGATCCCCCACGGACGCCTTTTCTGACATAGCTCCCGGGGTTCACTCCACCGACAAGCAAACGGCCCTTCAAAACTGGCCTACAGGCACCCAGGGACCACCAGGGCTGGGGAACAAGCTTCAGATGACCTTCCGGAACTCGACTCGGTTTCCCGATGGACGTTTCAGTGGTCATGAACGTCTCCCGGCGAGCCTTCGGGGCACGTCCACGTAGAGCACAGATCACAACGAGCCCCGAGCACCTCAAGACATTCAGAGCACACTGAGAAAACCCCGGTCGAAGTCCCTAGGCCTTCCCGGGCCAACGGTCCCCAACCGAGGACAACGGGCCAACGATCCCCCACGAGGTAAAAGGATCGCCAAAACGAATGCAAGAAGGCACAGAGATCAATCGGAGGTCAAGAGGTGTTAAATTCCACTCCGAACGTCCAAACAGGGCAAAACCGACTCTCGGGGCGCCAAGTCGCCCGAACGTTCGTCCACACGACGTATGGCGATATTGGGCTCGTTCAAATCCTCGTAGTTCAAGCATTCCAAATCTTCAAATTAATTGGACATCGGAGGTCGGATGCGCGTTCAATCAAGTTCCAAGCGTTTCCCGGATTTTCCCTCAACCGAATGGGACCCACAGCCTAGCCAAGCCAAGCCATCAAGCCGCGGCTCAACCCCAAGCCACGGCTCAACCCTCGGCTCGAGTTGACAGCCCCAAGCCGCGGCTCAAGCTCCCATGGCCGGCGGCTCCAAGCCCTCCCCACCACACATTTTGAATTCCCTCCCATCCATCACCTCCCTCCATCCATCCATCACTTCCTATCACATCCTATCACACCCATCACTCAACCTCTTGCTTCCCCTACACTCCATTTGACATCTTCCCCTCCCTAACCTTCCCTTAAATTTTCGGCAGCCCACTAATCACCTCAAAACCGCAATTAGTCTCACTTGAACACACCATTAAGGCATCCTTTATAAGCTCCAAGCTTCACTAATCTAATCACTTCTTCATTCTCCTTCTCTCTCAAGCCAATCTCCCTCTAAAATCCTCTCAAACTCCAGCCCCTCCCCTCACTTTCATTCAGCCCGTGCCAAGGCCGAAACCGGCTAAAATCGCCGGAAAACCACCCGGTATCCCGGTAACCACCCGATCCGATTTAACCCAAAAATTCTCAAACTTCATAGCCTACATATTTTCCACCCCCTAAGTCCATTTCCGGGCTTAGATTTTCCATTTGAAGCCTCCAACATCGAGTTCTGGTCGCATGAAGAATCGGGTCTCCTAGGCGTTACCCGCGTGCACCGAACACCTCCACGCGTGCCATTTCTTCCCACGACCTCGGAGAGTCGTGCCATCACGTTCAAAGGGTTCCTCACAACCCTCACCCTCTCTCGTGAAGAGGTGGTCACGATCCGAGGGCCGACCAACCGTGCACGACCTCCGTTTGGCCCATTTTCGCTAACCAGTTTTTCTGTGTTTTCACTGGAACTTCTCTCACCATTTCCGACTTATTCAGGGTTCGGCACGCTCGAAGCTTTCCGTGCCCACCTAGATCTGCCTCTTAGGAGTCCAACGAGCCCGACCTCGCACCGTTCCGTGATCGGAGCAAGCGTGCCGACCCGTTTTTCCCCAACCTGTCACAGCCGCTGCTTCACGGACGCCTCTGCCCGTAACGCCCAAGCCGAGTCTAGCGACTCCCCGGGCCACTTCCCCGACTCTTTTCCTCGTGCACGAGGCTAGGTAACATCCCTCTACAACTTAGAAGAGTTAGGATTTTCTATCTTCACTTGTATGAAGTGTTTACACGTTTTAAAAGTCGATACGCATGCAAGATTTCATTTTTCTTTTAGATCCGAACTTGCCATGCATCCTCATGCAACGTACGTGTTCCATCTTGTTATTCTACATCTATATGATCATGTAAACACGCGTGTATACGTGATGTGGTCCGAATCTAGGGGAATGAAACGGATATAGACTCGAGAGAGCCACGGAACCTCCCGGCCGAGTCTCATAGGTGATGGGCCGTGAGCCTCCTTGGCTCCTTCGAGTCCACAACCGCTTCATTCTCTCGGATTAGACCATCTCCACGTTCGGGAAGGTCCTAACCGTGGCTAGGAGGTGTCTAACGAAGGGAATGGCTCGGAATCTAGGAGGGAGAGCCCTTAGATGGTTCGGTTATGTCAAAGGGGCTCACGGCCATACCCTTGCGATGGGTGATCCGTGAGGCTCCTTGGCCTAACCGAACCCCTAGGGCTCTTCTTTCTCCTTGATGCCTTGTATTTCCCATGTAATATCACTAAAACCACCATGAAATAAATTAAGTTCATTCGTTAATTCCATAAATATGACTCGTTGTATGCTTTGTGTGTTTATTCATGCAAACCGTGATCGTGTTAGTCCCGATTTAGGGAAATATACATTGTTCTCATGTGCGGGTTGTTTGATGCATGCAATGATCGGCTAGGAATGGCATGAAAGACCCATCGAGACTCAAACCGGGTCAAGGAGTGTTCGGCCGATCACATTTGGGGATGGCCGAGCCCTCCTTCCATTCCTTGGAGCCTCGTTTGGTCTTTCCGTCTTTCCGAAGACGACCCTTGGAATTGTTTTTTTTTATATATCATATTCCCCTTTAATCATATTCTACATGATTATTATTTATTAGGCTTGCTAGATCCGGACGTCGCACGTCGGAACCGTAATTACAACGTGCATCAATAATCACTGAAGGACTTCACAAATGGGAAAACGGGATGCGCGTCATTCGGTTAAATAAATCACTCGGATTAAATAATTGGGTAAATTGGCTATTAATTTGTAAACGCATCGATGATTTACGGAATGACGTGAATGCCCTTTTCATCAAAATTCACAATCTCAAAATACCGAGACACGCAACACGAATAGAATTGACGTCTAGTGAGTACTCACGTGCCTTGACTCGAGTCCGGGCCCAATTTGAGGCGGCCCGAGTCGGAGCACGCGAGTCCCTCTTAGACTCCTTCGTGTGACGCGATCTCCAATTTAGTTACGAACCTTGTAATTTTATCATCCAAGGGCATAATCGTCATTCCTTGATCCACCGATACCCTAGGTTTTAGGGAGTGGGAAACACCTAGAACAATGAACGAGAAAGGACAACCCGTTCGGGTGCGAGTTTCATTTGCGCGGCCTATTTCGTTCGCTTTCGGTGTTTCTTTCTTTCTATTGTAGATTCGGTGGGGAGCATTTCATTTCATTTACGAAACACGAAAAACATGATTAATCATGCACTCGACCTAAACGAACATTAGATAATTGATAGGTGGAATGCTAGGTTCCAATCTAGAGTCAAAACACAAGTTTGGTTAATTCGGTGAAACCACAGTGACACTTAACTGAATGAGAGTCATAAAACAAACACACACATGTAATTGGCTTAGAACCTCATCCCAATCCGCCACTTGTGCTTGCCTAGGATAGATACATTGTTTGTTAATCAACCCCGGCTAATAACTGATTAAATCACGTACATTCGGCCTAATACACAATTCGTTGATATTCACTGACACTTATCAGTTGTTGTCAGTTGCTTTCTGTAACGTGTCAGTTATATCAGTTTTCTTCTATTTTATTCTTGCTTTTTGATGATTTATTGCGGTTCGGGCCCGAACTCATAGGTTACGTGTTGCACGGGGTCCAACGCCCCAAATCACCGAACACGAGGTCCAACGCCTCTTAATTCATCGAGCGCGTGCAACCCGAGTGCGGAATGGGATCTAGCCTCGAGTCACCATCACACTCCAAATATGGCCTATGTGGAAGGCAATTTGGATTGAATGCGTGAAACGTGTTTAGATATCACCCGGGAGCTCGATTGGTCCAACGGTTACAGTGGGAACTAATTGGTTCTCCCGCAAACCGTCGGTTCGATTGGACCCGGCCCCCGGCTCTTTGAGCCCGCGTTGCCTTAATTTGTTTATCGGTTATTCAAAACACACGGTGAGCCGGAGCGGAATATTGGCCCAATGTAAACCGATCGGGATCCATTTATTTCATTCAGTTGTATTCTGCAATTATTCGATGGAACATTGTGAGGATTTTATTTGTATATTCAATCATTCATTTGTAAGGATCCCTGATCGGTGAGTGAGAGGTCCGAGTGCTGGATCGGTTAAGTTGGTCTATCGCCACCAAAGGGTGAGTAAGCTTGGATACTCGTGGTTTCGGTTCACGCAGGGAATCAACCATCACGGTTCGATGAACTGTAACGCTAAGATAGTGAACCGACTTCTCGATGCACAAGCCTACTCATCTTTCGGACTCTTGGTCCAACTTGATCAATTCATCGAATTTACGGTGTCAAAACGGGCGAGTCGAGCGCAACTCTAAATCACGCGGTAAATAAACAAAATGGCAAGCCTAGTAAGCTAGAGTACCGAGAGGGCGTGCGGGATATAGGCCCGCACGTAATAGAACCCCCGAATTCGGAATTTTCGGTTCCGTACGACCATTGCCTTAGCATTTAGGTGTACCCCGTACCCCTAGACCCGGGTAACTTGCCGGCCCTCGACCCTCGGGTCGTAAAATGGCAAGTGGCGACTCATTCTCACGTGCGTCCGTCGCGCGTCCCCGGGAAGGTGGACACTCCCAAGCCGCGTTTGCTTAGGCGCGCGCATGCGTGCCCCGACGAGATTAAATTCGGGTGCGCACAGCTTGGCGACTCCACTGGGGATACTTAGAGGGTTCGGGCTCGTTCCCGCTTGTTTGTTTGCTTGTCTATTTACCGCTTTCCGCATTTCCCGCTTATCTATTTTACGCACTTTTATTTCCCGCACATGCATTGCACATCATACTAGATTCTTAGGGACCTTGTCCGACATCCCACGGGCACCAATATAGGAAGCTAGGTTAGTCAGAGGTTCCGAGTAAGGGAACGGATCGAGTCGGCTATGCCACCGAACCGGCCCCCAAAGATCCTCGCTCGATTTCAAGGAATTCACACCCTTGAGTCGGGAGCCCCCATCCCTAGTTAGCGGTTCTCCCAGTAGCACCGAAAACCATGCATACACAGGGACTGTCATGCTGGACCAATTTTTACCTCCATGCCGTCAACCGACCCAAAGTCGAGTCCTTGAGTCGGCCCGTAGTTCTTTTTAGGACGGGCATTTTGTTGTTTTTATAAGAAAGAGCGATGTATACTGTAAAGAACACAACTATAGTTTATCTTTCCGCACTGCATACATTTTTTCGAAAAACCTAGGACATTACATTGATTTGATCCTAAAAATGTTAAGCCGACATCTCCCCCATCTAGGTAAGGATGGATCGCTCGCATCCCTGTCTCAGACTCGATGACGTCATCATGCCATCCGCGGACATTACTCGCCTTTGGAACACATTCCGCCCAGTTGACCGTGCATTCCTTCGGCTCATCATAGGAGACTTGCCATTACTCGCTGATTCCCCCATTGACTGGACCCTACTTGAAGCTGCTGTTAGTTATTGGGACATTCAGCGGGCTGTATTCAATTTTCAGGGGTCAGAGCTGGCTCCTACAGTAGAGGAGTACGCGGTGCTCATTCAGCGACCCGCGCCGACCTTCGACATCGTGGTGCCCAACCAGTTCGCCACAATACAGAGTAGACTTGCCATCCTCTTAGATCTCCGCGACGAAGAAATTCGTCTTGAACTTCAGCATGGGCGGGAGCATAGCGTTAGGACCGCATGGCTCATAGACTTCATACATGCTCGTTCTCTCAATGCCAGGGAGGAATCATACCAGCGTGACGCCTGTCACGGGTTCCTCTTGCTCATCTTTGGGACCATCCTGTTCCCCCACTCGTCGAACCTCATAGACGGGGCACTTGCTGTCAGCACCCCATTTTGGCCCACCGGCTTCCCACGGGAGGACTTCCGACCAAGGCCCGGGTTACTATTCATCACCCGGCAATCGGAGGCAAATACGCGAGCACGAAGTCATAAACCACAGAAGAAGAGCTAGGTCCATTAGAAAAGCTGAAGAGAGCAGTCGGAAGAATTTACAGACAAAGAACCCCGAAAACAACGGAGCTGACACTGTGGCATTATTCATCATCGAGTCACCGAAGCACCGAAAGGTGCCCAATATGGGGCTTCAAAAATCCCCCTCAGTGCCAAAGTGACCAATGACGCGTCCGGGCGCATTTTCGGGACATCCTGCTTAAGCCGGGACACCCCGATCCCCCACGGACGCCTTTTCTAACATAGCTCCCGGGGTTCACTCCACCGACAAGCAAACGGCCCTTCAAAACGGGCCTACAGGCACCCAGGGACCACCAGGGCTGGGGAACAAGCTTCAGATGACCTTCCGGAACTCGACTCGGTTTCCCGATGGACGTTTCAGTGGTCATGAACGTCTCCCGGCGAGCCTTCGGGGCACGTCCACGTAGAGCACAGATCACAACGAGCCCCGAGCACCTCAAGACATTCAGAGCACACTGAGAAAACCCCGGTCGAAGTCCCTAGGCCTTCCCGGGCCAACGGTTCCTAACCGAGGACAACGGGCCAACGATCCCCCACGAGGCAAAAGGATCGTCAAAACGAATACAAGGATGCACAGAGGTCAATCGGAGGTCGAAGGGTATTAAATTACACTCCGAACGTCCGAACAGGGCAAAACCGACTCTTGAAGCGCCGAGTCACGCGTACGTTCGTTCACACGACGTATGGCGATATGGGGCTCGTTCAAATCCTCGTAGTTCAAGCATTCCAAATCTTCAAATTAATTGGACATCGGAGGTCGGATGCACGTTCAATCAAGTTTCAAGCGTTTGCCGGCTTTTCTCCTAATCGGATGGGACCCACAGCCAAGCCAAGCCAAGCCATCAAGCCGCGGCTCAACCCCAAGCCACGGCTCAACCCTCGGCTCGGATTGGACAGCCCAAGCCGCGGCTCAAGCCTCTCCCACCGTCGGCTCCAACAAGCTCCCCACCACACATTTTGAATTTTCCCCCCATCCATCACCTCCCTCCATCCATTCATCACTTCCTCTCACATCTATCACCTCCCATCACCCATCCATCACCTCCCTCCATCCATCCATCACTTCCTCTCACATCTATCACCTCCCATCACCCATCCATCACCTCCCTCCATCCATCCATCACTTCCTCTCACATCTATCACCTCCCATCATCCATCCATCACCTCACATCTCTCTTCCTCTTGCTTCCCCCACACTCTAAGTGACATTTCCCCTCCCTAATCACTCTTAAAATTTCAGCAGCCCATTTCCCCTCCCTAAACCACGGTTAACTTCACTTAAACGAACCATTAAGCCTTCCTTTATAAGCTCCAAGCCTCACTAATCTAATCACTTCTTCATTCTCCTTCTCTCTCAAGCCAATCTCCCTCTAAAATCCTATCAAACTCCAGCCCCTCCCCTCACTTTCATTCAGCCCGTGCCAAGGCCGAAACCGGCTAAAATCGCCGGAAAACCACCCGGTATTCCGGTAACCACCCGACCCGACTTAGCCCAAAAATTCTCAAACTTCATAGCCTACATATTTCCTACCCCCTAAGTCCATTTCCGGACTTGGATTTTCGATTTGAGGTCCCCAAGACCCCGTTCCAGCAAAAGTTGCAATCGGGTCCCGAGACCCTCACCGCGCGCACCGAACACTAACGGCGTGCCATTTCATCCCACGACCTCGGAGAGTCGTGCCATCACATTTAAAGGGTTCCTCACAACCCTCACCCTCTCTCGTGAAGAGGTGGTCACGATCCGAGGGCCGACCAACCGTGCACGACCTCCGTTTTGCCCATTTTCGCTAACCAGTTTTCTGTGTTTTCACTGGAACTTCTCTCATCATTTCCGACTTATTCAGGGTTCGGCACGCTCGGAGCTTTCCGTGCCCACCTAGATCTGCCTCTTAGGAGTCCAACGAGCCCGACCTTGCACCGTTCCGTGATCGGAGCGAGCGTGCCAAGCCATTCTCCCGAGACTGCCGCGCCTGCCCACTTACGGGTCCCTCACCCGTAGCCGCCCAAACCGAGTCTTGCGACTTTCGTGGCCGCTTCCCCGACTCTTTCCCTCGTACATCGAGGCTAGGTAACACCCCTTTTAACTTAGAGGAGTTAGGATCTTTGATATTTACTTACGTGTGGTGTTAATATGCTTTAAAGGTTCGGGATAGGTGAAAGCTTGCATTTTTTTCTCGGATCCGGACGTCTCATGCATGCCATACAACGTCCAGCATCTATTTACTTTATCTATCATGCTCGTAAACTACATGAACGTATATCTCATGAGGGGAGACGACGTGGATCGAAGCGGGAGAGGTCCCGAGTCACGGCCGAACCATGGAACCCACGGTCTAGCCTTGAGGGGGTGACCCGTGAGCCTCTATGGTTCCTCCAAGGCTAGGGTACTTCTTTTTCCTCGAAGCTAGCCGGTCCCCGTTCTCTTTTGCCGCTGTTTTGTCATGTACCACGTATTAGCATGGTGGGAATAGGCTTAGATCGGGTTTAGAGAGCTCCCCTTGACTCGCGTGAGCCATGAGGACCCACGGCCACTCTTGGATGGGTGTGGCCGAGAGTCCCCTTGGACCACACGGGTCTAAGGTGGTTTCTCCCATCCCGAAATGAGTCGGTTCCCATGTTTCACGTTTTTCCCATCGTATGAGTCGACGTCATTTTTTGTGGATTTCGTTATATTACGTGTCATGTGTACGTGTTTGTGTGTCCGTTTGCGTTTGAGAGACCTTGACGGCGTCGACTTTCTTTTGTTTCGTTGAAATAGATTTCGTTCTTGAGTTTAAGCATATTATGCATGTAAGGCATGATTGGAATCGTCCCTTGGGATTGTTTGTATCCGTGTCTCATATTTTTCGTTATTCACATGATAATTGGATGATAGATACGTTAATTTTGAACAATTCCCCATTAAAACCGAGATAACCATATGAAATTACCACCACCGAACAACTTTACAAGCGGAATAAGCGGGACGTAACATTCGGTTAAATAAATCACTCGGACTAAATAATTGGGTAAATTGGTTATTAATTTGTAAACGCATCGATGATTTACGGAACGACGTGAATGCCCTTTTCATCAAAATTTGCAATTTCAAAATACCGAGACACGTAACACGAATGGAGTTAATGTCTAGTGAGTACTCACGTGCCGTGACTCGGGTCCGGGCCCAATTTGAGGCGGCCCGAGTCGGGGCACGAGAGTCCTTCTTAGACTCCTTCGTGTGACGCAAATCTCCAATTTATACACGAACATCACAATTTTATCATCCAATGGCATAACCGTCATTCCATGATTCACCGATACCCTAGACTTTAGGGAGTTGGAAACACCTAGAGCTATGAACGAGAAAGGACAACCCGTTCGGGTGCGAGTTTCATTCGCGTGGTCCATTTCGTTCGTTTTCGGTGTTTCTTTCTTTCTATCATAGATTCGGTGGGGAGCATTTTATTTCAGTTACAAAACACCAAGGACCGGACTAATTGTGCACCCGACTTAATCAAATATTAGATAATGGATAGGTGGAACATTAGATTCCAATCTAGAGTCGAAACACGAGTTTGGTTAATTCGGTGAAACCACAGTGACACTTAACTGATTGAGGGTCATAAAACAAACACACACATGTAATTGGCTTAGAACCTCATCCCAATCCGCCACTTATGCTTGCTTAGGATAGATACATTGTTTGTTAATCAACCCCGGCTAATAACTGATTAAATCACGTACATTCGGCCTAATACACAATTCGTTGATATTCACTGACACTTATCAGTTGTTGTCAGTTACTTTCTGTATTGTGTCAGTTTTATCAGTTTTCTTCTGTTTTGTCTTTGCATATGATGATTTATCGCGATTCGGGCCCGAGCCCATAGGTTACGGTTACACGGGGTCCAATGCCCCAAACTACCGAACACGAGGTCCAACGCCTCCTAATTCACCGAGCGCGTGCAACCCGAGTGCGGAATGGGATCTAGCCTCGATTCACCGTCACACTCCGAATGCGGCCTATGTGGAAGGCGGATTTGGATTGAACGTGTGAAACGGGTTTAGATATCACCCGGGAGCTCGATCGGCCCATCGGAAACAGTGGGAACCGACCGGTTCTCCCAAAGACCGTTGGATCGATCGGACCCGACCCCCGGCTCCTTGAGCCCGCGTTGCCTTAATTTGTTTATCGGTTATTCAAACTACACGGTGAGCCGGAGCGGAATATTGGCCCAATGCAAGCCGATCGGAATCCATTTATTTCATTCAGTTGTATTCTGTATTTATTCGAGCGTACATTGTGAGGATTTTATTTATATATTCATTCGTGTACTTGTAAGGATCCCCGATCGGTGAGCAAGAGGTCCGAGTGTCGAGTCGGTTAAGTCGGTCTATCGTCACCAAAGGGTGAGTAAGCTCGAATAATCATGGTCTTGGTTCGCGCAGGGAATCGACCGTCACGGTCCGAAGAACTGTAACGCTAAAATAGCGAACCGATTCCTTGACTCGCAAGCCTACTCATCTTTCGGATTCTTGGCCCAACTCAATCGATTCATCGATTTTACGATGTCAAAACGGGCGAGTCAAGTGCGACCCTAAATCACGCGGTAAATAAACAAAACGGCAAGCCTAGCAAGCTAGAGTACCGAAAGGGCGTGCGGGATATAGGCCCGCACGTAATAGAACCCCCGAATTCGGAACTTCCGGTTCCGCACAACCATTGCCTTAGCATTTAGGTGTACCCCGTACCCCTAGACCCGGGTAACTTGCCGGCCCTCGACCTTCGGGTCGTAAAATGGCAAGTGGCGACTCCTTCTCACGTGCGTCCGTCGCGCGTCCCCGGGAAGGTGGACACTCCCTAGCCGCGTTTGCTTAGGCGCGCGCATGCGTGCCCCGACGAGATGAAATTCGGGTGCGCACAGCTTGGCGACTCCACTGGGGACACTTAGAGGGTTCGGGCTCGTTCCCGCTTGTTTTGTTTGCTTGTCTATTTACCGCTTTCCGCATTTCCCGCTTATCTATTTTACGCACTTTTATTTCCTGCACATGCATTGCACATCATACTAGATTCTTAGGGACCTTGTCCGACATCCCACGGGCACCAATATAGGAAGCTAGGTTAGTCAGTGGTTCCGAGTAAGGGAACGGATCGAGTCGGCTATGCCACCGAACCGGCCCCCAAAGATCCTCGCTCGATTTCAAGGAATTGACACCCTTGAGTCGGGAGCCCCCATCCTTAGTTAGCGGTTCTCCCAGTAGCACCGAAAACCATGCATACACAGGGACCGTCATGCTGGACCAATTTTTACCTCCATGCCGTCAACCGACCCAAAGTCGAGTCCTTGAGTCGGCCCGTAGTTTTTTAGGATGGGCATTTTGTTGTTTTTTATAAGAAAGAGCGATGTACCTTGTAATTTGTACTAAGCCGTGGGCATTTACTTTCTTCGCACACATGCATCATGCAGTTTTCAAAAATTAGGATGTCATTCATGTTGACGAGTCCTAAGCGGATTTTCTTGTCGTCTTGGTAAGGGACGCCTTGCTCGGCCTCCTGCTCGCACCTCGACAGAGTTCGCCAACACACGAGGACCTCACCGACCCGCCACAGAACGCGAATGGTGTACATTCCGGGACAACATGATCGACCTCATCAACACTAGGTTCGATCACCGAGGGGTCGTTGAGAGAGGAAGAACTCGCCGACCAACCACCTTAAAGGGAGCTCTCCCAAACCCGTGCCAAGATACAGAGATGCGGTCAGGAGCTCGCTTGAGCGAACGTAGCCTTGGAGAGGTCTAGGAAGAGGGCTCGTGGAAGACCATACATGCACTATATGATAGATATCTTCGCAAGGCCCTCACCTAGAACCAATGCTTTCCGAGGCTTTGCTCGCTCAGACTCCGAGTGTGGTGGAAGATCAGCTTAGGGCTCTATTTTACAAAATTTGCATTGTACTTTGAACCTTTTGAGTCAATGTGAACGACAACATTAGCTTTTGAAAACTCATGCATTGCATGCATCCTATTCATTTACTGTTTTACACAATAATTAACACTACCACACGGTAGACAAAGTTATGACCGCTTTTGTAGGTGGACCCCTCATGGTCCTCACCCTTCCTCCACAGCGAGACGATCGGTAGCTCAAGGGCTAACCATCCAAGCAACACTAGCTCCCCATTAATCCCGCGCAATCAACTACGTCATTGCATGGTTGAGCACACGTCCCTCCATGCTACAAGTGCTTCCATCAGCACAACTGGGCGTGCCCTTTTCGCGTCGTGCGAGTACACCCCTACCTTGCCCATGCATGCATCCTCGACACACCTTGTGCATGTCTCTCAGTGTGCTTGCATGACGCCTACCAGGCTAGTTCAATCCCCTGTGCCCTTACGCTGAAATCGCGAATATAGTTTGCTCCTTCATTGTTTTCTTTTCCCATTGTAGGAAATTCTACACAAGAAGACAGCCTGAATACTGATCGATCACAATTGAGACAATAAACGTCCCCCATCCATTCAGCTCCTCGGGATTTCAACACCAAGTCCCTATCCCTGCCCTACAAAGCAAGACCGCAAGCAAATCAGCGTCACCGCATTGCAGCGCTTTGCGCTATTCTTCAGCATTGACCTTTGCTTTCGCATTTCTTGCACTTTCCTATCAACCCCGCATTTATTGCATCGGGCTTCGGCCCCGCATCGGGCTCCGGCCCTGCATCGGGCTCCGGCCCCGCATTTACCGCATTTACCGCATCGGGCTCTGGCCCTGCATCGGGCTCCGGCCCCGCATTTACCGCATCGGGCCTCGGTCCCGCATCGGGCTCCGGCCCCGCATCGGGCTCCGGCCCCGCATCCGGCTCCGGCCCCGCATTTACTGCATCGGGCCTCGGCCCCGCATCGGGCTCCAGCCCCGCATTTACTGCATCGGGCTTCGGCCCCGCATTACTGCATCGGGCTTCGGCCTCGCATCGGGCTCCGACCCTGCATCGGGCTCCGGCCCCGCATCTATCGCATTGGGCTCCGGCCCTGCATTTACCGCATCGAGCTTCGACCTCACATCGAGCTCCGGCCCTACACTTACTACATTGGGCTTCGGCCCCGCATCAGGATCCGGCCCTGCATCGGGCTCCGGTCCTACGTTTGGGCTTCGGCCCTGCATCGGGCCTCGATCCTACATTTACTGCTTTTGGGTTTCGGTCCCGCATTTACTGCTTTCAGGTTTTGACACCTCGCATTTACTGCTTTCAGGCTCATCTGAAATCCAAAATTGACTTGGATTCAAATTCATCCAAGCGATACTCCGAGGAGCAAGTCTAATCCTTCAACTTCAAAAGATCACAAGCAACAGCTCCGATGAACAAAGCATGGCCCTGCCCACCCGCCGCGAAAGCCACTAGCACGATCACATCTCCGACCGGAGAATGATCCCTGCCCACCCTCCGCTATGGCCATCAACCAGCCACTGGGGCAACATGCACTCTTCCCTAAACTCTCTTTTACATTTATTTATATGCATTCCAAAACGAGCTCCCGGCATGAACGAACCCTTCACGGGCGCACTAGGACAACCCCGAAGACGCCCTGTTGGTTCTGTCGGAATTGTTCGATTCGTCTGTACTCATGGGATCCGGTTCCTCGAGCCTTCCCTAGGACGGCTGCGCATGCCAACCCGCAATCGGGGAAAGTACACCTATGTGGCCCCTAGCCACGGTCTGCCCACTCCAGGGTGGCGATGACTAAACTCTCGGAACTGAGTGTCCCTCACGCGCGGCACCCCATGGGTCGCACGCTGGACAATGGGACTTCCCATGGGATCGCTTTACATTTCTTACCATACATTCCACCGAACAATCACCTAATGCATCATCTTCTTTGTCATCTCTCACAGGGACACGCCGGTCACAGGCAAAGAACGATACACGGGTTCACATCTCCCTGAGAATTCCTCTCGGACCCTTTCCTCATACTTCGACGAGGGAGGTTTCCGACGAATATGTACCCCCTATGAAGCCGACGACGAAAGCGTTCGAACTAGCCGCATGCCTTCAGCGCAACCGTCTCAATGGACAAACAAGCATGCCTATCGGCTTCGAGAGCACACCTCTCCAACGTACAACTGATGTCGGAGCCACAAACATGATCGGGGACGATTGTTGTACAAGGCGCCCACCACAGGTCACATTAACAATGAAGATTGTGGCATTCACATTCATCATTCACACCGAGACCACCTCGAACATCATCCGCCCATGATGAGCATTTCCAAACGACGTACACTGGGTCATCCCCGGTTGAAGCTCACGACAACACGACCTCGGCAAACGACGTACACTGGGGCATCCCCGGTTGAAACTCGCGACAACACGACTTCGGCAAGCGACGTACACCGGGGCACCCCTGGTTAAAGTTCGCCCTGAGGTCGCCATGGTGGGTCACTCCAACAAACAACACGGGAACGCTCCTAGTCATTCGCATCAAGAATGGGCATCTTCCATAGCAAGCGTCATGACAACCTCTGTCACACACTCCTGGGGCAATTTTGTTTTCTTTTTAGACAATAGGGGAAAGGACTTGTAAAGTTTGCAAGGACAAAAGACGCGAAGTTCGGCTTTTGAGTGCACAAGCATCAGACTTCTGGGAAAACCAGCCCTCACAAAATTGGGCTAAGACAACAAAGTACATCAAGTCTCCATGGGGCGAAGCAAACAAAAGCAGCCTCGATGATGCAAAGTCGAGGAGTTTCAAACAAATACAAGGGGCACAATACAGACCCCAGCTGCAAGAAAAAACAGAGCGAAAAGAAGCGGGAAAAACCCGCCAATGAAGAGAGAGAGAAAAGATGCAGGAAAAACTCGCCAATGAACAAAACAAGGCACTGCCGAGATATAAAACTCTGGCACCGCCAATTCAAAGAAGAAATCAACAAACCCCGACAAAAAGGGGGAGCAGCAGACGCAACTCCTCGACGGAGACAGAACGTAACGCACTCGAAGGTCGAATTATTCGAACTCTTCGCCCTTGCAAACTCGAGAGGTAAAAGAATCAAGCCTGCTAGGTCGAAAACCCCTCGGGGCGGCCTAGGCAAAAGTTAGGGCAAAAGAGAGGCACGACTGAAAATCCCAAGGCGGGCGGTCGTGGCAAAAGGAGAGTTTGTCCCCTTTAGGTTGAGAGGTACGGCCCCGAGGCGGGTGACCGTAGCAAAAGAAGAGTAAAATGAGAGATAAACAAAGCAGTCACCCTAGGCTCTCGCACACTACGCGGTCCAGGGATCCCCAAGGGAAATGGCTAGGCTATCTACTCCGACACGATCCCCGATCGGCTCTCCTACCGAACTCAACCATCCAAGGCGGATTCTTCTTCAAGCACAGCGGGCGACCAAGCACGCAATCCAAACAGTTCAAGACAGCCAACACCAACCGAAGGATGGAAGAGAAGGGGGTACATCTCACGGCAAGCGTGAACTCGTGTATCCTTTTAGCCTTGGGCAACGTGCTCCCCAAGCTTTCTCTTTTCTCTTTGTCATTGCACAACTCCAAAATGGGTCACAGCCACCCTTCAATCGGCTACCACAAAGCCAAAATCCTAGACATTTCTTTCCGAGACTCTAGTCATAACACTTTGGAAATGACTAGACCGAGGTCTGACCAAATTTGAACAAAATTCCCCATTCGGGTTACAAATGCAGCCGCCTTATGGCACCTTGATGAGAAGGGTCCTAAGCTCACAGGCGCGTCGAACAACCGATAGAGCCACTTGGGCACCTTTGAGAACGTCTCGATATGCCCATGCAAGGCCAACAGGAGCCCCGGAGGCCTCACATCGGGGCCTCTGAAAGCGGGACCCCCATTGGCATCACCAAAGCAAAACCTCTCCACGGGTCGCCCAAGCGACCCGAAACTGAAGAGCATGCGTTACAAACACTTCCTTTTACCTGTGCTTACAAATCACTAGTAATCCCATGACATACTAATGATGTTAGGATCACAAGTACAAACGCGGGAACTACGGCAGACTCTGATTCCCGACTCTTCGGGATACGTAGGCACTCTACCCCAGAGTTCAAGTCCCTCATCGCAAGACCGGGCATCCCTAGCGAACTACAATCGCCACTGCGACAGAGCTGACATCCGGCAGAGCAACGAGTAACCGCCCCAGCAGCAAAGCCGGCTTCCGGCAGATCAAACACACAGCCACCCCAAGGGCAAAGCATCGACGAAGCAACTTCATCGCAGCAGCAACGCCAATCTACAGCAGATCAATACCTTCGGGACAGCATCAGCCCTGTACACTTGGCGCGCACTACTGTCCACATGACTAACGAAGAGTTATGCTCTTCTCTGCAGATACGCATGGAACCCCAAGGGGCATCTCCTCCTTGACGGACACGCGATTGACTCATGCAGCAGATCGCAACCTCGAGCCGAGTGGAGGGCCCTATGGGGGAAAAGCCACCCGACTCCTGCTCAAGCCGCAACAAATGATGCCTGGCGTAGCACGAGCACGACTTCGGCTCCAAACCGAACAATTCGCTTCTGTCGACACCTCTGAGATGCCACCTGGCATCGATCTCCACTTCTGCCTCCCCTACACTTTAGCATTTACAGCTTTAGGGACTTCGGGTCCCCGGACTTCGTGTCCGCATTTATTGCTTTCCACGGGCTTCGGCCTAGTAACTTTATTGCTTTCCGGACTTCGCGTCCACTTTACTGCTTTCCACGGGCTTCGGCCTAGTAACTTTACTGCTTTCCACGGGCTTCGGCCTAGTAACTTTATTGCTTTCCGGACTTCGCGTCCACGGACTTCGCGTCCATTTTACTGCTTTCCTCGGGCTTCGGCCTAGTGATTTTACCGCTTTCCGGACTTCGCGTCCATTTATTGCTTTCCGGACTTCGCGTACACGGACTTCGCGTCCACGGACTTCGCGTCCACTTTACTGCTTTCCTCGGGCTTCGGCCCAGTGATTTTACCGCTTTCCGGACTTCGCGTCCACGGACTTCGCGTCCACGGACTTCGCGTCCATTTTACTGCTTTCCGGACTTCGCGTCCATTTTACTGCTTTTCTCGGGCTTCGGCCTAGTGAATTTACTGCTTTCCTCGGGCTTCGGCCTAGTGACTTTACCGCTTTTCGGACTTCGCGTCCACGGACTTCGCGTCCATTTTACTGCTTTTCTCGGGCTTCGGCCTAGTGAATTTACTGCTTTCCGGACTTCGCGTCCACGGACTTCGCGTCCATTTTACTGCTTTCCTCGGGCTTCGGCCTAGTGATTTTACTGCTTTCCGGACTTCGCGTCCACGGACTTCGCGTCCATTTTACTGCTTTCCTCGGGCTTCGGCCTAGTGATTTTACCGCTTTCCGGACTTCGCGTCCACGGACTTCGCGTCCATTTATTGCTTTCCGGAATTCGCGTCCACGGACTTCGCGTCCACTTTACTGCTTTCCTCGGGCTTCGGCCTAGTGATTTTACTGCTTTCCGGACTTCGCGTCCACGGACTTCGCGTCCATTTTACTGCTTTCCTCGGGCTTCGGCCTAGTGATTTTACCGCTTTCCGGACTTCGCGTCCACGGACTTCGCGTCCATTTATTGCTTTCCGGAATTCGCGTCCACGGACTTCGCGTCCACTTTACTGCTTTCCTCGGGCTTCGGCCTAGTGATTTTACAGCTTTCCGGACCTCGGGCACTTTTGCATATCCTCCCTAAGTATCCAATGCGGAGGGGCGAGCTACTACAGGGAGTGACAACAAGGCGGTCGCCGGGACCAAAAAGGGATGCCTCTCATGATCTTTGGTTACCTCTTCTAATCGAGCACGCAACCAAAGAGGGGCAAGCTGTCAGCACCCCATTTTGGCCCACCGGCTTCCCACGGGAGGACTTCCGACCAAGGCCCGGGTTACTATTCATCACCCGGCAATCGGAGGCAAATAGGCGAGCACGGAGTCATAAACCACAGAAGAAGAGCTAGGTCCATTAGAAAAGCTGAAGAGAGCAGTCGGAAGAATTTACAGACAAAGAACCCCGAAAACAACGGAGCTGACACTATGGCACTATTCATCATCGAGTCACCGAAGCACCGAAAGGTGCCCAATATGGGGCTTCAAAAATCCCCCTCAGTGCCAAAGTGACCAATGACGCGTCCGGGCGCATTTTCGGGACATCCTGCTTAAGCCGGGACACCCCGATCCCCCACGGACGCCTTTTCTGACATAGCTCCCGGGGTTCACTCCACCGACAAGCAAACGGCCCTTCAAAACGGGCCTACAGGCACCCAGGGACCACTAGGGCCGGGGAACAAGCTTCAGATGACCTTCCGGAACTCGACTCGGTTTCCCGATGGACGTTTCAGTGGTCATGAACGTCTCCCGGCGAGCCTTCGGGGCACGTCCACGTAGAGCACAGATCACAACGAGCCCCGAGCACCTCAAGACATTCAGAGCACACTGAGAAAACCCCGATCGAAGTCCCTAGGCCTTCCCGGGCCAACGGTCCCCAACCGAGGACAACTGGCCAACGATCCCCCACGAGGCAAAAGGATCGTCAAAACGAATACAAGGATGCACAGAGGTCAATCGGAGGTCGAAGGGTATTAAATTCCACTCCGAACGTCCGAACAGGGCAAAACCGACTCTTGAAGCGCCGAGTCACGCGTACGTTCGTTCACACGACGTATGGCGATATGGGGCTCGTTCAAATCCTCGTAGTTCAAGCATTCCAAATCTTCAAATTAATTGGACATCGGAGGTCGGATGCGCGTTCAATCAAGTTTCAAGCGTTTGCCGGCTTTTCTCCTAATCGGATGGGACCCACAGCCAAGCCAAGCCAAGCCATCAAGCCACGGCTCAACCCCAAGCCACGGCTCAACCCTCGGCTCGGATTGGACAGCCCAAGCCGCGGCTCAAGCCTCTCCCACCGTCGGCTCCAACAAGCTCCCCACCACACATTTTGAATTTTCCCCCCATCCATCACCTCCCTCCATCCATCCATCACTTCCTCTCACATCTATCACCTCCCATCACCCATCCATCACCTCCCTCCATCCATCCATCACTTCCTCTCACATCTATCACCTCCCATCATCCATCCATCACCTCACATCTCTCTTCCTCTTGCTTCCCCCACACTCTAAGTGACATTTCCCCTCCCTAATCACTCTTAAAATTTCAGCAGCCCATTTCCCCTCCCTAAACCACGGTTAACTTCACTTAAACGAACCATTAAGCCTTCCTTTATAAGCTCCAAGCCTCACTAATCTAATCACTTCTTCATTCTCCTTCTCTCTCAAGCCAATCTTCCTCTAAAATCCTCTCAAACTCCAGCCCCTCCCCTCACTTTCATTCAGCCCGTGCCAAGGCCGAAACCGGCTAAAATCGCCGGAAAACCACCCGGTATTCCGGTAACCACCCGACCCGACTTAGCCCAAAAATTCTCAAACTTCATAGCCTACATATTTCCTACCCCCTAAGTCCATTTCCGGACTTGGATTTTCGATTTGAGGTCCCCAAGACCCCGTTCCAGCAAAAGTTGCAATCGGGTCCCGAGACCCTCACCGCGCGCACCGAACACTAACGGCGTGCCATTTCATCCCACGACCTCGGAGAGTCGTGCCATCACATTTAAAGGGTTCCTCACAACCCTCACCCTCTCTCGTGAAGAGGTGGTCACGATCCGAGGGCCGACCAACCGTGCACGACCTCCGTTTTGCCCATTTTCGCTAACTAGTTTTCTGTGTTTTCACTGGAACTTCTCTCATCATTTCCGACTTATTCAGGGTTCGGCACGCTCGGAGCTTTCCGTGCCCACCTAGATCTGCCTCTTAGGAGTCCAACGAGCCCGACCTTGCACCGTTCCGTGATCGGAGCGAGCGTGCCAAGCCATTCTCCCGAGACTGCCGCGCCTGCCCACTTACGGGTCCCTCACCCGTAGCCGCCCAAACCGAGTCTTGCGACTTTCGTGGCCGCTTCCCCGACTCTTTCCCTCGTACATCGAGGCGAGGTAACACCCCTTTTAACTTAGAGGAGTTAGGATCTTTGATATTTACTTACGTGTGGTGTTAATATGCTTTAAAGGTTCGGGATAGGTGAAAGCTTGCATTTTTTTCTCGGATCCGGACGTCTCATGCATGCCATACAACGTCCAGCATCTATTTACTTTATCTATCATGCTCGTAAACTACATGAACGTATATCTCATGAGGGGAGACGACGTGGATCGAAGCGGGAGAGGTCCCGAGTCACGGCCGAACCATGGAACCCACGGTCTAGCTTTGAGGGGGTGACCCGTGAGCCTCTATGGTTCCTCCGAGGCTAGGGTACTTCTTTTTCCTCGAAGCTAGCCGGTCCCCGTTCTCTTTTGCCGCTGTTTTGTCATGTACCACGTATTAGCATGGTGGGAATAGGCTTAGATCGGGTTTAGAGAGCTCCCCTTGACTCGCGTGAGCCATGAGGACCCACGGCCACTCTTGGATGGGTGTGGCCGAGAGTCCCCTTGGACCACACGAGTCTAAGGTGGTTTCTCCCATCGCGAAATGAGTCGGTTCCCATGTTTCACGTTTTTCCCATCGTATGAGTCGACGTCATTTTTTGTGGATTTCGTTATATTACGTGTCATGTGTACGTGTTTGTGTGTCCGTTTGCGTTTGAGAGACCTTGACGGCGTCGACTTTCTTTTGTTTCGTTGAAATAGATTTCGTTCTTGAGTTTAAGCATATTATGCATGTAAGGCATGATTGGAATCGTCCCTTGGGATTGTTTGTATCCGTGTCTCATATTTTTCGTTATTCACACGATAATTGGATGATAGATACGTTAATTTTGAACAATTCCCCATTAAAACCGAGATAACCATATGAAATTACCACCACCGAACAACTTTACAAGCGGAATAAGCGGGACGTAACATTCGGTTAAATAAATCACTCGGACTAAATAATTGGGTAAATTGGTTATTAATTTGTAAACGCATCGATGATTTACGGAACGACGTGAATGCCCTTTTCATCAAAATTCGCAATTTCAAAATACCGAGACACGTAACACGAATGGAGTTAATGTCTAGTGAGTACTCACGTGCCGTGACTCGGGTCCGGGCCCAATTTGAGGCGGCCCGAGTCGGGGCACGAGAGTCCTTCTTAGACTCCTTCGTGTGACGCAAATCTCCAATTTATACACGAACATCACAATTTTATCATCCAAGGGCATAACCGTCATTCCATGATTCACCGATACCCTAGACTTTAGGGAGTTGGAAACACCTAGAGCTATGAACGAGAAAGGACAACCCGTTCGGGTGCGAGTTTCATTCGCGTGGTCCATTTCGTTCGTTTTCGGTGTTTCTTTCTTTCTATCATAGATTCGGTGGGGAGCATTTTATTTCAGTTACAAAACACTAAGGACCGGACTAATTGTGCACCCGACTTAATCAAATATTAGATAATGGATAGGTGGAACATTAGATTCCAATCTAGAGTCGAAACACGAGTTTGGTTAATTCGGTGAAACCACAGTGACACTTAACTGAATGAGGGTCATAAAACAAACACACACATGTAATTGGCTTAGAACCTCATCCCAATCCGCCACTTGTGCTTGCCTAGGATAGATACATTGTTTGTTAATCAACCCCGGCTAATAACTGATTAAATCACGTACATTCGGCCTAATACACAATTCGTTGATATTCACTGACACTTATCAGTTGTTGTCAGTTGCTTTCTGTAACGTGTCAGTTATATCAGTTTTCTTCTATTTTATTCTTGCTTTTTGATGATTTATTGCGGTTCGGGCCCGAACTCATAGGTTACGTGTTGCACGGGGTCCAACGCCCCAAATCACCGAACACGAGGTCCAACGCCTCTTAATTCATCGAGCGCGTGTTTAGATATGGGATCTAGCCTCGAGTCACCATCACACTCCAAATATGGCCTATGTGGAAGGCAATTTGGATTGAATGCGTGAAACGTGTTTAGATATCACCCGGGAGCTCGATCGGTCCAACGGTTACAGTGGGAACTAATTGGTTCTCCCGCAAACCGTCGGTTCGATTGGACCCGACCCCCGGCTCTTTGAGCCCGCGTTGCCTTAATTTGTTTATCGGTTATTCAAAACACACGGTGAGCCGGAGCGGAATATTGGCCCAATGTAAACCGATCGGGATCCATTTATTTCATTCAGTTGTATTCTGCAATTATTCGAGGGAACATTGTGAGGATTTTGTTTGTATATTCAATCATTCATTTGTAAGGATCCCTGATCGGTGAGCGAGAGGTCCGAGTGCTGGATCGGTTAAGTTGGTCTATCGCCACCAAAGGGTGAGTAAGCTTGGATACTCGTGGTTTCGGTTCACGCAGGGAATCAACCATCACGGTTCGATGAACTGTAACGCTAAGATAGTGAACCGACTTCTCGATGCACAAGCCTACTCATCTTTCGGACTCTTGGTCCAACTTGATCAATTCATCGAATTTACGGTGTCAAAACGGGCGAGTCGAGCGCAACTCTAAATCACGCGGTAAATAAACAAAATGGCAAGCCTAGTAAGCTAGAGTACCGAGAGGGCGTGCGGGATATAGGCCCGCACGTAATAGAACCCCCGAATTCGGAATTTTCGGTTCCGTACGACCATTGCCTTAGCATTTAGGTGTACCCCGTACCCCTAGACCCGGGTAACTTGCCGGCCCTCGACCCTCGGGTCGTAAAATGGCAAGTGGCGACTCCTTCTCACGTGCGTCCGTCGCGCGTCCCCGGGATGGTGGACACTCCCAAGCCGCGTTTGCTTAGGCGCGCGCATGCGTGCCCCGACGAGATTAAATTCGGGTGCGCACAGAGAGTATTCGGCCATCTTTGACAAGGTGAAGCCGAGGGCTTCTTGGCCTTTTTGGATCAAGAATGATTTCCTTATTTCGAGTTTAATTCATTTCTCGGATTGTATGAAATTGTAATTTTGATATTTCTATGATTCACATGTTGAAACATCTTTTAAAACCTTTTTTTAAAAAAAACAAACATGCATGGGTTTGTGTATCGAGGACTCATTCGGATCCATTCGGTTATAAGGGTATTGTTGGTTATTCAACCGAATTATCCTTGATCATTATGGATTCGTTTTGGTCGTCGAATCACGAATCGTTTTCACAATTAATGCATTCGGCAATAACCTTAAGCATTAATTCCACGAACGGGTTAATCGAGACGTTCACACGGTTAATTCATTCAATTTAAACAACTTTGCACGAACTGGACATTAATCTGTAACTCGCGTCGACGAATTACAAAACAGTGTTAACGCCCTTTTCGAAACCCTCATACTTCAAATCCTTATTGTGTGTGTCAGCACCCCATTTTGGCCCACCGGTTTCCCACGGGAGGACTTCCGACCAAAGCCCGGGTTACTATTCATCACCCGGCAATCGGAGGCAAATAGGCGAGCACGGAGTCATGAACAATGAGAGAGGAGCTGGGCCGCTAAGAAAAGCAAAGGAAAGCCATCGGAAGAACGAACGGACAAAGAACCCCGAAAACGGCAGAGCTGGCACTATGACACTATTCATCACTGAGTCACCGAAGCACCGAAAGGTGCCCAATATGGGGCTTCAAAAATCCCCCTCAGTGCCAAAGTGACCAATGACGCGTCCGGGCGCATTTCCGGGACATCCTGCTTAAGCCGGGACACCCCGATCCCCCACGGACGCCTTTTCTAACATAGCTCCCGGGGTTCACTCCACCGACAAGTAAACGGCCCTTCAAAACGGGCCTACAGGCACCCAGGGACCACCAGGGCCGGGGAACAAGCTTCAGACAACCTTCCGGAACTCGGCTCGGTCTCCCGAAGTACGTTTCAGTGGTCACGAACGTCTCCCGGCGAGCCTTCGGGGCATTTCCACGGAAAACAGAGATCACAACGATCTTCGAGCACCCCACGACGATCCCCGAACACATCAAAACACTTGGGAAACACTGAGAAAGCCCCGTTCGCGGATTCCTAGGTCATCCCCGGTTATCGATCTCCAACCGGGGTCGGCGAGTAAACCGTTTCGCTCAATGCGGAAAATACACCGATGCGAGCCTTACAACCCGCAGAAGTGCAAATAGGCGTCAGAAGCGGACAACTCCGCTCCGATCATCCAAATAGAGCAAAACCGGCTTTCGAGTCCCCGAGTCATCCGAGCATTCGCTTTCAAGAAGCATGTCAATATTACGCTCATTAAAATCGTATTCGCGCGCACATTGATAGTTCGTCGTTCAAGTGAACCACGGAAATCGAACGCACGATCAATCGAGCCCCGAGCTTCTTCCGGCTTTCTTTCTAGTCAAGTGGGACCCTTGAGCTAGCCAAGCCGAGCCGAGCCAAGCCAAGCCGCAAGCCATGGCTTCTCTCTAGGGGTGGCTAAAAGCAAGCCAACTCTCCCCCATCCACCCATTTCAAAATATCTCTTACACACTTCCCATCCATCCTTCCATCCATCAACTCTCATTTCCCTTCTCTTCCTTTCCCCACACTCAACAAGACAACTTCCCCACCCTAATCTTCCCTCCAAAATTCGGAACCCCTAAGCACCCCCCTCTAATTGCACTTAAACTCACTAATTTGGCTCATTAAGGCATCCTATAAGTGCCTAATTGCAAGACACTTTAATCACAACTCAACTTCCATCATCTCTCTAGCTTTCTCACTCTAGGAAACCCTCTCTAAGCCCTCTCAACTTCAGCATTTTCCATAAATCGCA
This sequence comes from Punica granatum, assembly GCF_007655135.1. Classification (NCBI taxonomy): domain Eukaryota; kingdom Viridiplantae; phylum Streptophyta; class Magnoliopsida; order Myrtales; family Lythraceae; genus Punica; species Punica granatum. Next base: position 14,513,440 of record NC_045133.1, read on the forward strand.
CAACCCAAGAACAGCCCGGTTCAAGGCCAAAATTACCAGAAAACTCAACCGTTTTCCGGTGACCGCCACTCAACCCAAACCAAACTTGACCAAACTTCATATCCCACACGTACTTGACCTCCCGAGTCCATTTCCGGTGTTAGTTTCGGCATTTGAAGCTCCCAGCATGCAGATCTAGAACATTTCAGAATCGGGTCTCTAGGAACTTTCCCGGTTCCTAGGCGAGTCCCGCCCCCCGACTTTGCCCGAGCCTTGACCAAACTTCTTACCCCACATGTTTTCGACCTTCTAAATCCATTTCCGAACTTAGTTTTAGCATTCGAAGCCTCCAACACACCCTTTCAGCAGGTAACAGAAACAGTACAGAGACGGGCTTCCATAGCCACCCCGGGATCCTCGACGTGCCATTTTCTCCCACGACTTCGGAGAGTCGTGCCATCAAGTTCAAAGGGTTCCTCACAACCCTCACCCTCTCTCGTGAAGAGGTGGTCACGATCCGAGGGCCGACCAACCGTGCACGACCTCCGTTTTGCCCATTTTCACTAACCGGGTTTCTGTGTTTTCACTGGAACTTCTCTCATTATTTCCGACTTGGTCAGGGTTCGATACGCTCGGGCCTTCCCGTGCACACCTAGATCTGCCTCTTAGGAGTCCAACGAGCCCGACCTTGCACCGTTCCGTGGTCGGAGCGAGCGTGCCAAGCCGTTTTCCCGCGGTTGCCGCAGCCGCGCCTACCCGGGTCGCCTACTGCCCTTCGCCCTAACTGAGTCTTCCGACTCTCAAAGACCACATCCCCGACTCTTCTCCTCTCGTAACGAGGCTAGGTAACGTCCCCCTACAACTTAGAAGAGTTAGGATCCTCGATATTCGTTTATATGAAATGTTATTGTGATTTAAAGAGCCGAATGCATGAAAAGCTTTCATTTTTCTTTCGGACTCATGTCTCCCATGCAACGTGTGCCCATTATGTGCCTATGTATGATCATCCCATGTTTATATGATGCAAGAACTCGTATGCCATGATGGGAAATGGTTCGGATCCGGATAGGAGAGGTCTCCTTAGCCACGGTTGAGCCAAGGGACTCACGGCCTAGCCTCTAAGGAGAGACCCGTGGGCTCCCTTGGCTTTTCCGGGGCTAGGATGATCTCTCCTCTCCCGAATCGAGTCGATTCTTACGTCCCTTTTCCTTCAATCACACGTAGCATGTTAGAATGACGAGAAACGATCCGAATCGGGGTCGAAGAAGTCCTCCCAACCCGCGTGAGTCAAGGAAGCTCTCGGCCATCCTTGGAGGGATGTGGCCGAAAGCTTCCTTGGACCACACAAGTTCATGAGGCTTTCTTCCGCCATGAGACGGGTCGATTCCCGTGTATTACCCGTTCCATCATTAGTTGAAATGATATCGTATTGCTACCCTCATTTAAATGCTTTATTCGTATGTGTTTGGCATGATTTCATATCGTTGTAACCATGGATAAAATGTGACTATACGAAGGGAATAATATGGGATCTAGGGAGAAGAGCCTTAGAGGGGTTCGGCCATGCCAAGGAACCCACGGCCATTCCCTTTGCAAATAGGGACCGTGAGACTCCTTGGAGTGCCCGAAGCCATCGGGCTCTCCTTTCCCCGAGGCCATGTAATTCCCGCACACTCCTTGTAATCCCACCGCGAAATTAGCTAAAATTAAGCCGTAATCGTAACATTGTATAATAAGTGTCGAATAATCTCACAAATGGGCGTGCCACTCGATTAATTAAATCACTTGGACTAAATAATTGGGTTAATCGATCCTTAATTCGTAAATGCATCGATGGTTCACGGAACGGCGGGAATGCCCTTTTCCTTAAAAGATCACAATTTCAAAACACCGAGACACGTAACACGAATAGAATTGATGTCTAACAAGTACTCGCGTGCTATGACTCGAGTCCGAGCCCGATTTGAGGCGGCTCGAGTCAAGACGACCGAGTCATCCTTAGATTTCTTCGTGTAACGTGATCTCCAATTTACATATGGACACCGCAATTTTATCCAAGGGCACGACCGTCATTCCTTGATTCACCAATACCCTAGGCGTTAGGAAGCCGGAAACGCCTCGATCTATGGGCGGAAAAGTGCTACCCGTTCGGGTACGGGCCTCATTTGCACGGTCTTTTCCGTCCACTTTCGGTGTTTCTATCTCCCTATCATAGATTCGGTGGAAACATTTTATTTCAGTTACAAAGCACGAACAATCGGATTAATCGTACACTCGACTTAATCAAACACTAGATAATGGATAGGCGGAATGATAGATTCCATTTTAGAGTCAAGACATGAGTTGGGCTAATTCGGTGAAGCCACAGTGACACTTAACTGAATAAGCGTCTTTAAAACGAACACACACATGTAATCGGCTTAGAACCCCATCCCAATCCGCCACTTATGCTTTCCTAGGATAGATACATTGTTTGTTAATCAACCCCGGCTAATAACTGATTAAATCACGTACATTCGGCCTAATACACAATTCGTTGATATTCACTGACACTTATCAGTTGTTGTCAGTTGCTTTCTGTATCGTGTCAGTTATATCAGTTTTCTTCTATTTTATTCTTGCTTTTTGATGATTTATTGCGGTTCGGGCCCGAACTCATAGGTTACGTGTTGCACGGGGTCCAACGCCCCAAATCACCGAACACAAGGTCCAACGCCTCTTAATTCATCGAGCGCGTGCAACCCGAGTGCGGAATGGGATCTAGCCTCGAGTCACCATCACACTCCAAATATGGCCTATGTGGAAGGCAATTTGGATTGAATGCGTGAAACGTGTTTAGATATCACCCGGGAGCTCGATCGGTCCAACGGTTACAGTGGGAACTAATTGGTTCTCCCGCAAACCGTCGGTTCGATTGGACCCGACCCCCGGCTCTTTGACCCCGCGTTGCCTTAATTTGTTTATCGGTTATTCAAAACACACGGTGAGCCGGAGCGGAATATTGACCCAATGTAAACCGATCGGGATCCATTTATTTCATTCAGTTGTATTCTGCAATAACCTGAGGGAACATTGTGAGGATTTTATTGGTAGGATCCCCGATCGGCGAGCGAGAGGTCCGAGTGTAGAATTGGTTAAGTTGGTCTATCATCACCCAAAGGATGAGTAAGCTCGAATACTCGCGGTCTCGGTTCGCGCAGGGAATCGACCATCATGGTTCGATGAACTGTAACGCTAAGATAGCGAGCCGATTCCTTGACTCACAAGCCTACTCATCCTTCGGATTCTTGGCCCAACTTAATCGATTCATCGATTTTACGGTGTCAAAACGGGCGAGTCAAGTGCGACCCTAAATCACGTGGTAAATAAACAAAATGGCAAGCCTAGCAAGCTAGAGTACCGAAAGGGCGTGCGGGATATAGGCCCGCACGTAATAGAACCCCCGAATTCGGAATTTTCGGTTCTGTATGACCATTGCCTTAGCATTTAGGTGTACCCCGTACCCCTAGACCCGGGTAACTTGCCGGCCCTCGACCTTTGGGTCGTAAAATGGCAAGTGGCGATTCCTTCTCACGTGCGTCCGTCGCGTGTCCCCGGGAAGGTGGACACTCCCAAGCCGCGTTTGCTTAGGCGCGCGCATGCGTGCCCCGACGAGATGAAATTCGGGTGCGCACAGCTTGGCGACTCCACTGGGGATACTTAGAGGGTTCGGGCTCAATCCCGTTTGCTTGCTTGCTTGTTTATTTACTGCTTTCCGTCATTTACCGCTTATCTATTTACGTACATTTATTTCACTCATGCATTGCATATCATGCTAGCTTTAGGTACCTTGTCCGAAATCCCACGGGCGCCAAAATAGGAAGGTAGGTTAGTCAGAGGTTCCGAGTAAGGGAACGGATCGAGTCGGCTATGCCACCGAACTGGCCCCCAAAGATCCTCGCTCGATTTCAAGGAATTCACACCCTTGAGTCGGGAGCCCCCATCCATAGATAGCACGGTCCCTGTAGCACCGAACCATGCATCGTACTATGCCTCCATGCAAGCCTTCAACCCGACGCCGACAACAGTCCATCGAGTCGGTCTACGTGCCACTTGAGTCTTTTCCATTTCAAGAGCGATGTACATGTAATTTCTATTAAGCCGTGGGCATTTACTCTCTTCGCACACATGCATCATGCAATTTTCAAAAAATAGGATGTCATTCATGTTGACGAGTCCTAAGCGGATTTTCCTGTCGTCTTGGTAAGGGACGCCTCGCTCGGCCTCCTGCCCGCACCTCGACAGAGTCCACCAGCACACAAGGACCTCACCGACCCGCCACGAAATGCAGATGGCGTATACTCTGGGACAGCATGATCGACCTCATTAACACTAGGTTCGTTCACCGAGAGGTCGCTGAGAAACGAAGAACTCGCCGGCCAACCACCTCAGAGGGAGCTCTCCCAAACTCGTGCCAAGATGCAGAGATGTCTCTGCAAGGCCCTCGCCTAGATCCGGTGCTTTCCCAGGCCGCGCTCGCTCAAACCCCGAGTGTGGTGGCAAATCAGCTTAAGGCTCTATTTTACAAAATTTGCATTGTACTTTGAACCTTTCGAGTCAATGTGAACGACAACATTAGCTTTTGAAAACTCACGCATTGCACGCATCCTATTCATTTACTGTTTTATACGACAATTAATACTACCACACGGTAGACAAAGTTGTGACCGCCTTTGCAGGTGTACTAATCGTGGTCCTCACCCTTCTTCCAGGGCGAGCCGATCAGTAACTCAAGGGCCAACCGTCCAAGCAACACTAACTTCCCATTAATCCCGTGCAATCGATTATGTCATTGCATGGTTGAGCACACGTCCCTCTATGCTACAAGTGCTTACATCAGCACAACTGAGCGTGCCATTTCCGCGTCGTGCGAGCATGCCTCTACCTTGCCCATGCACGCATCCTCGACACACCTTGTGCATGTCTCTCAGTGCGCTCGCACGACGCCTACCAGGCTAGTTCAATCCCCTACGCCCTTACGCTGAAATCGCGAAAATAGTTTGCTCCTTCATTGTTTTCTTTCCCATTGTAGGAAATTTTACACAAGAAGACAGCATGAACACTGATCGACCACAATTGAGACAACAAACGTCTTCCATCCATCCAGCTCCTTGGGATTTCAACACTGAGTCCCCATCCCTACTCCACAAAGCAAGACCGCAAGCAAATCAGCGTCACCACATCGCAGCGCCTCACGCTATTCCTCAGCATTGACCTTTGCTTTCGCACTTCTTGCACTTTCCTATCAACCCCGCATTTATTGCATCGGGCTTCGGCCCCGCATCGGGCTCCGGCCTCGCATTGGGCTCCGGCCCCGCATTTACTGCATCGGGATTCGGCCCCGCATCGGGCTCCAGCCCCGCGTTTACCGCATTGGGCTCTGGCCCTGCATCGGGCTTCGGCCCCGCATTTACTTCTTCGGGCTCCGGCCTTGCATTTACGGCATCGGGCTTCGGCCCCCCATCAGGCTCCGGCCCCGCATTTACCGCATTAGGCTTCGGTCCCGCATCGGGCTCCGGCCCTGCATCGGGCTCCGGCCCACATTTATTGCATTGGGCTTCGACCTCGCATCGAGCTCCGACCTTTTTTTACTGCAATGGGCTTCGGCCTCGCATCGGGCTCCGGCCCCGCATTTACTGCATTGGGCTTCGACCTCGCATCGAGCTCCGACCTTTTTTACTGCAATGGGCTTCGGCCCCGCATCGGGCTGCGGCCCTACTTTTGGGCTTCGGCCCCGCATCGGGCCTCGGTCCTACATTTACTGCTTTTGGGCTCCGGCCCCGCATTTACTGCTTTCAGGTTTTGACACATCGCATTTACTGCTTTCAGGCTCAACTAAAATCCAAAATCGACTTGGATTCAAATTCATCCAAGCGATACTCCGAGGAGCAAGTCTAATCCTTCAACCGTAAAAGATCACAAGCAACAACTCCGACGAACAGAGCATGGCCCTGACCACCCACCGCGAAAATCACTAGCACGGTCACATCTCCGACCGGAGAATGATCCCTACCCACCCTCCACTGTGGCCATCAACCAGTCACTAGGGTAACATGCGCTTTTCCCTAAACTCTCTTTTACATTTATATGCATTCCCAAACAAGCTCCTGGCATGAACGAACCCTTCACGGGCGCACTAGGACAGGCCCGAAGACGCCCTGTTGGTTCTGTCGAAATTGTTCGATTCGTCTGTCCTCATGGGATCCAGCTCCTCGGGCCTTCCCTAGGACGGCTGCACATGCCAACCCGCAATCGGGGAAAGTACACCTATGAGGCCCCCAGTCACGGTCTGCCCACTCCAGGGTGGTGATGACTAAACTCTCGGAATTGAGTGTCCCTCACGCGCGGCACCCCATGGGTCGCAAGCTGGACGATGGGACTTCCCATGGGATCACTTTACATTTCTTACCGTGCATCCCACCGGACAATCACCTAATGCATCATCTTCTTTGTCATCTCTCACAGGAACACGCCAGTCACAGGCAAAGAACGATACACAGGTTCACACCTCCTTGAGAATTCCTCTCGGACCCTTCCCTCATACTTCGACGAGGGAGGTTTCCGACGAATATGTACCCCCCACGAATCCGAAGATAGAGACAATCGAACAAACCGTTCAACCTCGAAGCATGCGTCTCCACCGGGATTGAGCGGCACCTCAGGGCAAATCAGGCCTTCCCTACTGTAAAGACCCATCACTGACAACATGCAACGATAAGCCCCGGGGCAGGTCTCCTTCGGCTTCAAGAGTGCCTATCATCTAAGGGGCACCCTCCACGGGAGGGACAATGCACGATCGGGAGCAGCGATCGCACAACATGCCTGGTACAGATCACAAAGACCGGGGCATCCCCGTCCAACATTCAAGCGGAGGCAACCTTGGTCACCCACACTCCTGGGGCAATCTTGTTTTCGTTTTAGACAACAGGGGAAAGGACTTGTAAAGTTTGCAAGGGCAAAAGACGCGAAATTCGACTTTCGAGTGCATAAGAATCAGACTTCTGAGAAAACCAGCCATCACAAAATTGGGCTAGGATGACGAAGCACATCAAGTCTCCACGGGGCTAAGCAAACGAAAGTGGCCTCGGCGACGCAAAGTCGAGGAGTTTCAAACAAATACAAGGGGCACAATACAGACCCCAGCTGCGAAAAAAAAAAAGAGCAAAAAGACGCGGGAAAAACCCGCCAACAACGAAGAGAAGAGAGAGAGAAAAGAAGCGGGAAAAACCCGTCACCAAAAAATGGGGCGATGCCGAGGTTCACCAAAAGCACCGGCACCCCCAATCCAAAAGAAATAAAATCCCGACAAAAAGGGAAGCAGCAGTCGCAACTCCTCGACGGAGACAGAACATAACGCACTCGGAGGTCGAATTATTTCGAATCCTTCGCCCTTGCAAACTCGAGAGACAAAAGAATCGAGCCCGCTAGGTCGAAAACCCCTCGGGGCGATCTAGGCAAAAGTTAGGGCAAAAGAGAGGCACGATTGAAAATCCCGAGGCGGGCGGTCGTGGCAAAAGGAGAGTTCTTCCCCTTTAGGTTGAGAGGTACGGCCCCGAGGCGGGTGACCGTAGCAAAAGGAGAGTAAAATGAGAGATAAACAAAACAGTCACCCTGGGCCTTCGTACACTGCGCGGACCAGGGATCCACAAGGGAAATGGCCAAGTTATCTATTCCAACACGATCCCCGATCGGCTCTCCTACCGAACTCAACCGTCCAAGGCGGATTCTTCTTCAAGCACAGCGGGCGACCAAGCACGCAATCCAAACAGTTCAAGACATCCAACACCAACCGAAGGACGGAAGAGAAGGGGGTACATTTCACGTCAAGCGTGAACCCGTGTATCCTTTTAACCTTGGGCAACGTGCTCCCCAAGTTTTCTCTTTTCTCTTTGTCATTGCACAACTCCAAAATGGGTCACAGCCACCCTTCAATCGGCTACCATAAAGCCAAAATCCTAGACATTTCTTTCCGGGAGTCTAGTCATAACACTCTGAAAATGACTAGACCGAGGTTTGACCAAATTTGAACAAAATTCCTCATGCGGGTTACAAATGCAGCCGACCTACGGTACCCTGATGAGAAGGGTCCTAAGTTCACAGGCGCGTCGAACAACCGATAGAGTCGCTTGGGCACCTTTGAGAACATTTCGATATGCCCATGCAAGGCCAACAGGAGCCCCGGAGGCCTCACATCGGGGCCTCTGAAGGCGGGACCCCCATTCGCATCACCAAAGCAAAAACTCTCCACGGCTACCCGAAGCTGAAGAACATGCGTCACAAACATTTCCTTTTACCTGTGCTTACAAATCGCTAGTAATCCCATGACTTACTAATGATGTCAGGATCGCAGGTACAACCACCACAAGAACTACGACGGACATCGATTTCCAACCCCTCGGGATATATAGGCGCTCCACCCTAGAGCTCGAGTCCCACATCACAAGACTGGGCCATCCCCAACAACCAGGCAACTGCCCTAACAGCGAGACCAGTCTTCTGCAAGTCAATCCCCTCCAACAGGGCGTGCTCTCAGTGCGTCGGAAATCGTCGAGGGATGCACCACACCGTACAAACCATTGATGTTCAAAGAAGGACAAGCGATAAGAGATCATCATCAGCCGCCACGCATGAAGCGGTCCAGATCCAAACACCAAACGAGCCGTATCACACAGCGCTTTGCGCAAATTCCAAACTTCGAATTCCTGTTCGGGTCCATCCCGATTTTCATTTCTAGTTCAGGTCTATCCTGGCCCCTCGGGTCCATCCCGGCTTTTAAATTCCAGTTCAGGTCTATCCTGGCCCCTCGGGTCCATCCCGGCTTTTAAATTCCAGTTCAGGTCTATCCTGGCCCCTCGGGTCCATCCCGGCTTTTAAATTTCTGTTCAGGTCTATCCTGGCCCCTCGGGTCCGTCCCGACTTTTAAATTCCAGTTCAAATCTATCCTGGCCCCTTGGGTCCATCCCGGCTTTTAAATTCCAGTTCAGGTCTATCCTGGCCCCTCGGGTCCATCCCGGCTTTTAAATTTCTGTTCAGGTCTATCCTGGCCCCTCGGGTCCATCCCGGCTTTTAAATTCCAGTTCAGGTCTATCCTGGCCCCTCGGGTCCGTCCCGGCTTTTAAATTTCTGTTCAGGTCTATCCTGGCCCCTCGGATCCGTCCCGGCTTTTAAATTCCAATTCAGGTCTATCCTGGCCCCTCGGGTCCCTCCCGGCTTTTAAATTCCAGTTCAGGTCTATCCTGGCCCCTCGGGTCCATCCCGGCTTTTAAATTCCAATTCAGGTCTATCCAGGCCCCTCGGGTCCATCCCGGCTTTTAAATTGCAGTTCAGGTCTATCCTGGCCCCTCGGGTTCATCCCGGCTTTTAAATTCCAGTTCAGGTCTATCTTGGCCCCTCGGGTCCATCCCGGCTTTTAAATTCCAGTTCAGGTCTATCCTGGCCCCTCGGGCCCATCCCGCATTTTAAATTGCTGTTCAGGTCTATCCTGGCCCCTCGGGTCCGTCCCGGCTTTTAAATTCCAGTTCAGGTCTATCCTGGCCCCTCGGGTCCCTCCCGGCTTTTAAATTCCAGTTCAGGTCTATCCTGGCCCATCGGGTCCATCCCGGCTTTTAAATTCCAGTTCAGGTCTATCCTGGCCCCTCGGGTCCATCCCGGCTTTTAAATTCCAGTTCAGGTCTATCCTGGCCCCTCGGGTCCATCCCGGCTTTTAAATTCCAGTTCAGGTCTATCCTGGCCCATCGGGTCCATCCCGGCTTTTAAATTCCAGTTCAGGTCTATCCTGGCCCCTCGGGTCTATCCCGGCTTTTAAATTTCTGTTCAGGTCTATCCTGGCCCATCGGGTCCATCCCGGCTTTTAAATTCCAGTTCAGGTCTATCCTGGCCCCTCGGGTCCATCCCGGCTTTTAAATTTCTGTTCAGGTCTATCCTGGCCCCTCGGGTCCATCCCGTCTTTTAAATTCCAGTTCAGGTCTATCCTGGCTCCTCGGGTCCGTCCCGGCTTTTAAATTCCTGTTCAGGTCTATCCTGGCTCCTCGGGTCCATCCCGGCTTTTAAATTCCAATTCAGGTCTATCCTGGCCCCTCGGGTCCATCCCGGCTTTTAAATTCCAATTCAGGTCTATCCTGGCCCCTCGGGTCCATCCCGGCTTTTAAATTTCTAGTTCAGGTCTATCCTGGCCCCTCGGGTCCGTCCCGGCTTTTAAATTCCAGTTCAGGTCTTTCCTGGCCCCTCGGGTCCATCCCGGCTTTTAAATTCCAATTCAGGTCTATCCTGGCCCCTCGGGTCCGTCCCGGCTTTTAAATTGCTGTTCAGGTCTTTCCTGGCCCCTCGGGTCCGTCCCGGCTTTTAAATTCCAATTCAGGTCTATCCTGGCCCCTCGGGTCCATCCCGGCTTTTAAATTCCAGTTCAGGTCTATCCTGGCCCCTCGGGTCCATCCCGGCTTTTAAATTCCAGTTCAGGTCTATCCTGGCCCCTCGGGTCCATCTCGGCTTTTAAATTGCAGTTCAGGTCTATCCTGGCCCCTCGGGTGCATCCCGGCTTCTAAATTCCAGTTCAGGTCTATCCTGGCCCCTCGGGTCCGTCCCGGCTTTTAAATTCCAATTCAGGTCTATCCTGGCCCCTCGGGTCCATCCCGGCTTTTAAATTCCAGTTCAGGTCTATCCTGGCCCCTCGGGTCCATCCCGGCTTTTAAATTCCAATTCAGGTCTATCTAGGCCCCTCGGGTCCATCCCGGCTTTTAAATTGCAGTTCAGGTCTATCCTGGCCCCTCGGGTCCGTCCCGGCTTTTAAATTGCTGTTCAGGTCTTTCCTGGCCCCTCGGGTCCGTCCCGGCTTTTAAATTCCAATTCAGGTCTATCCTGGCCCCTCGGGTCCATCCCGGCTTTTAAATTCCAGTTCAGGTCTATCCTGGCCCCTCGGGTCCATCCCGGCTTTTAAATTCCAGTTCAGGTCTATCCTGGCCCCTCGGGTCCATCTCGGCTTTTAAATTGCAGTTCAGGTCTATCCTGGCCCCTCGGGTGCATCCCGGCTTCTAAATTCCAGTTCAGGTCTATCCTGGCCCCTCGGGTCCGTCCCGGCTTTTAAATTCCAATTCAGGTCTATCCTGGCCCCTCGGGTCCATCCCGGCTTTTAAATTCCAGTTCAGGTCTATCCTGGCCCCTCGGGTCCATCCCGGCTTTTAAATTCCAATTTAGGTCTATCCAGGCCCCTCGGGTCCATCCCGGCTTTTAAATTGCAGTTCAAGTCTATCCTGGCCCCTCGGGTTCATCCCGGCTTTTAAATTCCAGTTCAGGTCTATCTTGGCCCCTCGGGTCCATCCCGGCTTTTAAATTCCAGTTCAGGTCTATCCTGGCCCCTCGGGCCCGTCCCGCATTTTAAATTGCTGTTCAGGTCTATCCTGGCCCCTCGGGTCCGTCCCGGCTTTTAAATTCCAGTTCAGGTCTATCCTGGCCCCTCGGGTCCCTCCCGGCTTTTAAATTCCAGTTCAGGTCTATCCTGGCCCATCGGGTCCATCCCGGCTTTTAAATTCCAGTTCAGGTCTATCCTGGCCCCTCGGGTCCATCCCGGCTTTTAAATTCCAATTCAGGTCTATCCTAGCCCCTCGGGTCCATCCCGGCTCTTAAATTCCAGTTCAGGTCTATCCTGGCCCATCGGGTCCATCCCGGCTTTTAAATTCCAGTTCAGGTCTATCCTGGCCCCTCGGGTCTATCCCGGCTTTTAAATTTCTGTTCAGGTCTATGCTGGCCCATCGGGTCCATCCCGGCTTTTAAATTGCAGTTCAGGTCTATCCTGGCCCCTCGGGTTCATCCCGGCTTTTAAATTCCAGTTCAGGTCTATCTTGGCCCCTCGGGTCCATCCCGGCTTTTAAATTCCAGTTCAGGTCTATCCTGGCCCCTCGGGCCCGTCCCGCATTTTAAATTGCTGTTCAGGTCTATCCTGGCCCCTCGGGTCCGTCCCGGCTTTTAAATTCCAGTTCAGGTCTATCCTGGCCCCTCGGGTCCCTCCCGGCTTTTAAATTCCAGTTCAGGTCTATCCTGGCCCATCGGGTCCATCCCGGCTTTTAAATTCCAGTTCAGGTCTATCCTGGCCCCTCGGGTCCATCCCGGCTTTTAAATTCCAATTCAGGTCTATCCTGGCCCCTCGGGTCCATCCCGGCTTTTAAATTCCAGTTCAGGTCTATCCTGGCCCATCGGGTCCATCCCGGCTTTTAAATTCCAGTTCAGGTCTATCCTGGCCCCTCGGGTCTATCCCGGCTTTTAAATTTCTGTTCAGGTCTATCCTGGCCCATCGGGTCCATCCCGGCTTTTAAATTCCAGTTCATGTCTATCCTGGCCCCTCGGGTCCATCCCGGCTTTTAAATTTCTGTTCAGGTCTATCCTGGCCCCTCGGGTCCATCCCGTCTTTTAAATTCCAGTTCAGGTCTATCCTGGCTCCTCGGGTCCGTCCCGGCTTTTAAATTCCTGTTCAGGTCTATCCTGGCTCCTCGGGTCCATCCCGGCTTTTAAATTCCAATTCAGGTCTATCCTGGCCCCTCGGGTCCATCCCGGCTTTTAAATTCCAATTCAGGTCTATCCTGGCCCCTCGGGTCCATCCCGGCTTTTAAATTTCTAGTTCAGGTCTATCCTGGCCCCTCGGGTCCGTCCCGGCTTTTAAATTCCAGTTCAGGTCTTTCCTGGCCCCTCGGGTCCATCCCGGCTTTTAAATTCCAATTCAGGTCTATCCTGGCCCCTCGGGTCCGTCCCGGCTTTTAAATTGCTGTTCAGGTCTTTCCTGGCCCCTCGGGTCCGTCCCGGCTTTTAAATTCCAATTCAGGTCTATCCTGGCCCCTCGGGTCCATCCCGGCTTTTAAATTCCAGTTCAGGTCTATCCTGGCCCCTCGGGTCCATCCCGGCTTTTAAATTCCAGTTCAGGTCTATCCTGGCCCCTCGGGTCCATCCCGGCTTTTAAATTGCAGTTCAGGTCTATCCTGGCCCCTCGGGTGCATCCCGGCTTCTAAATTCCAGTTCAGGTCTATCCTGGCCCCTCGGGTCATCCCGGCTTTTAAATTCCAGTTCAGGTCTAGCCTGGCCCATCGGGTCCATCCCGGCTTTTAAATTCCAATTCAAGTCCATCCTGGTCTCACTCAGCTCCTTCCGATCAGTCAGGTACTTCCGGTCTAAATTCCGGTCACTCAGGTCCTCCCGGTCGTTCGGGCTCATTCGGCCTAATTTTCATTCGTTCGGGTCCGCCCGGTCTAAATTCCGGTCATTCGGGTCTGTCCGATCTAAATTCCGGTCATTCGGATCCTTCCGGTCTAAATCCCGGTCACTCAGGGTCCATTCGGGTCTATCCCGGTCATTCAGGTTTATCCTGGTTCCTACATTCAGGTCTATCCTGGTTCATGCATTCGGGTCCATCCCAGTCTCATTCAGGTATATCCTAGTTCATGCATTCGGGTCTATCCCGGTCACATTCAGGTCTATCCTTGTTCCTGCATTCGGGTCTATCCCTGTCATTCAGGTCCATCCTGGTTCATGCATTCGGGTCTATCCCGATCATTCAGGTCCATCCTGGTTCATGCATTCGGGTCCATCCCGGTCACATTCAGGTCTATCCTGGTTCATGCATTCGGGTCCATCCCGGTCACATTCAGGTCTATCTTGGTTCATGCATTCGGGTCCATCCCGATCACATTCAGGTCTATCCTAGTTCATGCATTCGGGTCCATCCCGGTCACATTCAGGTCTGTCCTGGTTCCTGCATTCGGGTCTATCCCGGTCACATTCAAGTCTATCCTGGTTCATAGGCATTCGGGTCCATCCCGGTCTTAATTTCCAACGCAACATCCCAATACATCCAAGCAGGGCACGAGCAGCCACGGGGAAGCTACAACAGAGCGGTCGCCGGGACCAAAAAGGGGTGCCTCTCATGGTCTTTGGCTACATCCTCTAACCGAGCATGCAACCAAAGAGGGGCAAGCTGTCAGCACCCCATTTTGGCCCTCCGGTTTCCCACGGGAGGACTTCCGACCAAAGCCCGGGTTACTATTCATCACCCGGCAATCGGAGGCAAATAGGCGAGCACGGAGTCATGAACAATGAGAGAGGAGCTGGGCCGCTAAGAAAAGCAAAGGAAAGCCATCGGAAGAACGAACGGACAAAGAACCCCGAAAACGGCAGAGCTGGCACTATGACACTATTCATCACTGAGTCACCGAAGCACCGAAAGGTGCCCAATATGGGGCTTCAAAAATCCCCCTCAGTGCCAAAGTGACCAATGACGCGTCCGGGCGCATTTCCGGGACATCCTGCTTAAGCCGGGACACCCCGATCCCCCACGGACGCCTTTTCTAACATAGCTCCCGGGGTTCACTCCACCGACAAGTAAACGGCCCTTCAAAACGGGCCTACAGGCACCCAGGGACCACCAGGGCCGGGGAACAAGCTTCAGACAACCTTCCGGAACTCGGCTCGGTCTCCCGAAGTACGTTTCAGTGGTCACGAACGTCTCCCGGCGAGCCTTCGGGGCATTTCCACGGAAAACAGAGATCACAACGATCTTCGAGCACCCCACGACGATCCCCGAACACATCAAAACACTTGGGAAACACTGAGAAAGCCCCGTTCGCGGATTCCTAGGTCATCCCCGGTTATCGATCTCCAACCGGGGTCGGCGAGTAAACCGTTTCGCTCAATGCGGAAAATACACCGATGCGAGCCTTACAACCCGCAGAAGTGCAAATAGGCGTCAGAAGCGGACAACTCCGCTCCGATCATCCAAATAGAGCAAAACCGGCTTTCGAGTCCCCGAGTCATCCGAGCATTCGCTTTCAAGAAGCATGTCAATATTACGCTCATTAAAATCGTATTCGCGCGCACATTGATAGTTCGTCGTTCAAGTGAACCACGGAAATCGAACGCACGATCAATCGAGCCCCGAGCTTCTTCCGGCTTTCTTTCTAGTCAAGTGGGACCCTTGAGCTAGCCAAGCCGAGCCGAGCCAAGCCAAGCCGCAAGCCATGGCTTCTCTCTAGGGGTGGCTAAAAGCAAGCCAACTCTCCCCCATCCACCCATTTCAAAATATCTCTTACACACTTCCCATCCATCCTTCCATCCATCAACTCTCATTTCCCTTCTCTTCCTTTCCCCACACTCAACAAGACAACTTCCCCACCCTAATCTTCCCTTCAAAATTCGGAACCCCTAAGCACCCCCCTCTAATTGCACTTAAACTCACTAATTTGGCTCATTAAGGCATCCTATAAGTGCCTAATTGCAAGACACTTTAATCACAACTCAACTTCCATCATCTCTCTAGCTTTCTCACTCTAGGAAACCCTCTCTAAGCCCTCTCAACTTCAGCATTTTCCAGAAATCGCACAACCCAAGAACAGCCCTGTTCAAGGCCAAAATTACCAGAAAACTCAACCGTTTTCCGGTGACCGCCACTCAACCCAAACCAAACTTGACCAAACTTCATATCCCACACGTACTTGACCTCCCGAGTCCATTTCCGGTGTTAGTTTCGGCATTTGAAGCTCCCAGCATGCAGATCTAGAACATTTCAGAATCGGGTCTCTAGGAACTTTCCCGGTTCCTAGGCGAGTCCCGCCCCCCGACTTTGCCCAAGCCTTGACCAAACTTCTTACCCCACATGTTTTCGACCTTCTAAATCCATTTCCGAACTTAGTTTTATCATTCGAAGCCTCCAACACACCGTTTCAGCAGGTAACAGAAACAGTACAGAGACGGGCTTCCATAGCCACCCCGGGATCCTCGACGTGCCATTTTCTCCCACGACTTCGGAGAGTCGTGCCATCAAGTTCAAAGGGTTCCTCACAACCCTCATCCTCTCTCGTGAAGAGGTGGTCACAATCCGAGGGCCGACCAACCGTGCACGACCTCCGTTTTGCCCATTTTCACTAACCGGGTTTCTGTGTTTTCACTGGAACTTCTCTCATTATTTCCGACTTGGTCAGGGTTCGGCACGCTCGGGTCTTCCCGTGCACACCTAGATCTGCCTCTTAGGAGTCCAACGAGCCCGACCTTGCACCGTTCCGTGGTCGGAACGAGTGTGCCAAGCCGTTTTCCCGCGGTTGCCACAGCCGCGCCTACCCGGGTCGCCTACTGCCCTTCGCCCTAACCGAGTCTTCCGACTCTCAAAGGCCACATCCCCGACTCTTCTCCTCTCGTAACGAGGCTAGGTAACGTCCCCCTACAACTTAGAAGAGTTAGGATCCTCGATATTCGTTTATATGAAATGTTATTGTGATTTAAAGAGCCGAATGCATGAAAAGCTTTCATTTTTCTTTCGGACTCATGTCTCCCATGCATTCCCATGCAACGTGTGCCCATTATGTGCCTATGTATGATCATCCCATGTTTATATGATGCAAGAACTCGTATGCCATGACGGGAAATGGTTCGGATCCGGATAGGAGAGGTCTCCTTAGCCACGGTTGAGCCAAGGGACTCACGGCCTAGCCTCTAAGGAGAGACCCGTGGGCTTCCTTGGCTTTTCCAGGGCTAGGATGATCTCTCCTCTCCCGAATCGAGTCGATTCCTATGTCCCTTTTCCTTCAATCACACGTAGCATGTTAGAATGACGAGAAACGATCCGAATCGGGGTCGAAGAAGTCCTCCTAACCCGCGTGAGTCAAGGAAGCTCTTGGCCATCCTTGGAGGGATGTGGCCGAAAGCTTCCTTGGACCACACGAGTTCATGAGGCTTTCTTCCGCCATGAGACAGGTCGATTCCCGTGTATTACCCGTTCCATCATTAGTTGAAATGATATCGTATTGCTACCCTCATTTAAATGCTTTATTCGTATGTGTTTGGCATGATTTCATATCGTTGTAACCATGGATAAAATGTGACTATATGAAGGGAATAATATGGGATCTAGGGAGAAGAGCCTTAGAGGGGTTCGGCCATGCCAAGGAACCCACGGCCATTCCCTTTGCAAATAGGGACCGTGAGACTCCTTGGAGTGCCCGAAGCCATCGGGCTCTCCTTTCCCCGAGGCCATGTAATTCCCGCACACTCCTTGTAATCCCACCGCGAAATTAGCTAAAATTAAGCCGTAATCGTAACATTGTATAATAAGTGTCGAATAATCTCACAAATGGGCAAACGGGACGTGCCACTCGATTAATTAAATCACTTGGACTAAATAATTGGGTTAATCGATCCTTAATTCGTAAACGCATCGATGGTTCACGGAACGGCGGGAATGCCCTTTTCCTTAAAAGATCACAATTTCAAAACACCGAGACACGTAACACGAATAGAATTGATGTCTAACGAGTACTCGCGTGCTATGACTCGAGTCCGAGCCCGATTTGAGGCGGCTCGAGTCAAGACGACCGAGTCATCCTTAGATTTCTTCGTGTAACGTGATCTCCAATTTACATACGGACACCGCAATTTTATCCAAGGGCACGACCGTCATTCCTTGATTCACCGATACCCTAGGCGTTAGGAAGCCGGAAACGCCTCAATCTATGGGCGGAAAAGTGCTACCCGTTCGGGTACGGGCCTCATTTGCACGGCCTATTCCGTCCACTTTCGGTGTTTCTATCTCCCTATCATAGATTCGGTGGAAACATTTTATTTCAGTTACAAAGCACGAACAATCGGATTAATCGTACACTCGACTTAATCAAACACTAGATAAGGGATAGGCGGAATGATAGATTCCATTTTAGAGTCAAGACATGAGTTGGGCTAATTCGGTGAAGCCACAGTGACACTTAACTGAATAAGCATCTTTAAAACGAACACACACATGTAATCGGCTTAGAACCCCATCACAATCCGCCACTTATGCTTGCCTAGGATAGATACATTGTTTGTTAATCAACCCCGGCTAATAACTGATTAAATCACGTACATTCGGCCTAATACACAATTCGTTGATATTCACTGACACTTATCAGTTGTTGTCAATTGCTTTCTGTATCGTGTCAGTTATATCAGTTTTCTTCTATTTTATTCTTGCTTTTTGATGATTTATTGTGGTTCGGGCCCGAACTCATAGGTTACGTGTTGCACGGGGTCCAACGCCCCAAATCACCGAACACGAGGTCCAACGCCTCTTAATTCATCGAGCGCGTGCAACCCGAGTGCGGAATGGGATCTAGCCTCGAGTCACCATCACACTCCAAATATGGCCTATGTGGAAGGCAATTTGGATTGAATGCGTGAAACGTATTTAGATATCACCCGGGAGCTCGATCGGTCCAATGGTTACAGTGGGAACTAATTGGTTCTCCCGCAAACCATCGGTTCGATTGGACCCGACCCCCGGCTCTTTGAGCCCGCGTTGCCTTAATTTGTTTATCGGTTATTCAAAACACACGGTGAGCCGGAGCGGAATATTGGCCCAATGTAAACCGATCGGGATCCATTTATTTCATTCAGTTGTATACTGCAATTATTCGAGGGAACATTGTGAGGATTTTATTGGTATATTCAATCATTCATTTGTAAGGATCCCCGATCGGCGAGCGAGAGGTCCGAGTGTAGAATTGGTTGAGTTGGTCTATCATCACCCAAAGGATGAGTAAGCTCGAATACTCGCGGTCTCGGTTCGCGCAGGGAATTGACCATCATGGTTCGATGAACTGTAACGCTAAGATAATGAGCCGATTCCTTGACTCACAAGCCTACTCATCCTTCGGATTCTTGGCCCAACTTAATCGATTCATCGATTTTACGGTGTCAAAACGGGCGAGTCAAGTGCGACCCTAAATCACGCGGTAAATAAACAAAATGGCAAGCCTAGCAAGCTAGAGTACCGAAAGGGCGTGCGGGATATAGGCCCGCACGTAATAGAACCCCCGAATTCGGAATTTTCGGTTCCGTATGACCATTGCCTTAGCATTTAGGTGTACCCCGTACCCCTAGACCCGGGTAACTTGCCGGCCCTCGACCTTCGGGTCGTAAAATGGCAAGTGGCGACTCCTTCTCACGTGCGTCCGTCGCGCGTCCCCGGGAAGGTGGACACTCCCAAGCCGCGTTTGCTTAGGCGCGTGCATGGGTGCCCCGACGAGATGAAATTCGGGTGCGCACAGTGTGTTCTCTTTTTCTGAAAACAAATGAGATTTGACTCTCTTTTTCAAGTTTCCAACAAAAGCCGAATGCTAAAACATTGACACATGTTTGATTGCTTAGCATATGGCATTTGCTTGCAAAAACACCCCTAGGTTAAATAATCTATTAATTCACGTAAACACGACAATAACAAACACCTTTTCTTTTATTAACATGTTGCGTGTTATCTTTCCGCACCTGTTTGCCATGCGGGTCGAGCTTGATCCCTAAGCCGAATAATATTAGGGTTCAACACCTTAATCATCGATCACAGGGTTCAACACCCTAATCAACACTCACAGGGTCCAACGCCCTATTTAGTGAGAGCATCCATTGAATTTCAGTTCTTCGGTCTTTTTCCCTAAACTCACGGTGAGCTAGAGTGGAATAATAACCGAACGCGAGTTGACTGGAATTCGGCCATTTGTAATTTGTATTTATTGTTTTCGAGAGCATTGTAAGGATTTTATTTTGTACATTTATTCTGTAAGAATTCCAGTTGGTGAGCGAACGGTCCAAGAGTCGAATTAATCAAATCGGTCTAATGTTTGCCCAGATACAAGTAAATCCAAGAATTTGCGGTTCTGGTTCACGCAGGGATTCAACCTCCATGGTTTGATGAATTGTAACGCAAGATTGTGAACCAATTCCCCGACACACGGGTTTACTTCTCTCTCAGCTTCTCCACCAACATCGTTTAATTCATCGAAGTTATGGTGTCAAAACGTGTGAGTCGAGTGCACCCTAATTCATGCGGTAAATAAAACAAAATGCAAGCCTAGCAAACCAGAGTACTGAAAGGGCGTGCGGGATATAGGCCCCCACGTAACATAAACCCCTGAACACGGATTTTCCGGTTCCGCATAGATCAATGCCTTAATGACAAACTAGGTGTTCCATACCCCTAGACCCAGGTAACTTATCCGCCCTCGACCTACGGGTCGTAAAATGATAAGTGGCGACTCCTTCTCTCACGCGAGTCCGTCACGCGTCCCCACGGGAAGGTGGACACTCCCAAGTCGCGCGATTCAAAAGCGCACAATGCGGGCCCCGACTGTCAGCACCCCATTTTGGCCCACCGGCTTCCCGCACGAGGATTCCCGACTGAAGCTCGGGACACTATTCATCGCCCAGCAATCAGAGGCAAATATGCGGGCACGGGGCCAGGAGCAATAGGAGAAGAGCACGGTCTACTGAGAAAAGCGGAGGAAAGCCATCGGAAGATCGAACGAACAAGGAATCCCCGAAACGACGGAGCTGACACTATGGCACTATTCATCACCGAGTCACCGAAGCACCGAAAGGTGCCCAATATGGGACTCCAAAAATCCCTCTTAGTGCCAAAGTGACCAACGACACGTCCGAGCTCATTTCCGGGGCCTGCCACATGAGCCGGGACGCCCCGATCTCTCACGGACGCCTTTTCTGACAGAGCTCCAGGGGCCCGCTCCACTGACAAGCAGACGGCCCCTCGAAACGGGCCTACAGGCACCCAGGGACCACCAGGGTTGGGGAACAAGCTTCAGATGACCTTCCGGAACTCGACTCGGTTTCCCGAGGGACGTTTCAGTGGTCATGAACGTCTCCCGACGAGCCTCCGGGGCACGTCCACAAAGAACAGAGATCGCAACGATTTCCAGTCACCTCACAATGATCCCCAAGCACCTCAAGACATTCAGGGCACACTGAGAAAACCCTGGTCAAAGTCCCTAGGTCTTCCCGGGTCAACGGTCCCCGACCGAGGACGACGAGCCAACAATCACTCACGGGGCAAAAGGATCGCCAAAACAAATGCAAGGATGCAGAAAGGTCAATCGGGGGTCGAGGGGCACTAAACTCCACTCCGAATGTCCAAACGAGGCAAAACCGACTCTCGAGGCGCCGAGTCGCCCGAACGTTCGTTCACACGACGCATGGCGATATTGGGCTCATTCAAATCCTCGTCATTCAAGCATTCCAAATCCATAAATTAATTGGACATCGGAGATCGGACGCGCACCCTATCAAGTCTCAAGCATTTTCCGGCTTTTCTCTCAATCGAATGGGACCCACAGCTCAGCCAAGCTAAGCCGTCAAGCCGCGGCTCAACCCCAAGCCACGGCTCAACCCTCGGCTCCGATTTGACAGCCCAAGCCGCGGCTCAAACGGCTCAATTCGGTGGCTCAAACCCAAGAAGCTCCCTCCACCACACATTTCAAATCCTTCTTACACCCATCACTTCCTATCACTTCCCCATCACCTCCCATCAACTTTCCCTTCTCTTCCTTTCCCCACACTCAACAAGACAACTTCCCCACCCTAATCTTCCCTCCAAAATTCGGTCTCCCGAAGTACGTTTCAGTGGTCACGAACGTCTCCCGGCGAGCCTTCGGGGCATTTCCACGGAAAACAGAGATCACAACGATCTTCGAGCACCCCACGACGATCCCCGAACACATCAAAACACTTGGGAAACACTGAGAAAGCCCCGTTCGCGGATTCCTAGGTCATCCCCGGTTATCGATCTCCAACCGGGGTCGGCGAGTAAACCGTTTCGCTCAATGCGGAAAATACACCGATGCGAGCCTTACAACCCGCAGAAGTGCAAATAGGCGTCAGAAGCGGACAACTCCGCTCCGATCATCCAAATAGAGCAAAACCGGCTTTCGAGTCCCCGAGTCATCCGAGCATTCGCTTTCAAGAAGCATGTCAATATTACGCTCATTAAAATCGTATTCGCGCGCACATTGATAGTTCGTCGTTCAAGTGAACCACGGAAATCGAACGCACGATCAATCGAGCCCCGAGCTTCTTCCGGCTTTCTTTCTAGTCAAGTGGGACCCTTGAGCTAGCCAAGCCGAGCCGAGCCAAGCCAAGCCGCAAGCCATGGCTTCTCTCTAGGGGTGGCTAAAAGCAAGCCAACTCTCCCCCATCCACCCATTTCAAAATATCTCTTACACACTTCCCATCCATCCTTCCATCCATCAACTCTCATTTCCCTTCTCTTCCTTTCCCCACACTCAACAAGACAACTTCCCCACCCTAATCTTCCCTTCAAAATTCGGAACCCCTAAGCACCCCCCTCTAATTGCACTTAAACTCACTAATTTGGCTCATTAAGGCATCCTATAAGTGCCTAATTGCAAGACACTTTAATCACAACTCAACTTCCATCATCTCTCTAGCTTTCTCACTCTAGGAAACCCTCTCTAAGCCCTCTCAACTTCAGCATTTTCCAGAAATCGCACAACCCAAGAACAGCCCTGTTCAAGGCCAAAATTACCAGAAAACTCAACCGTTTTCCGGTGACCGCCACTCAACCCAAACCAAACTTGACCAAACTTCATATCCCACACGTACTTGACCTCCCGAGTCCATTTCCGGTGTTAGTTTCGGCATTTGAAGCTCCCAGCATGCAGATCTAGAACATTTCAGAATCGGGTCTCTAGGAACTTTCCCGGTTCCTAGGCGAGTCCCGCCCCCCGACTTTGCCCAAGCCTTGACCAAACTTCTTACCCCACATGTTTTCGACCTTCTAAATCCATTTCCGAACTTAGTTTTATCATTCGAAGCCTCCAACACACCGTTTCAGCAGGTAACAGAAACAGTACAGAGACGGGCTTCCATAGCCACCCCGGGATCCTCGACGTGCCATTTTCTCCCACGACTTCGGAGAGTCGTGCCATCAAGTTCAAAGGGTTCCTCACAACCCTCATCCTCTCTCGTGAAGAGGTGGTCACAATCCGAGGGCCGACCAACCGTGCACGACCTCCGTTTTGCCCATTTTCACTAACCGGGTTTCTGTGTTTTCACTGGAACTTCTCTCATTATTTCCGACTTGGTCAGGGTTCGGCACGCTCGGGTCTTCCCGTGCACACCTAGATCTGCCTCTTAGGAGTCCAACGAGCCCGACCTTGCACCGTTCCGTGGTCGGAACGAGTGTGCCAAGCCGTTTTCCCGCGGTTGCCACAGCCGCGCCTACCCGGGTCGCCTATTGCCCTTCGCCCTAACCGAGTCTTCCGACTCTCAAAGGCCACATCCCCGACTCTTCTCCTCTCGTAACGAGGCTAGGTAACGTCCCCCTACAACTTAGAAGAGTTAGGATCCTCGATATTCGTTTATATGAAATGTTATTGTGATTTAAAGAGCCGAATGCATGAAAAGCTTTCATTTTTCTTTCGGACTCATGTCTCCCATGCATTCCCATGCAACGTGTGCCCATTATGTGCCTATGTATGATCATCCCATGTTTATATGATGCAAGAACTCGTATGCCATGACGGGAAATGGTTCGGATCCGGATAGGAGAGGTCTCCTTAGCCACGGTTGAGCCAAGGGACTCACGGCCTAGCCTCTAAGGAGAGACCCGTGGGCTTCCTTGGCTTTTCCAGGGCTAGGATGATCTCTCCTCTCCCGAATCGAGTCGATTCCTATGTCCCTTTTCCTTCAATCACACGTAGCATGTTAGAATGACGAGAAACGATCCGAATCGGGGTCGAAGAAGTCCTCCTAACCCGCGTGAGTCAAGGAAGCTCTTGGCCATCCTTGGAGGGATGTGGCCGAAAGCTTCCTTGGACCACACGAGTTCATGAGGCTTTCTTCCGCCATGAGACAGGTCGATTCCCGTGTATTACCCGTTCCATCATTAGTTGAAATGATATCGTATTGCTACCCTCATTTAAATGCTTTATTCGTATGTGTTTGGCATGATTTCATATCGTTGTAACCATGGATAAAATGTGACTATATGAAGGGAATAATATGGGATCTAGGGAGAAGAGCCTTAGAGGGGTTCGGCCATGCCAAGGAACCCACGGCCATTCCCTTTGCAAATAGGGACCGTGAGACTCCTTGGAGTGCCCGAAGCCATCGGGCTCTCCTTTCCCCGAGGCCATGTAATTCCCGCACACTCCTTGTAATCCCACCGCGAAATTAGCTAAAATTAAGCCGTAATCGTAACATTGTATAATAAGTGTCGAATAATCTCACAAATGGGCAAACGGGACGTGCCACTCGATTAATTAAATCACTTGGACTAAATAATTGGGTTAATCGATCCTTAATTCGTAAACGCATCGATGGTTCACGGAACGGCGGGAATGCCCTTTTCCTTAAAAGATCACAATTTCAAAACACCGAGACACGTAACACGAATAGAATTGATGTCTAACGAGTACTCGCGTGCTATGACTCGAGTCCGAGCCCGATTTGAGGCGGCTCGAGTCAAGACGACCGAGTCATCCTTAGATTTCTTCGTGTAACGTGATCTCCAATTTACATACGGACACCGCAATTTTATCCAAGGGCACGACCGTCATTCCTTGATTCACCGATACCCTAGGCGTTAGGAAGCCGGAAACGCCTCAATCTATGGGCGGAAAAGTGCTACCCGTTCGGGTACGGGCCTCATTTGCACGGCCTATTCCGTCCACTTTCGGTGTTTCTATCTCCCTATCATAGATTCGGTGGAAACATTTTATTTCAGTTACAAAGCACGAACAATCGGATTAATCGTACACTCGACTTAATCAAACACTAGATAAGGGATAGGCGGAATGATAGATTCCATTTTAGAGTCAAGACATGAGTTGGGCTAATTCGGTGAAGCCACAGTGACACTTAACTGAATAAGCATCTTTAAAACGAACACACACATGTAATCGGCTTAGAACCCCATCACAATCCGCCACTTATGCTTGCCTAGGATAGATACATTGTTTGTTAATCAACCCCGGCTAATAACTGATTAAATCACGTACATTCGGCCTAATACACAATTCGTTGATATTCACTGACACTTATCAGTTGTTGTCAATTGCTTTCTGTATCGTGTCAGTTATATCAGTTTTCTTCTATTTTATTCTTGCTTTTTGATGATTTATTGTGGTTCGGGCCCGAACTCATAGGTTACGTGTTGCACGGGGTCCAACGCCCCAAATCACCGAACACGAGGTCCAACGCCTCTTAATTCATCGAGCGCGTGCAACCCGAGTGCGGAATGGGATCTAGCCTCGAGTCACCATCACACTCCAAATATGGCCTATGTGGAAGGCAATTTGGATTGAATGCGTGAAACGTATTTAGATATCACCCGGGAGCTCGATCGGTCCAATGGTTACAGTGGGAACTAATTGGTTCTCCCGCAAACCATCGGTTCGATTGGACCCGACCCCCGGCTCTTTGAGCCCGCGTTGCCTTAATTTGTTTATCGGTTATTCAAAACACACGGTGAGCCGGAGCGGAATATTGGCCCAATGTAAACCGATCGGGATCCATTTATTTCATTCAGTTGTATACTGCAATTATTCGAGGGAACATTGTGAGGATTTTATTGGTATATTCAATCATTCATTTGTAAGGATCCCCGATCGGCGAGCGAGAGGTCCGAGTGTAGAATTGGTTGAGTTGGTCTATCATCACCCAAAGGATGAGTAAGCTCGAATACTCGCGGTCTCGGTTCGCGCAGGGAATTGACCATCATGGTTCGATGAACTGTAACGCTAAGATAATGAGCCGATTCCTTGACTCACAAGCCTACTCATCCTTCGGATTCTTGGCCCAACTTAATCGATTCATCGATTTTACGGTGTCAAAACGGGCGAGTCAAGTGCGACCCTAAATCACGCGGTAAATAAACAAAATGGCAAGCCTAGCAAGCTAGAGTACCGAAAGGGCGTGCGGGATATAGGCCCGCACGTAATAGAACCCCCGAATTCGGAATTTTCGGTTCCGTATGACCATTGCCTTAGCATTTAGGTGTACCCCGTACCCCTAGACCCGGGTAACTTGCCGGCCCTCGACCTTCGGTCGTAAAATGGCAAGTGGCGACTCCTTCTCACGTGCGTCCGTCGCGCGTCCCCGGGAAGGTGGACACTCCCAAGCCGCGTTTGCTTAGGCGCGTGCATGGGTGCCCCGACGAGATGAAATTCGGGTGCGCACAGTGTGTTCTCTTTTTCTGAAAACAAATGAGATTTGACTCTCTTTTTCAAGTTTCCAACAAAAGCCGAATGCTAAAACATTGACACATGTTTGATTGCTTAGCATATGGCATTTGCTTGCAAAAACACCCCTAGGTTAAATAATCTATTAATTCACGTAAACACGACAATAACAAACACCTTTTCTTTTATTAACATGTTGCGTGTTATCTTTCCGCACCTGTTTGCCATGCGGGTCGAGCTTGATCCCTAAGCCGAATAATATTAGGGTTCAACACCTTAATCATCGATCACAGGGTTCAACACCCTAATCAACACTCACAGGGTCCAACGCCCTATTTAGTGAGAGCATCCATTGAATTTCAGTTCTTCGGTCTTTTTCCCTAAACTCACGATGAGCTAGAGTGGAATAATAACCGAACGCGAGTTGACTGGAATTCGGCCATTTGTAATTTGTATTTATTGTTTTCGAGAGCATTGTAAGGATTTTATTTTGTACATTTATTCTGTAAGAATTCCAGTTGGTGAGCGAACGGTCCAAGAGTCGAATTAATCAAATCGGTCTAATGTTTGCCCAGATACAAGTAAATCCAAGAATTTGCGGTTCTGGTTCACGCAGGGATTCAACCTCCATGGTTTGATGAATTGTAACGCAAGATTGTGAACCAATTCCCCGACACACGGGTTTACTTCTCTCTCAGCTTCTCCACCAACATCGTTTAATTCATCGAAGTTATGGTGTCAAAACGTGTGAGTCGAGTGCACCCTAATTCATGCGGTAAATAAAACAAAATGCAAGCCTAGCAAACCAGAGTACTGAAAGGGCGTGCGGGATATAGGCCCCCACGTAACATAAACCCCTGAACACGGATTTTCCGGTTCCGCATAGATCAATGCCTTAATGACAAACTAGGTGTTCCATACCCCTAGACCCAGGTAACTTATCCGCCCTCGACCTACGGGTCGTAAAATGATAAGTGGCGACTCCTTCTCTCACGCGAGTCCGTCACGCGTCCCCACGGGAAGGTGGACACTCCCAAGTCGCGCGATTCAAAAGCGCACAATGCGGGCCCCGACTGTCAGCACCCCATTTTGGCCCACCGGCTTCCCGCACGAGGATTCCCGACTGAAGCTCGGGACACTATTCATCGCCCAGCAATCAGAGGCAAATATGCGGGCACGGGGCCAGGAGCAATAGGAGAAGAGCACGGTCTACTGAGAAAAGCGGAGGAAAGCCATCGGAAGATCGAACGAACAAGGAATCCCCGAAACGACGGAGCTGACACTATGGCACTATTCATCACCGAGTCACCGAAGCACCGAAAGGTGCCCAATATGGGACTCCAAAAATCCCTCTTAGTGCCAAAGTGACCAACGACACGTCCGAGCTCATTTCCGGGGCCTGCCACATGAGCCGGGACGCCCCGATCTCTCACGGACGCCTTTTCTGACAGAGCTCCAGGGGCCCGCTCCACTGACAAGCAGACGGCCCCTCGAAACGGGCCTACAGGCACCCAGGGACCACCAGGGTTGGGGAACAAGCTTCAGATGACCTTCCGGAACTCGACTCGGTTTCCCGAGGGACGTTTCAGTGGTCATGAACGTCTCCCGACGAGCCTCCGGGGCACGTCCACAAAGAACAGAGATCGCAACGATTTCCAGTCACCTCACAATGATCCCCAAGCACCTCAAGACATTCGGGGCACACTGAGAAAACCCTGGTCAAAGTCCCTAGGTCTTCCCGGGTCAACGGTCCCCGACCGAGGACGACGAGCCAACAATCACTCACGGGGCAAAAGGATCGCCAAAACAAATGCAAGGATGCAGAAAGGTCAATCGGGGGTCGAGGGGCACTAAACTCCACTCCGAATGTCCAAACGAGGCAAAACCGACTCTCGAGGCGCCGAGTCGCCCGAACGTTCGTTCACACGACGCATGGCGATATTGGGCTCATTCAAATCCTCGTCATTCAAGCATTCCAAATCCATAAATTAATTGGACATCGGAGATCGGACGCGCACCCTATCAAGTCTCAAGCATTTTCCGGCTTTTCTCTCAATCGAATGGGACCCACAGCTCAGCCAAGCTAAGCCGTCAAGCCGCGGCTCAACCCCAAGCCACGGCTCAACCCTCGGCTCCGATTTGACAGCCCAAGCCGCGGCTCAAACGGCTCAATTCGGTGGCTCAAACCCAAGAAGCTCCCTCCACCACACATTTCAAATCCTTCTTACACCCATCACTTCCTATCACTTCCCCATCACCTCCCATCAACTTTCCCTTCTCTTCCTTTCCCCACACTCAACAAGACAACTTCCCCACCCTAATCTTCCCTCCAAAATTCGGAACCCCTAAGCTCCCCCCTCTAATTGCACTCAAACTCACTAATTTGGCTCATTAAGGCATCCTATAAGTGCCTAATTGCAAGACACTTTAATGACTTCTTCATTCTCACTCTCTCTCAAGCCAACTTCTCTCTAAAATCCTCTCAACTTTCAGCCCACTCCCACAGCTTGTGCAACCCCTTGCCAAGGCCAAAACCGGCCAAAACCGCCGGAAAACCACCCGGTATTCCGGTAACCACCCGACCCGACTTAAGCCAAAAATCTTCAAACTTCCTAGCCTACATATTTCCCACCCCCTAAGTCCATTTCCAGGCTTAGATTTTCGATTTGAGGCCTCCAACAGCCCGTTCCAGCCGTGAGAACGTTCGGGTTCCGAGATCTCCCTAGCCGCGCACCGAGCAAGCTACGCGTGCCATTTCCTCCCACGACTTCGGAGAGTCGTGCCATCACGTTCAAAGGGTTCCTCACAACCCTCACCCTCTCTCGTGAAGAGGTGGTCACGGTCCGAGGGCCGATCAACCGTGCACAACCGCCATTCATCCGTTTCTCTCTTACCGGGTTTTACACGTTTTTTACCTAACTTTCTCTCACATTTCCAAGCTTTTCCAGGACTTGGCACGCTCGGGACTACCCATGGGCGTCTAGATCTGCCTCTTAGGAGTCCAACGAGCCCGATCTCGCGTCGTGCCGTGGCCGGAGCAAGCGTGCCGACCCGTTTCTCCGAAACTGCCGCTGCTGCCCTCTTCTCGGGTCACTCGACCCGTAACCCTCCATCCGAGTCTTGCGACTCCCACGGCCGCTTCCCCGACTCTTTTCCTCGTACATCGAGGCTAGGTAAGACTCCTCTATGACTTAGAGAAGATAGGTTCTTCGATATTTGTTTGATATGGTGTGTTAGGGGCTCATTTCGCATGATTTTCCTTAGATCCCAGGTTTGGCCCTTGAGCAACTTCGTGAACCATCCGACTTCGAAATGAGCTGAAATTTTTACCATAGACTCTTGATGTTATTTTGAGTCCCCATACAAAATTTCAGATTTTTCTGTGCACTGGATCTCTGGATAAAAAAAATGTTTACCCGTTATTTCGGTGTTACCGGTCTGATTTTGATAGATCTCGTGAACCATCCGAGTTCGAAATGAGCTGAAATGTTTACCAAAGACACTTGATGTTATTTTAAGTTCCCATACAAAATTTCAGATTTTTCTGTGCACTGGATCTCCGGATAAAAAAAATGTTTACCCGTTATTTCGGTGTTACCGGTCTGATTTTGATCGATCTCGTGAACCATCCGAGTTCAAAATGAGCTGAAATTTTTACCACAGACACTTGATGTTATTTTAAGTCCCCATACAAAATTTCAGATTTTTCTGTGTGCTGGATCTCCGGATAAAAAAATGTTTACCCGTTATTTCGGTGTTACCGGTCTGATTTTGATAGATCTCGCGAACCATCCGACTTCAAAATGAACTGAAATTTTTTCCACACATTCCTGATGTTATTTTAAGGTTCCACACAAAAGTTCATATTTTTATGGGCGCTGAAACTCCAAATAAAAATTATTTACCGAACTTTTCGTATATTCGACAAATCAGATCACACTGTTTTTTTTTTTGGGGTCTAATTTAGCCCTCTCCAAACTGAATCTAGATCCAAAATAGACCCCTTGACCCTGATCCAACTCTGTTTTCATGTTTATTACGTTTATGATTTACCTCGTTTTTTCGTGCCGATGCCATTTTATTGATTCCATTATATATCATGTTCGTGTTTGTATTGCATGTTTATTTGTGATTCCAAGACCATGGTGGCATCGACTTTGTAAATGTGTGTGTTCTTATTATGTTTGGCGTCTTATGCATGCAAGAAACGATTAAAACCGATTCTTGGAATTGATTGCAATTATATTTTTTGTTTAAATCATTAGCTTCACGATTAATTTACATGTTAGGCGCATTAACCCCGAACAATCATCTCATTAGCCCATAATAATCAAGGTTTAACTCCTCAATCACTAAACCATTCCACAAACGAGAAATGGGACGCATCATTTGATTAATTAAATCACTCGGACTAAATAATTGGACAAATTGATTGTTAATTTGTAACCGTACCGATGATTTACGGAACGGCGAGGATGCCCTTCTCATTAAAAGGCTCACCATTTCAAAATACCGAGACACGTAACACGAATAGGATTGATGTCTAGCGAGTACTCACGAGCCGTGACTCGAGTCCGGGCCCAATTTGAGGCGGCCCGAGTCGTGGTACGAGAGTCCTCCTTAGACTCCTTCGTGTGACGAGATCTCCCACTTATACACGAAAATTGCAATTTTATCATCCAAGGGCATAATCGTCATTCCGTGATTCACCGATACCCTAGGCGTTAGGGAGTTGGAAACACTTCGATTTATGAATGAAAAGGGGCAACCCGTTCGGGTACGAGTTTCATTCGCACGGCCCATTCTGCTCACTTTCAGTGTTTCTATCTTCCTACTGTAGATTCGGTGGGGAGCATTTTATTTCAGTTACAAAACACGAACAATCGGATTAATCGTACATTCGACTTAATCAAACACTAGATAATGGATAGGCGGAATGATAGATTCCATTTTAGAGTCAAGACACGAGTTTGGCTAATTCGGTGAAGCCACAGTGACACTTAACTGAATAAGCGTCTTAAAACGAACACACACATGTAATTGGCTTAGAACCCTATTCTAATCCACCATCTATGCTTGCCTAGGATAGATACATTGCTTGTTAATCAACCCCGGCTAATAACTGATTAAATCACGTACATTCGGCCTAATACACAATTCGTTTGTATTAACGGACACTTATCAGTTGTTGTCAGTTGCTTTCTGTATCGTGTCAGTTATATCAGTTTTCTTCTGTTTTGTTCTTGCCTTGGATGATTTATTGCGGTTCGGGCCTGAACCCATAGGTTACATGTTGCACAGGGCCCAACGCCCCCAAATCACCGAACACGAGGTCCAACGCCTCTTCATTCACCAAGCGCGTGCAACCCGAGTGCGGAATGGGATCTAACCTCGAGTCACCATCGCACTCCAAACATGGCCTATGTGGAGGGCAATTTGGATCGGATGCGTGAAACGCGTTTAGATATCACCCGGGAGCTCGATCGGTCCAACGGTTACAGTGGGCACTAATCGGTTCTCCTGCAAACCGTCGGTTCGATTGGACCCGACCCCCGACTCTCTGAGCCCGCATTGCCTTAATTTATTTATCGGTCATTCAAAAAAACATACGGTGAGCCGGAGCGGAATATTGGCCCAATGTAAACCGATCAGGATCCATTTATTTCATTCAGTTGTATTATGCAATTATTCGAGGGAACATTGTGAGGATTTTATTGGTATATTCAATCATTCATTTGTAAGGATCCCCGATCGGCGAGCGAGAGGTCCGAGTGTAGAATTGGTTAAGTTGGTCTATCATCACTGTGCGCACCCGAATTTCATCTCGTCGGGGCACGCATGCGCGCGCCTAAGCAAACGCGTCTTGGGAGTGTCCACCTTCCCGGGGACGCGCGACGGACGCACGTGAGAAGGAGTCGCCACTTGCCATTTTACGATCCGAAGGTCGAGGGCCGACAAGTTACCCGAGTCTAGGGGTACGGGTTCCACCTAAATGCTAAGGCAATGGTCGTGCGGAACCGGAAGTTCCGAATTCGGGGATTCTATTACGTGCGGGCCTATATCCCGCACGCCCTTTCGGTTCTCTAGCTTGCTAGGTTTGCCGTTTTTGCTTATTTACGGCGTGATTTAGGGTTGCACTCGACTCGCCCGTTTTGACACCGTAAAGTCGATGAGTTGATTGAGTTGGGCCAAGAACCCGAAAGGTGAGTAGGCCTGTGTGTCGAGGGATCGGTTCACTATCTTGTCGTTACAGTTCATCGGACCAATATGGTCGATTCCCTGCGCGAACCGATATCACGATTATTCAAGCTTACTCATCCTTCGGTGATGATAGACCAACTTAACCAATTCGATACTCGGACCTCTCGCTTGCCGATCGGGGATCCTTACAAATGAATAAACGAACATACAAATAAAATCCTCACAATGTTCTCTCGAATAATTACAAAGTGTAAATGAATAAGTAAATGGATCCCGATCGGTTTGCATTGGGCCAATATTCCGCTCCGGCTCACCATGTGTTTTGAATAACCGATAAACAAATTAAGGCAACGCGGGCTCAAAGAGCCGGGGGTCGGGTCCAATCGAACCGACGATCTGCAGGAGAACCGGTTTGTTTCCACTGTAATCGTTGGACCGATTGAGCTCCCGGGTGATATCTAAACACGTTTCACACGTCCAATCCAAATTGCCTTCCACATAGGCCATATTTGGAGTGTGATGGTGACTCGAGGCTAGATCCCATTCCGCACTCGGGTTGCACGCGCTCGGTGAATTAGGAGGCGTTGAACCTTGTGTTCGGTAGTTTGGGGCATTGGACCCCGTGTAACACGTAACCTATGGGCTCGGGCCCGAATCGCGATAAATCATCATATGCAAAGACAAAACAGAAGAAAATTGATATAACTGACACGACACAGAAAGTAACTGATAACAACTGATAAGTGTCAGTGAATATCAACGAATTGTGTATTAGGCCGAATGTACGTGATTTAATCAGTTATTAGCCGGGGTTGATTAACAAATAATGTATCTATCCTAGGCAAGCACAAGTGGCGGATTGGGATGAGGTTCTAAGCCAATTACGTGTGTGTGTTTGTTTTATGACTCTCATTCAGTTAAGTGTCACTGTGGTTTCACCGAATTAACCAAAACTCGTGTTTCGACTCTAGATTGGAATCTAATATTCCACCTATCCATTATCTAATATTTGAATAAGTCGGGTGCACAATTAGTCCGGTCCTTGGTGTTTTGTAACTGAAGTAAAATACTCCCCACCGAATCTATGATAGAAAGAAAGAAACACCGAAAACGAATGAAATGGACCACGCGAATGAAACTCGCACCCGAACGGGTTGTCCTTTCTCGTTCATAGCTCTAGGTGTTTCCAACTCCCTAAAGCCTAGGGTATCGGTGAATCATGGAAGGACAGTTATGCCCTTGGATGATAAAATTGTGATGTTCGTGTATAAATTGGAGATTTGCGTCACGCGAAGGAGTCTAAGAAGGACTCTCGTGCCCCGACTTGGGCCGCCTCAAATTGGGCCCGGACCCGAGTCACGGCACGTGAGTACTCACTAGACATTAACTCCATTCGTGTTACGTGTCTCGGTATTTTGAAATTGCGAATTTTGATGAAAAGGGCATTCACGTCATTCCGTAAATCATCGATGCGTTTACAAATTAATAGCCAATTTACCCAATTATTTAATCCGAGTGATTTATTTAACCGAATGACGCGCATCCCGTTTTCCCATTTGTGAAGTCCTTCAGTGATTATTGATGCACGTTGTAATTACGGTTCCGACGTGCGACGTCCGGATCTAGCAAGCCTAATAAATAATAATCATGTAGAATATGATTAAAGGGGAATATGATATAAAAAAAACAATTCCAAGGGTCGTCTTCGGAAAGACGGAAAGACCAAACGAGGCTCCAAGGAATGGAAGGAGGGCTCGGCCATCCCCAAATGTGATCGGCCGAACACTCCTTGACCCGGTTTGAGTCTCGATGGGTCTTTCATGCCATTCCTAGCCGATCATTGCATGCATCAAACAATCCGCACATGAGAACAATGTATATTTCCCTAAATCGGGACTAACACGATCACGGTTTGCATGAATAAACACACAAAGCATACAACGAGTCATATTTATGGAATTAACGAATGAACTTAATTTATTTCATGGTGGTTTTAGTGATATTACATGGGAAATACAAGGCATCAAGGAGAAAGAAGAGCCCTAGGGGTTCGGTTAGGCCAAGGAGCCTCACGGATCACCCATCGCAAGGGTATGGCCGTGAGCCCCTTTGACATAACCGAACCATCTAAGGGCTCTCCCTCCTAGATTCCGAGCCATTCCCTTCGTTAGACACCTCTTAGCCACGGTTAGGACCTTCCCGAACGTGGAGATGGTCTAATCCGAGAGAATGAAGCGGTTGTGGACTCGAAGGAGCCAAGGAGGCTCACGGCCCATCACCTATGAGACTCGGCCGGGAGGTTCCGTGGCTCTCTCGAGTCTATATCCGTTTCATTCCCCTAGATTCGGACCACATCACGTATACACGCGTGTTTACATGATCATATAGATGTAGAATAACAAGATGGAACACGTACGTTGCATGAGGATGCATGGCAAGTTCGGATCTAAAAGAAAAATGAAATCTTGCATGCGTATCGACTTTTTAAAACGTGTAAACACTTCATACAAGTGAAGATAGAAAATCCTAACTCTTCTAAGTTGTAGAGGGATGTTACCTAGCCTCGTGCACGAGGAAAAGAGTCGGGGAAGTGGCCCGGGGAGTCGCTAGACTCGGCTTGGGCGTTACGGGCAGTAGGCGTCCGTGAAGCAGCGGCTGTGACAGGTTGGGGAAAAACGGGTCGGCACGCTTGCTCCGATCACGGAACGGTGCGAGGTCGGGCTCGTTGGACTCCTAAGAGGCAGATCTAGGTGGGCACGGAAAGCTCCGAGCGTGCCGAACCCTGAATAAGTCGGAAATGGTGAGAGAAGTTCCAGTGAAAACACAGAAAAACTGGTTAGCGAAAATGGGCCAAACGGAGGTCGTGCACGGTTGGTCGGCCCTCGGATCGTGACCACCTCTTCACGAGAGAGGGTGAGGGTTGTGAGGAACCCTTTGAACGTGATGGCACGACTCTCCGAGGTCGTGGGAAGAAATGGCACGCGTGGAGGTGTTCGGTGCACGCGGGTAACGCCTAGGAGACCCGATTCTTCATGCGACCAGAACTCGATGTTGGGGGCTTCAAATGGAAAATCTAAGCCCGGAAATGGACTTAGGGGGTGGAAAATATGTAGGCTATGAAGTTTGAGAATTTTTGGGTTAAATCGGATCGGGTGGTTACCGGGATACCGGGTGGTTTTCCGGCGATTTTAGCCGGTTTCGGCCTTGGCACGGGCTGAATGAAAGTGAGGGGAGGGGCTGGAGTTTGAGAGGATTTTAGAGGGAGATTGGCTTGAGAGAGAAGGAGAATGAAGAAGTCATTAAGTCTAATGGTAAAAGGGCTTATAAAGGGAAGGCTAATGACTTGATTAAGTGAAGTTAAGTGTGGTTTTGTGGGCTAACCTAGGGCTGCCGAATTTTTAATGGGGGATTAGGGAGGGGTAGATGTCTTGTAGAGTGTGGGGAAAGGAAAGGAAGGAGTGATGGGTGTGATAGGAAGTGATGGATGGATGGAGGGAGGTGATGGATGGGAGGGAAATTCAAAATGTGTGGTGGGGAGGGCTTGGAGCCGCCGGCCATGGGAGCTTGAGCCGCGGCTTGGGGCTGTCAACTCGAGCCGAGGGTTGAGCCGTGGCTTGGGGTTGAGCCGCGGCTTGATGGCTTGGCTTGGCTAGGCTGTGGGTCCCATTCGGTTGAGGGAAAAGCCGGGAAACGCTTGGAACTTGATTGAACGCGCATCCGACCTCCGATGTCCAATTAATTTGAAGATTTGGAATGCTTGAACTACGAGGATTTGAACGAGCCCAATATCGCCATACGTCGTGTGGACGAACGTTCGGGCGACTTGGCGCCTCGAGAGTCGGTTTTGCCCTGTTTGGACGTTCGGAGTGGAATTTAACACCCCTTGACCTCCGATTGATCTCTGTGCCTTCTTGCATTCGTTTTGGCGATCCTTTTACCTCGTGGGGGATCGTTGGCCCGTTGTCCTCGGTTGGGGACCGTTGGCCCGGGAAGGCCTAGGGACTTCGACCGGGGTTTTCTCAGTGTGCTCTGAATGTCTTGAGGTGCTCGGGGCTCGTTGTGATCTGTGCTCTACGTGGACGTGCCCCGAAGGCTCGCCGGGAGACGTTCATGACCACTGAAACGTCCATCGGGAAACCGAGTCGAGTTCCGGAAGGTCATCTGAAGCTTGTTCCCCGGCCCTGGTGGTCCCTGGGTGCCTGTAGGCCCGTTTTGAAGGGCCGTTTTCTTGTCGGTGGAGTGAACCCCGGGAGCTATGTCAGAAAAGGCGTCCGTGGGGGATCGGGGTGTCCCGGCTTAAGCAGGATGTCCCGAAAATGCGCCCGGACGCGTCATTGGTCACTTTGGCACTGAGGGGGATTTTTGAAGCCCCATATTGGGCACCTTTCGGTGCTTCGGTGACTCGATGATGAATAGTGCCACAGTGTCAGCTCCGTTGTTTTCGGGGTTCTTTGTCTGTAAATTCTTCCGACTGCTCTCTTCAGCTTTTCTAATGGACCCAGCTCTTCTTCTGTGGTTTATGACTCCGTGCTCGCCTATTTGCCTCCGATTGCCGGGTGATGAATAGTAACCCGGGCCTTGGTCGGAAGTCCTCCCGTGGGAAGCCGGTGGGCCAAAATGGGGTGCTGACAATCACCCAAAGGATGAGTAAGCTCGAATACTCGCGGTCTCGGTTCGCGCAGGGAATTGACCATCATGGTTCGATGAACTGTAACGCTAAGATAGTGAGCCGATTCCTTGACTCACAAGCCTACTCATCCTTCGGATTCTTGGCCCAACTTAATCGATTCATCGATTTTACGGTGTCAAAACGGGCGAGTCAAGTGCGACCCTAAATCACGCGGTAAATAAACAAAATGGCAAGCCTAGCAAGCTAGAGTACCGAAAGGGCGTGCGGGATATAGGCCCGCACGTAATAGAACCCCCGAATTCGGAATTTTCGGTTCCGTATGACCATTGCCTTAGCATTTAGGTGTACCCCGTACCCCTAGACCCGGGTAACTTGCTGGCCCTCGACCTTCGGGTCGTAAAATGTCAAGTGGCGACTCCTTCTCACTTGCGTCCGTCGCGCGTCCCCGGGAAGGTGGACACTCCCAAGCCGCGTTTGCTTAGGCGCGCGCATGCGTGCCCCGACGAGATTAAATTCGGGTGCGCACACCGACAAGAGTCCACATTCGGGTCCTTACAACGGTGAATCGAGGCTAGATCCCACTCCGCACTCGGGTTGCACGCGCTAAGTGAATTAGGAGGCGTTGGACCTCGTGCAACACGTAATCTATGGGTTCGAGCCCGAACCGCGACAAATTAGCAAAGATAAGTGGAATACAGAAGGAAAATGATAAAACTAATGAAAAACAGACAACAACTGACAAATAGAAGCGAATACAGACAAATGGTGTATTAGGTCGAGTGTACGTGATTTAATCAGTTATTAACTGGGGTTGATTAAAAAACAATGCGTCTATCCTAGGCAAACATAGATGGTGGGCTGGAATATGGTTCTAAGCCGATTACGTGTGTGAATTTGTTTTAAGATTCTTATTCAGTGAGATGACACTGCGGTTTCACCGAATTAGCCAAACTCGTATTTTGACTCTAGATTGGAATCTAATATTCCACCTACCCATTATCTAATGTTCGTTTATGTCGAGTGCATGATTAATCCGGTTCTTCGTATTTTGTAACTGAAATAAAATGTTCACCACCGAATCTACGATAGGAAGATAGAAACACCGAAAGTGAACGGAATAGGCCGTGCGAATGAAACTCGCACTCGAATGGGTTGCCCTTTCTCGCCCATAGATCGAGGTGTTTCCAACTCCCTAACGCCTAGGATATCGGTGAATCTCGGAATAACAATTATGCCCTTAGATAATAAAACGTGTGATGTTTGTATACAAATTGAAGATCGTGTGACACGAAGAAGTCTAGGGAGGACTCGCGCGTCCCGACTCGAGCCGCCTCAAATCGGGCCCGGACTCGAGTCGTAGCACGCGAGTACTCGCTAGACGTCGATTCTATTCGTGTTACACGTCTTGGTGTTTTGAAATTGTGGGCTTTTTAAGGAAAAGGGCATTCTCGCCGTTCCGTGAGCCATCGACGCGCTTACGAATTAAGGATCGATTAACCCGATTATTTAGTCCAAGTGATTTAATTAGCCGCATGATACGTCCCTTTTACCCCGTTCTTCGATATTTATTATTTCACGTCGCGGTTACGGTTTTGACGGGTGATGTCAGGATCTAGCACATCTAATAAGTAATAAACGCATAGTCAACGATTAAAAGGAAATGTAATTACGAACAATTTCGAGGACCGACTTTGGAATAATGGAGAGGCCAGCCGAGACACCAACGAGGTCACGGATGATTCGGCCACCTCTCAAGGGTGAGTGGCCGAATACTCCTTGACCCGACTTGAGCTTCGGTGGGTCTTTCACGTTGCTCCTAACCGTCCCTCGCATACACCATATAATATGCACGTGATATAACCCGCATTTCCTTACATCAACGTCAACACGACCCCTATTCGCGCGAATAAACATACGATACACTCGAAAAAAATAACATATTCATGGAATCAACGGACGAAATTAACTCGTTTAACGATAAACTCGAAAATAACCCACGGGAATCACACGGCCTCAAGGAGAAAGAGAACTAGGGCTTTGGGTGGCCCAAGGAACCTCACGGTCCCCGTAGCAAGAGGGGTGGCCGAGGGTCCTCTTGGAGCAACCGAACCATCCGAGACCTCTTTCTCTTAGATGCCGAGCCATTCCCTTCATTTAACCATATCCTAGCCACGGTTTAGGGACTTCCCGTACATGGAGACGGCCTCATCCGAGAAGAGGAGAGGGTCATGGACCCTAGGAGGGTCAGTGGGTAGTCTCGAACGTGCCAAGCCCTGGACAAGCTTGAAACCGTGAGCGAAAGTTCGGTAAAGAAATAGGAACCCGGTAAAGGAGAAACGAGTGGAACGGAGGTTGTGCACGGTGGATCGGCCCTCGGCTTGTGACCACCTCTTCACGGGGGAGGGGGAGGGTTGTGAGGAACCCTTTGAACGTGATGGCACGACTCGCCAAGGTCGTGGGGTGAAACGGCACGCGTGGAGGTCCAGTGTGCACTCGGTAACGGTCTCGGGACCCGATTCTTCGTGCGGGCAGAACGAGATGCTAGAGGCTTCAAATGGGAAATCTAAGCCCGGAAATGGACTTAGGGGGTGGGAAATATGTAGGCTAGGGAGTTTGGTGATTTTTGGTTTAAGTCGGGTCGGGTGGTCACCGGAATACCGGGTAGTTTTCCAGTGATTTTGGCCGATTTTGGCCTTGGCACGGGCTGGACGAAGGTGAGGGAATGGGCTGGAGCTTGAGAGGTTTTTGGAGAGAGATTGGCTTGAGAGAGAATGAAGTTGAAGAAGTGAATAAGTCTAATGATGAATGGGAACTTATAGGAGGCTCTAATGGTTCGGTTAAGTGGAGTTAATCACGGTTTTGGGGCTTAAACATGGGCTGCCGACATTGGAGGGAGATTAGGATGGGGTTTGGGTCATTTAGAGTGTAGGGGAAGCAAGAGTAAGAGTGATGGGTGTGATGGATGGGTGATGGGAGGTGATAGATGTGAGAGGAATTCGAATTTTGTGGTGGAGGGAGCCTTGTGCCGCCGGTTGGAGGGAGGAGCCGCGGCTAATTGCGGCTGAGCCGAGCTTGAGGGGTTGAGCCGTGGCTTGGGGTTGAGCCGTGGCTTGGTGGCTTGCCTTGGCTGAGCTGTGGGTCCCACTCGACTAAGTGCAAAGCCGGAATAAGCTTGAGACTTGATTGAACGCGCGTCCGATCTCCAATGTCCGATTAATTTATAGATTTGGAATGCTCGAACGAAGAGGATTTGAATGAGCCTAATATCGCCATACGTCGTGTGAACGAATGTTCGGGTGACTCGGCGCCTCGAGAGTCGGTTTTTCCCTGTTCGGATATTCGGAGTGGAGTTGAGCGTCCCCGGTCCCCGATTGCCCCTTGTGAATCTTAATGTCCGTTTCGGTGACCCTTTTGCCTCGTGTGGGATCGTTGGTTCGTCATCCTCGATCGAAGACCGTTGGCCCGGGAAGACCTAGGGACTTGTGACTAGGGCTTTCTCAGTGTTCCCCGAATGTCTTGAGGCATTCGGGGATCGTTGGGATCTCTGTTTTCTGTGGATGTGCCCCGAAAATTCATCGGGAGGCGTTTGCTACCACTAAAACGTCCCTCAGGAAACCCTGTAGAGTTCCGAAAGGTCGTTTGAAGGTTGTTCCATGACCCCGGTAGTCCCTGGGTGCCTGTAGGCCTGTTTTGGGGTGTCGTTTACTTGTCAGTGGATCGGGCCCCGGGAGCCCTGTTAGAAAAGGCGTTCGTGAAAGATCGTGGGTGTCCCAGCTTACGCGGGATGCCCCCGGGACGCGCCCAGACGTGTCGTTGGTCATTTTGGCACTGAGAGAGATTTTTAGAGTCCCATATTGGGCACCTTTCGATGCTTCAGTGATTCGATGGTGAATAGTGCCACAGTGCCGACTCCGTTGTTTTCGGGGTTCCTTGTTTGTCTGTTCTTTTGACGGCTCTCCTCTGCCTTTTTAGTGCACCCTGTTTTTCTCCTGTAATTCATGTCTCTGTGCCCGCATGTTCGCCTCTGATCGTCGGGTAATGAATAGTAACCCAAGCTTTGGTCGAGGATTCTCGTGTAGGAAGCCAGTGGGCCAAAATGGGGTGCTGACACCTACTGCGACGTGATCAAAGCAACCGATGCTAAACCAGAGGACATCAAGAATTTCCTACAAACGGGTCAATATCCTCCATTTGCCGATCGCCGCAACCGAAAGACGCTCAGACGACTCGCGGTGCACTACTTCTTAAGCAGCGAAACACTCTATTGACGATCCTTCGACGCTACATTGCTTAGGTGCATTGACGTACATGAATCGCGGCGCCTCATGGAGGAGGTGCACGGAGGGAATTGCGGGCCCCATATGAATGGACTCATGCTCGCCAAGAAGCTCATGCGCTTAGGTTACTAGTGGTCCACCATGGAAACCGACTGCGTAAAGCACGTCAGACACTGTCACCGGTGCCAGGTCTACGCTGACCAAATCAAAGCGCCCCCCAATGAACTACGTCCTATGACAGCCCCATGGCCTTTTTCAATGTGGGGAATGGACGTGATCGACCCGATCAACCTCAAGGCATCCAACGGACACCTGTTCATCTTGGTGGCGATCGATTATTTTACCAAATCAATCGAAGCTATAACGCTCGCATCAGTCACCGCGAAAGCCGTGGCCCGTTTCCTCAAGCGCGATGTCATTGCCCGATACGGGGTTCTTGCAACAATCATCGCGGATAATGCCAAAAACCTGAACAATAAGATCATCGATGAGCTCTGCGCACAATTCAAAATCCAACACTGCAACTCCACCCCATACCATCCCCAAATGAACGGCGCGGTGGAAGCGGCGAATAAGAACATCAAGAAGATCATCGAAAAGATGACGGTGAACTACAAGGATTGGCACGAGATGCTTCCCTACGCGCTCTTGGCATACCGAACATCCATACGTACTTCAACTAGGGCAACTGCATACTCCTTGGTCTATGGCATGGAAGCGGTCCTCCCGATCGAAGTAGAAATTCCCTCCATGAGGATCCTTGCCGAGGCAGAACTTGAGGAAGCAGAATGGGCAAAACAACGGTACGAGCAATTAAACCTCTTCAACGAAAAGAGACTGAAAGCACTATGCCATGGACAGTGCTACCAACAGAGGATGGCTCGAGCATTCAATGCAAAGGTCCATCACCGCGAGTTCAGTCCCGGTGACCTCGTTTTGAGGAAGGTCTTACATGTCACGCTTGACTCTAGAGGGAAGTTCTCGTACAAAGACGACGGTCCTTTCATCGTTAAAGAGACTTTCTCCGGGGGAGCAATCATTTTGAGCGACATGGACGGTGCCGAAAATGCGCTTCCGGTCAACGCTGATGCCATCAAGAAGTATTATTCCTGACCACTCGTGTTTGCCTTTCGTTTGCCGAGCCTCGCGCCCGTTCCATTAGTAAAACTTTTCCATTCATTTATCCGTACATCGACTCCGGTCATTCTCCCCACCGCGAAACCTTCTTGAGAGAAAAGAAATAATTTTCCCGCTAGGTCGAAAACCTCCTCGAGGCGACCTAGGCAAAAGCTAGGGAACGAGGAGCACGACTTAAAATCCCACAAAGGGGATTCGTGCCAAATGGAGAGCATAAATCATTCCCTCGCTAGGTTGAAAACCCTCAGGGGGCGGCCTAGGCAAAAGTTAAAGGAACCGAGAGGTTCGATCGAACCCAAACACGGGTAATCGTAGCAAAAGGTGAGTATTCACGAGAGAAAAACTAAATAAAAAAATACCCCGCTAGGTCATCACGCGTCTCGTGGCCTAGGCAAAAGTTAGGGGCCAATGTTGGCTCGACCACGAAAAAAAAGCGGTACTCCTTGTGAATCTACAATGAGTAGTGGTTCGGCAATCTTCGACGCAGACAAACTCTCTTCGACTCTCCGGGCCCGAGACTCACCTCAAAACGGGGTCAAATCAACGTATCATTGATTTGGAGGATCCCACAAGATCTCTTGCTTTACCTTTATGCGCATATTCCACGGGTCACCCCGTTCCATGAAAGGCCATTCCCCTATAGGGACACGGCCACCCTCCAAACGGTCACTGATAGCAAACCCCGACACATCTTTACAAAGATTCTTCTTACATATCATAGTCTCACCGATTGGGTGCAACTGACATCCTTTGTAGGTTGCCTCCTCTCCGTGCACAGGTGCAGTCGAGAACCCCAAGGGGTATCTCCTCCTCGACGGACGTGCGATTGATTTTTGCAGCAGATCGCAACCTCGAACCGAGTGGAAGGCACTATAGGGAAGCCACTTGACTCTAGTTCAAGAATGCGACAAACAGCATCTAGCATCGCCCAAGCCCGATCTCGACTCGGAACCAAGCAACCCGCCTCTTCTTGCACCATGCGATGCCTCCTAGCATCGATCCCCACCTCTACTTTCCCTACACTTTAGTAATTTACTGCTTTCCACGGGCTTCGGCCTAGTGATTTACTGCTGTCAGCACCTTATTTTGGTCCACCGACTCCAACAAAAGATTCCCAGCCGAAGCTCAGATTACTATTCATGACCCGACAATCGGAGGCGAACGCACGGATGTGGGAGCACAGACTACAAAAGAGAAGCAGGGGCCTCCAAAAGGCTTCGAAGGGCAATCAAAAGGGATGATAAACAACGAACCCCAAAACAACAGAATCCGGCACTGTAGCACTATTCATCGCCGGATCACCGGAGCGTCAGAAGATATCCAATATGGGACTTTAAAAATCTCTCTTGGTACCAAAATGACCAATGGCACCTCCGAGCACATTTCAGAAGTCTCCTGCTTAAGCCGGGGCACTCTCGAACATTTGCAGATGCCTTCCCGACGGGGCTCCCGGGACGCCCGATCCATAGACAAGTAAACGGCACCCGGAAACAAGCCTGCGCACACCCAAGGACCACTAGGACCATGGAACAAGATTCAGACTGCGTTTCGGAGTTCATCTTAGTCTCCCGAGTGGATCCCGACCCAGGAAAAAGAGGCAATTTTCTACAGAAAGACATAGCTGAAGACCCTTTTAACAAATCACCAGTGCACGAAATTTGCGCCAATCAATCCCAGGGACCTCAAGGGCTTGAGAGATAAACCCCGATCGCATTGCATAATCCATTTAGGTTTCCCGAGTACCATTCCGATAATAAAAGGGCCCCTTTCACGGGGAAACTTGTGCTCATAGCTCATTTGGGAAAATGTTGAAGTCCGAACTTTGCACCACCCACTCCCAACAACCCCTAGGGGCTAGGAAATCATTTCGGTTCGAACCAAGCAAATCATAACGATCTCCTGAGTGTCGTTTCAATGGTCACGAATGTCTCTCGACAAGCTTTCAGGACTCGTTTTTGACAAACGGAGATCAGAGTGGTCTCCGAACACATCAGAACACTTGGGAAACACCGAGAAAGCCC
The DNA here is from genome assembly GCF_007655135.1 of Punica granatum. Classification (NCBI taxonomy): domain Eukaryota; kingdom Viridiplantae; phylum Streptophyta; class Magnoliopsida; order Myrtales; family Lythraceae; genus Punica; species Punica granatum. The sequence continues at coordinate 14,557,712 of NC_045133.1, forward strand.
CGTTCGTGGATTCTTAGGACGCCTCCGGATATCGATCTCCAGCCGGGGCCGACAAGTAAATCGTTATGCCCAAAGCACAAAGCACGCCGATACGAGTGGTACATCACGCAGGAGCGCGAACAAGCGGCAGAAACGGACAACTTCACCCTGATCATCCAAACGGAGCAAAACCGGCTTTCGAGTCCCCGGGATGCCCGAGCATTCACCCATACGAAGAATGTCAATATTAGTCTCATTAAAACCGTATTCATACATACATCGATAATTCGTCGTTCAAGCGAACCACGAAAATCGAATACTTGATCAATCAAGCCCCGAGCTTCTTCCGGCTTTCTTCCTAATCAAGTGGGACCCTTCAGCTAGCCGAGCTGAGCCGAGCCGAGCCGAGCTGAGCCAAGCTGCGAGCCATGGCTCTCCTCTAAAGACAAGCCAAATGAGCCCCATCCACCCATTTTTCAAAATATCTCTTACACCCATTGTCAGCACCCCATTTTGGCTCATCAATCCAAACAACAGTATCAGCAGCAATTCAGGCCACGACTCGAGCAGGAATACAGAAGAAGGCTCAACAGAGCAAGAAATCACTATTCATCCTTGAGTCAACAAAATTAAGCAGATGACATGTCCATACAACAGAATGATTCCCGGGGCCACCGAAAGGCAACAGAGTGACTAGAGAGCTTAACAATATCCAAAACCGGCATTTTCAGTATACTACATAAACAGTCCTATTTTCCGATAGTTCGCTCGACTGTCGGAAGATAGCCAATATTGGACTTCAAAAATCCACATCGATGCCAAACAGGTGAAAAGTGCCTTCAAGCGCACTTCGCAATTCATCTTGCTCTATACAGAATAACTTTCTGTATACAGACAACTTTTCAGTGGAAGTCAAAAAATGCCGGTTTCTCGGAGAAAAGTTAATTCCAATATCAAATGCGGCCATGCCCCACAGTCATACAGAGTATGAGCAGTGCTTCAGATTGTCTTTTGGAAGCCATACAGACACCCTGAATGACTTCCGAGCGACAAAACGGGCATACCCCTCTTCGGAAGAGCGTTACCGGAGACTGGTCTAATGGAATTACGGCAAACAAAGTTCACACTACATTGCCCTGAAAACTCTAGCGGACATTCGCAATTGGGCAAAACAGACAGCAAAACCCTTCACGGTTTCCCGAGTAACCTCCGAGGAGCACAAAAGGCCATTTTCAGTGAAGATCCATATCCGGAGGACCACTTTGGGGGAAACTTGACGTCAGATGTGTGCGCACCCGAATTTCATCTCATCGGGGCACGCACGCGCGCGCCTAAGCAAACGCGGCTTGGGAGTATCCACCTTCCCGGGGACGCGCGACGAACGCACGTGAGAAGGAATCGCCACTCGCCATTTTACGACCCGAAGGTCGAGGGCCGGCAAGTTACCTGGGTCTAGGGGTACGGGGTACACCTAAATGCTAAGGCAATGGTCGTACGGAACCGAAAATTCCGAATTCGGGGGTTCTATTACGTGCGGGCATATATCCCGCACGCCCTTTCGGTACTCTAGCTTGCTAGGCTTGCCATTTTGTTTATTTACCGCGTGATTTAGAGCTGCGCTCGACTCGCCCGTTTTGACACCGTAAATTCGATGAAGTGATCAAGTTGGGCCAAGAGTCCGAAAGATGAGTAGGCTTGTGCATCGAGGAATCGGTTCACTATCTTAGCATTACGGTTCATTGAACCATGATGGTCGATTCCCTGCGCGAACCAAGACCGCGAGTATTCGAGCTTACTCATCTCTTGGTGATAACAGACCAACTTGACCGATTCGACACTCGGACCTCTCGCTCACCGATCGGGGATCCTTACAAGTGAATGATTATACAAATAAAATCCTCATGATGTTCTCTCGAATAATTACAAAATGCAACTGAATAAGTAAATGGATCCCGACTGGTTTGCATTGGGCCAATATTCCGCTCCGGCTCACCGTGTGTTTTGAATGACCGATAAATAAATTAACACAACGTGGGCTCAAAGAGCCGGGGGTCGGGTCCAATTGAACCGACGGTTTGTAGGAGAACCGATTAGTTCCCACTGTAACCGTTGGACCGATCGAGCTCTCGAGTGATATCTAAGCACGTTTCACACATCCAATCCAAATTTCCTTCCACATAGGCCATATTTGGAGTGTGATGGTGACTCGAGGCTAGATCCCATTCCGCACTCGGGTTGCACGCGCTCGGTGAATTAAGAGGCGTTGGACCTCATGTTTGGTGATTTGGGGCGTTGGCCCCCGTGCAACACGTAACCTATGGGTTCGGGCTCGAACCGCAATAAATCATCAAAAAGCAAGAATGAAACAGAAGAAAATTGATATAACTGACACAATACAGAAAACAACTGACAACAACTGATAAGTGTCAGTGAATACAAACGAATTGTGTATTAGGCCGAATGTACGTGATTTAATCAGTTATTAGCCGGGTTGGTTAGCAAACAATGTATCTATCCTAGGCAAGCGTAAATGACGGATTGGAATGGGGTTCTAAGCCGGTTACATGTGTGTGTTCGTTTTAAGACTCTCATTTAGTTTAGTGTCACTGCGATTTCACCGAATTAGCCAAACTCGTGTTTTGACTCTAGATTGGGATCTATTATCCCACCTATCCATTATCTAAGGTTCGAATAGGCCGAATGTACGATTAATCCAGTTGTTCGTGTTTTGCACCTGAAATGAAATGCTTCCCACCGAATCTACACTAGGGAGATAGAAACATCGAAAGTGGACGGAATAGGCCGTGCAAATGAGACTCGTACCCGAACGGGTAGCCCTTTTCCGTCCATAGATCGAGGCGTTTCCGACTTCCTAACGCCTAGGGTATTGGTGAATCAAGGAATGACGGTCATGCCCTTGGGTGATAAAATTGCGATGTTCGTGCATAAATCGGAGATCATGTCACACGAAGGAGTCTAAGAAGGACTCTCGTGCCCCGACTCGGGCCGCCTCAAATTGGGCCCGGACTCGAGTCATGGCACATGAGTACTCCCTAGACATCAATTATATTCGTGTTACACGATTCGGTATTTTGAAATTGTGAATATTTTAAGGGAAAAGGGCATTCACGTTGTTCCGTGAATCATCGATGCGTTTACGAATTAATATTTGATTTGTCCCATTATTTAATCCAAATGATTTAATTAACCGAATGAGACGTCCCGTTTGCCCATTTGTGAGATTCTTCGGTGATTATTTTTCCACGTTGCGGTTACGGTTTTAACGGGAAGCATCTGGGTCTAACATGTCTAATGAGTAATGAACGTGTAGACAACGAATAAAAGGAGGCATAATCACGAACAATTCCAAGGATCGATTTTGGAATAACGAAGAGACCAACCGAGGCTCCGAGGAGGTCACAGATGATTCGGCCACCTCTCAAGGATGAATGGCCGAATACTCCTTGACCCGATTCGAGTTTCGGTGGGTCTTTCACGTCGTTCCTAATCGGCCCTTGCATCAACATACGCATAAAGGTAACGAACGTTTCATTAGATTGACATTATCGTAACACCAATTTACGTGAATAAACACACAAGACATCCAAAGCATCATATTCACGAAATCCACAAACAATCCTATCCAATTTCACAATAGGATCAAGGGTGGTGTGCGGGAATCATGCGGCTTCGAGGAAAGGGGAGCTTGGAGGCTTCGGCCACACCAAGGAGCCTCACGGCCCCCTATTGCAAAGGGGATGGCCGTGAGCTCCTTGGCATGGCCGAGCCCTTCTCGAGCTCTTCTCCCTTGATCCCGTATTATTCCCCTCATTTAATCACATTTAGCCATGGTGACGATCGCATAAAAGTATACAAAACACACACGAACGGCACGTTTGAATGGAAACACGTTACGACATCGATTCAACTAATAACGCAAAGAAGGAAAACGCGGGAATCAGCCCGACTCGGGGTGGAAGAAAACTTCTCGGACTCGTGTGGTCTAAGGAAGCTCTCGGCCATGTTCCTTCAAGGAAGGCCGTGAGCTTCCATGGCTCACGCGGGTCGGGAGAGTTTCTCCGGCCCCGATTCAGGTCTTTTCCCGCCATGCCATCATGCTACATGAGACTAACGGTAAGGAGATGTGGGAACCAACTCTTTTCGGGAAAGGAGAGAACACCCTAGCCCCGGGCAAGCCAAGGGGCTCACGGGTCTCTCCCTAGAGACTAAACCGTGAGTCTCGTGGCTCGACCGTGGCCAAGGGGACCTCACCCGTCCGGAACCGAGCCCCTTTCCACCATGGCACGCAAGCTCACACCTCATATGGACACGGCACGATCATACAAGTAGACATAAGGCACACACGTTGCATGAAAATGCATGGGAGGCGTGGATCCGAAAAAAAAAAAAAAAAAAGAACTTTCATGCTTTCCGACCACTTTAAGTTATATTAACGTTACATATGAACAAATATCAAAGATCCAAGCTCCTCTAAGTCGTTAAGAGATGTTACCTAGCCTCGGTGCGCGAGGAGAAGAGTCGGGGACGTGGCCGTTGGAAGACAGCCACGGCCAGTCGGGGAAAAACAAGTCGGCGCGCTTGCTCCGGGCACGGCACGGTGCGAGGTCGGGCTCGTTGGACTCCTAAGAGGCGGATCTACATGACCATGGGCAGACCCGAGCGTGCCAAGGCCTGAACAAACCCGAAAATGTGAGAGAAAACTCGGTAAAAAGGAGGAAAACCCGGTTAGAGAGAAACGGGTGAATGGCGGTTGTGCACGGTTGATCAGCCCTCGAACCGTGGCCACCTCTTCACGGGGGAGAGTGAGGGTTGTGAGGAACCCTTTGAACATGATGGCACGACTCGCCGAAGTCGTGGGAAGAAATGGCACGTGGCTTGCTCGGTGTGCGCGGCTAGGGAAGTCTCGGGACCAGAAAGTTCTCACGGCTGGAACGGGGTGTTAGAGGCCTCAAATCGAAAATCTAAGCCCGGAAATGGACTTAGGGGGTGGGAAATATGTAGGCTAGGGAGTTTGATGATTTTTGGCTTAAGTCGGGTCGGGTGGTTACCGGAATACCGGGTGGTTTTCCGACGATTTTGGCCGGTTTTGGCCTTGGCAAGGGGTTGGACGAGACTTGGGTGTGGGCTGAAAGTTGAGAGGATTTTAGAGAGAAGTTGGCTTGAGAGAGAATGAGAATGAAGAAGTGATTAGGCTTAATGGTGAAAGGTCTTATAAAGGGAAGCTTAATGATGCAATTGAGCAAAGTTAAGTGGGGTTAGGGCATGCTTAGGGGGCTGCCGAAAATCCCAAGGGGATTAGGGAGGGGTAGATGTCATGTTGAGTGTGGGGAAAGGCAAAGGAGAGTGATGGGTGTGATGGATGTGTAAGAAGAAGTGAAAGAAGTGAGGGAAATTTGAATTGTGTGGTGGAGGGAGTGTCTTGGGAGGTGGAGCCGCCGGCCATGGAGGGGGAAGCCGCGGCTTGGGGCTGTCCAATCGGAGCCGAGGGTTGAGCCGTGGCTTGGGGTTGAGCCGCGGCTTGATGGCTTGGCTTGGCTGAGCTGTGGGTCCCATTCGGTTGAGAGAAAAGCCGGAAAATACTTGAGACTTGATGGAGCGCGCGTCCTATCTCCGATGTCCAATTAATTTATGGATTTGGAGTGCTTGAAGACGAGGATTTGAATGAGCCTAATATCGCCATGCGTCGTGTGGACGGACGTTCGGGCGACTCGGCGCCTCGGGAGTCGGTTTTGCCCTGTTCGGACGTTCGGAGTGGAGTTTAACGTCCCTCGATCCCCGATTTGTTCTTTGTGCATGCCTGCATTCGTTTTGGCGATCTTTTTGCCCCGTGGGGGATCGTTGGCCCGTCGTCCTCGATCTGGGACCGTTGGCCCGGGAGGACCTAGGGACTTTGACCGGGATTCTCTCAGTGTGCCCTGAATGCCTTGAGGTGCTTGGGGATTATTGTGAGGTACTTAGAGATCGTTGTGGTCTCTGCTTTCCGTGGAAATACCAGAAGGCTCGTCGGGAGGCGTTCGCGACCACTGAAACGTACTTCGGGAGACCGAGCCAAGTTCCAGAAGGTTGTCTAAAGCTTGTTCCCCGGCCCTGGTGGTCCCTGGGTGCCTGTAGGCCCGTTTTGAGGGGCCGTTTGCTTGTCAGTGGAGCGAACCCCGGGAACTCTGTCAGAAAAGGTGTCCGTGGGGGATCGGGGTGTCCCGACTTAAGCAGGATGCCCCGGAAATGCGCCCGGACGTCTCGTTGGTCACTTTGGCACTGAAGGGGATTTTTAAAGCCCCATATTGGGCACCTTTCGGTGCTTCGGTGGCTCGGTGATGAATAGTGCCATAGTGCCAGCTCCGTCGCTTTCGGGATTCCTCGTTCGTCTGTTCTTCTGACTGCTCTCTTCCGCCTTTCTCAGTGGATCGTGCACTTCTCTTATTGTTCATGACCTCATGCCCGCCTATAAGCTTCCGATTGCCGGGTGATGAGTAGTGCCCCGGGCTTCGGTCGGGGATCCTCGCGTGGGAAGCCGGTGGGCCAAAATGAAGTGCTAACAGCTTGCCCCTCTTTGGTTGCATGCTTGTTTAGAGGATGTAGCCAAAGATCATGAGAGGCACCCTTTTTGGTCCTGGCGACCGCTTCTATCGTCTTTCTCTGTGACAGCTTGCTCCCTCGCGCTGGACGTTCAGGGGATGTGCGAAGGTGTCCGAACCTGTCGTAGGGTAACCACTTGATTAAGAAGCGAACATTATGAAATGCAAGAGAGGGGTCTAAGCCCACACGACAGCATGTGCAGGGCCAAGGCCCGCGGAAAGCAGTAAAGTGGACGCGAAGTCCGGAAAGCAATAAAGTTACTAGGCCGAAGCCCGTGGAAAGCAGTAAAATTACTAGGCCGAAGCCCGTGGAAAGTAGTAAAGTGGACGCGAAGTCCGGAAAGCAATGAAGTTACTAGGCCGAAGCCCGTGGAAAGCAGTAGAGTTACTAGGCTGAAGCCCGTGGAAAGCAGTAAAGTGGACACGAAGTCCGTGGACGCGAAGTCCGGAAAGCAATAAAGTTACTAGGCCGAAGCCCGTGGAAAGCAGTAAAGTTACTAGGCCGAAGCTCGTGGAAAGCAATAAAGGGGACGCGAAGTCCGTGGACGCGCAGTCCGGAAAGCAATAAAGTTACTAGGCCGAAGCCCGTGGAAAGCAATAAAGTTACTAGGCCGAAGCCCGTGGAAAGCAGTAAAGTGGACGCGAAGTCCGGAAAGCAATAAAGTTACTAGGCCGAAGCCCGTGTGTCAGCACCCCATTTTGGCCCGCCGGCTTCCCACACGAGGATTTCCGACCGAGGCCCGGGACACTATTCATCACCCGGCAATCAGAGGCAAATAGGCGGGCACGGGGTCATGAGCAATAGGTGAAGAGCACGGTTCACTGAGAAAAGTCGAAGAGAGAGCAGTCGGAGGAACTTACAGGCGCCTAGGGACCACCAGGGCCGGGGAACAAGCTTCAGACAACCTTCTGAAAATCGGCTCGGTCTCCCGAAGTACGTTTCAGTGGTCGCGAACGCCTCCCGGCGAGCCTTCGGGTATTTCCACGGAAAGCAGAGACCACAACTGTCAGCACCCCATTTTGGCTCACCATTCTAAACGACGATATTAGCAATGATCCAAGCCACGACTTGAGCAGAATACAGAAAACGGCTCGGCAGAGCGAGAAATCACTATTCATCCTCAAGTTGGCAAAATTGAGCAAATGACCCAGGGACATGACAGAAGGACACTAGGGGTCACCAAAGGGCAACAGAGCGACCAGAGAGCTCAACAATGTCCAAAACCGGCATTTTCAGTGTACTACACGGACGGTACTATTTTCCGATAGTTCGCTCGATCGTCGGAAGATAGTGAATATTGGACTCAAAAATCCACATCAGTGCCAAAAGGATGGAAAATGTCTTCAAAGGCATTTTGTAAATCATCTGCTCTATACAGAACAATTTTCTGTATACAGACAACTTTTCAGTGGAAGTCCAAAAATGCCGGTTTCCTAGAGAAAAGTTAATGCCAAATATTAGACGCGGCCATGCCCCATCAGCACACAGAGCATGAACAACGCTTCAGATTGTCTCTTGGAAGTCGCACAGACATTTCAAATGACTTCCGAACGGCAAAACAAGCATACCCCTCTTCAGAAGAGCATAGCCGGAGAATGGTTTGATGGAATTACGGCAAACGAAGTTCATGCCGCATTGCCCAGAAAACTCTAGCAGACATTCACAATTGGGCAAAACAGACAGCAAAATCCTCCGCGGTTTCCCGAGTAACCTCCGAAGAGCGGAAATGACCATTTTCAGTGGAAATCCATATCCGGAGGTCCTCTTTGGGGAAACTTGACGCCGCATGCTTACGTTACACAATGCTAGCCTTCTCAAGGCTCAATGTGGAATCGTCGGAATAAATCACACAACTCATCTAGATCTCCCGAACAGTGCTTTAGAGGTCTCAGATACACTCTTCAAGTCCTTGGAGGTCTGATCTTGACAAATAGAGATTACAGTAATCTCCGGAGTGCCTAAGCAACTCAGAAGTCACCCTGAGAAAACCAATTTCGACCTCCTAAGACGTCTCCGGCCCCACGTTAGCATTACCGGCTTAAGGGATGATTGTTCACGTGGTCTGACAACTTATACCAAAATGACCAACGTGAGATGCAGACACGAGATATGCTGTCAGAAGCGGACAACTTCGCCCTGATCACTTGCAATGGGCAAAATCGGCTTCCGAGCCTCACACACATCCGAGACATTTCTCAATGGAAAATGTCAATCTCGGGCTCATTAACTCCGTTTTCACGCGCATACCGACAGTTCGACGTTCAATTCGAACCACGAACTTCGAATACGCGACCAATCGAGACCCGAGTCTTTTCCTGGTTTCTCCTCACAAGCCGTGGGACCCACAGGCTGCACAAGGGCAACCGCCCTTTGCCCCAAAGTTTTCGACCTTTTCCCCTTCCTCTCTTGCCCTCACCTAGCCCAAAATATCTTTGGTCTTTCTAGTCAACACTCAAGCCATTAACTCCACCTCCATTAATGCTTCTTGGCTCTTCCTCATCAAGATACATGGAGGACATTCATCCTCATCTCCATTAGGGCAACTGACTTTTGCTAATGAGGCCCTTAATGGTGCTTTGTTTCGCTTAATTGCTCATTAGCTTCACATATATATTGCCCACTTGTCATTAAGCTAATCACTCATGAAGCACACATGATCTTGCTAGTTTCTCCCTCTAGAAAATGCTCTCAACTTCTTAGGAACCAGCAGCAAGCAAAGAACTTCATGAAAACCAAGAACCAAGCCAAATATCTTTGGAGTTTAGGTCGGGATCCATAGCGGACACTATTCCGACTTATATCCAAAATTCTTCAAACTTCATAGACGACATGTTTCGGACCCAATGATTCCATTTCTGAACCCAGTTTTTAGTTTGGAGTCGTTTGCTCATCGTTTTGGGTCATTTCGGGTGAAGTTGGAGCTCTCGGGTGAACAGTGACGCGTCACCAGCATCACCGAGTGCAACCCGCGCCCGTCACCGAGCGTCACCGAGTGCAACCCACGTCCGTCACCGAGCGTCACCGAGCGCAACCCGCGAGCGTCACCAGCGTCCATCACGGAGCGTCACCGAGCGCAACCCGCGAGCGTCACCAGCGTCCGTCACCGAGCGTCACCGAGCGCAACCCGCGTCCGTCACCCACGCACGTCCGTGCTCGTCATCCAGCGCCACCCGCGCCCATCACCAGCACAACCGTGTCCGTCACCCGCGCACGTCCGTGCTCGTCATCGAGCGTCACCAGCGTCCGTGCTCGTCATCCAGCGCCACCCGTGCCCATCACCAGCACAACCGTGTCCGTCACCCGCGCACGTCCGTGCTTGTCATCGAGCGTCACCAGCGTCCGTCACCGAGTGTCACCGAGCACAACCCGCGTCCGTCACCCGCGCACGTCTGTGCTCGTCATCCAGCGCCACCTGCGCCCATCGCCAGCACACCCGTGCACGTCACCCGCGCCCGTCCGTGCCCGTCACCAGCGCCCGTCACAAGCGCCACCCGAGCTCGTCCGTGCCCGTCACCCGAGCACGTCTTTGCCCGTCACCAGCACCACCCGCGCCCACCAGCGCCCGTCATCGTGCCCACCAACACCCGTCACCGTGCTTGACCGCGCCCTTGCACGTCCACCTTTGCACCCGAATACCCTTTTAAGGGTTCCACCGAGTCACCCGACTCTCAAACACTTCCCCGACTCTTTCCTCGTATTCCGAGGCTAGGTAAAACACTTTCGACTTAGAGGAGTTAGGACTTTTTATATTTTTGCATGGCTATGGAGTATTATGATGTTTCATGCATGTTTCATTTGCAAGATTTAATTTTTATGCAATTTTATGTGATATTATGCATGTACACTATCTTATGATTTGCTACCATGTCGGAAAAGGGCTTGGATCATCGTAAAGAAGACTATCCCGACCCGATTATGGCATATTAACTCTCGGCCAACTCTCTAAATGAGAGGGTTGAGACTTAAATTGCTCTTTTCGGGTTAAGATCGGTCTCCTTGGCCTATTCAAGTTAGTTTCTGAGTTTGTTTTATCATTATTGCATGCATGAAGCCGGTGTTATTTTATCATTTTCCTTAATTGACACGTTTGTGAATGTTTGTATGTTTAATTGAACTAAACAAATCGTGATAACGCTGGCTTTTGTTAAAAAGGAGTGCTATTTATCACGGTTGATGTTTGAGCATGCGAAAAATAATTAAACCACGATTAGGAAATCATTCGTGACTCGGATAGAGCCATGAGAACCTTCGGCCACCCTTCACAAGATGAAGCCGAGGGCTTCTTGGCCTTCCTTGGGTCAAGAATGAGTTCCTTATCTCAAGTTTAATTTGTTGATCGGATGATGTGAATTTTTACTTCAATGTCTTTACGATCCCATGTTAAAATATCATGTAAAGACTCTTTTTAAATGAAACATGCGTGGATTCGAGTATCGATGACTCATTCGGGTCCATTCGGTTACGAGGGTAGTTTCGGTTATTGGACCAAACTATTCTCGATCCTTATGGAATCGTCTTGGTCGTCGAATCACGAATCGTTTTCACAATTAATGCATTCGGCACAACCCGTAAGCATTAATCCCACAAACGGGTTAATCGGGACGCTCACATGATTAAACCCACTTCACACTGATAAAGTTTATCCGAATTGGACATTAACTGATAACTCGCGTCGACGAATCGTCAAAGGACGTTGGTGCCCTTTTCAAACTTATCAATTTCAAAACTCGAAACACGTGGTTCGATGTAGCATGGACGTCTGGAAAGGGCTTCTCTGTCTCAACTTGAGTTTTTACCTGATTCCAAGTAACTCAGGTCAAGAAACAGAAGATCTTTCTAGATCACTTCCGGGCAGATCGACCGGTTCTTTGGCTTTTTCGGGATTCTTGCACAACCCTGGACGATCCAGGGATTTGGTTGATACCGGCTACAGGCCGAGGCGGCCCGCACTGCGATGTTTCCCCTTTTCTGAGAACAATTTTCAAATAAAGGGCAAAATCATCTTTTCACAATTCAGAGACACCCTTAGGGTTAGCATAACAGAAACACTACAATACGGGATAAGAATGGGCTACCTGTTCAGGTGCAGGTTCATCTGCATAGCCTTTTCTTATCTAACTGATGAGTTTCTGTTATCCTAACATAGACTCGGTAACTAGAACAGTTATCTCTGTCAGAAAACATGCAAAATGCCGATTAACCTTTCACTCAACCTAACCAAACATTAGATAATGGTTAGGAGGAATTCTAGATTCCAAAATCTAGAGTCAAAACACGAGTTTGGTTAATTTAGTGGTAATTCAGTGTCACAATACAGAACAATTGTAAAAGCAATCCACACACCTGAGATTTGACTCTCTTTGTCAAGTTCTCAAAACAAAGCCGAATGCTAAAACGTTGGCACATGTTTGATTGTTTAGCATATGGCATTTGCTTGCAAAAACACCCCTGGGTTAATAATCTGTTAATTCACGTAAACACGACAATTACAAACACTTTGTCTGTTATTAACATGTTGCGTGTTATCTTTCCGCACCTGTTTGCCATGCGGGTCGAGCCTGATCCCTAGGCCGAATAATATTAGGGTTCAACGCCCTAATCATCGAGCACATGGTCCAACACCCTAATCAACACTCACAGGGTCCAACGCCCTATTCAGTGAGAGCGTCCATTGAATTTCAATTCTTCGGTCTTTTCCCTAAACTCACGGATAGTTAGAGTGGAATAATAACCGAACGCGAAACGACTGGAATTCGACCCTTTTGTAATTTGTATTTATTGTTTTGAGAGCATTGTAAGGATTCTATTTGGTGCAGTTATTCTGTAAGAATTCCAGTCGGTGAGCGAACGGTCCGAGAGTCGAATTAATCGAATCGGTCTAATGCTTGCCCAGACACAAGTAAATCCAAGATCTCGCGGTTCTGGTTCACGCAGGGATTCAACCTCCATGGTTCGATAAACTGTAACGCAAGATTGTGAACCAATTCCTTGACATATAGATTTACTTCTCTCCCGGCTTCTCAACCGACATCGTTTGGTTCATCGAATCTCCGGTGTCAAAACGTGCGAGCCGAGTGCAGCTTAATTCACGCGGTAAATAATAAAACATGCAAGCCTAGCAAACCAAAATACCGAAAGGGCGTGCGGGATATAGGCCCACACGTAACATGAACCCCCGAACACGGACTTTCTTGTTCCGCACAGACCAATACCTTAACAGCAAACTAGGTGTTCCATACCCCTAGACCCCAGGTAACTTATCCGCCCTCGACCTTCGGGTCGTAAAACGATAAGTGGCGACTCCTTCCCTCACGCGTGTCCGACGCGCGTCCCCGCGGGAAGGTGGACGTTCCGACCAAGCCGCGCGATCCAAAAGCGCGCAATGCGGGCCCCGACGAGAGTCCACATTCGGGTCCGTACAACAACGATCTCTGAGTACCTCACAATAATCCCCAAGCATCTAAAGGCATTCAGGGCACACTGAGAAAATCCCGGTCAAAGTCCCTAGGTCCTCCCGGGCCAACTATCCCCGACCGAGGACGACGGGCCAACGATCCCCGCGGGGCAAAAGGATCACCAAAACGAATGCAGGCATGCACAAAGAACAATCGGGGATCGAGGGACGCTAAACTCCACTCCGAAAGTCCGAACAGGGCAAAACCGACTCCCGAGGCGCCGAGTCGCCCGAACGTCCGTCCACACGATGCATGGCGATATTAGGCTCATTCAAATCCTCGTCATTCAAGCGTTCCAAATCCATAAATTAATTGGACGTCGGAGATCGGACGCGCGCTCAATCAAGTCCCAAGTATTTTCCGGCTTTTCTCTCAATCAAATGGGACCCACAGTTCAGCCAAGCCAAGCCGTCAAGCCGCGGCTCAACCCCAAGCCACGGCTCAACCCTCGGCTCCGAATTGACAGCCCAAGCCGCGGCTCAAACCCCCCATGGCCGACGGCTCCAAGCCTTCCCCTCCACAAAATTCAAATTTTGCTCTTACACCCATCACTTCCTCTCACATCTATCACCTCCCATCACCCATCCATCACACCCATCACTCCCCTTTGCCTTCCCCTACACTCCACATGACATTTTCCCCATCCTAATCCTCTTTGGGAATTTCGGCAGCCCAATTTAGGCCCCCTAACCGCGATTAACGTTCCTTAACCGAATCGTTAGGGCCTCCCTCTCTCTCAAGCCAATCTCTCTCCAAAAACCTCTCAAGCTCCAGCCCTCTCCCTCACTTTCGTTCAGCCCGTGCCAAGGCCGAAACCGGCTAAAATCGCCGAAAAACCACCCGGTATTCCGGTAACCACCCAACCCGACTTAAGCCAAAAATCATCAAACTTCCTAGCCGACATATTTCCTACCCCCTAAGTCCATTTCCGAGCTTAGATTTTCGATTTGAGGCCTCCAACATCCTGTTCCAGCCGTGAGAACTTTCGGGTCCCGAGACTCCCCTAGCCGCGCACACCGAGCAAGCCACGTGCCATTTCTTCCCACGACTTCGGCGAGTCGTGCCATCACGTTCAAAGGGTTCCTCACAACCCTCACTCTCCCCTGTGAAGAGGTGGTCACGGTCCGAGGGCCGATCAACCGTGCACAACCGCCATTCACCCGTTTCTCTCAAACCGGGTTTTCCTCATTATTACCGAGTTTTCTCTCACTTTTTCGGGTTCGTTCAGGCCTTGGCACGCTCGGGTCTGCCCATGCTCGTGGAGATCCGCCTCTTAGGAGTCCAACGAACCCGACCTCGCACCGTGCCGTGACCGGAGCAAGCGTGCCGACTTGTTTTTCCCCGACTGGCCGCGGCTGTCTTCTACCCGGGTCACCCATCCGTGACTTCAAGCCGAGTCTTGCGACTCCCACGGCCACTTCCCCGACTCTTTCCGTCGCACAACGAGGCTAGGTAACATCCCTCTACAACTTAGGGAAGTTAGGATCTTCGATGCTTGCTCATATGAGATGTTTATGTGGTTTAAATAAGTCGGCTGCATGAAAGCTTGCCCTTTTCCTTCAGATCTACGTCCCCATGCATTTTCATACACGCATGTCCACCATGTCGCGTTCACATGTCCATATGATGCTCGTGCCGTGAAGGGAAAGGGTTAGAATCGAGGTAGGGGAGACACTCAAGCCACGGTTAGACCATGGGAGCCCACGGCCTAGGTCCTAAGGAGGGGACCCGTGGGCTCTCTTGGTCCCTCCAGGGCTTGATCGGCCTCCTCTTCCCCGAAACTTGTCGGTTCCCGTATTATTATCATTGTTCGTTGCATGAGGTTTATTGGCATGGCGGGAATAGGCTTAGATCGGGACCGGAGAACCTCCCTTGACTCGTGTGAGCCAAGAGGACTCACGGCCATCCTTGGAGAATTATGGCCGAGAGTCCCCTTGGACCACACAGGTCTAAGGTGGTTTCCCCCTTTCCGAAATGAGCCGGTTCCCGCGTTTCTCGCTTTCCCATCGTATGAGTCGACGCCGTTTTTATGGATTTCGTTATATTACGTGTTATATGTACTTGTTTGTGTGTTCGTTTGCGTTTAAGAGACCTTGACGGCGTCGATTTTCTTTTGTTTTATTGAAATAGATTTCGTTCTTGAGTTTAAGCGTATTATGCATGTAAGACATGATCGGAATCGTCCCTCGGAATTGATTGTATCCATGTTTTTTACATTGTTCCCGATGGCCATGTGATAACTAAATGATAAGTATGTCGGTCTTGGATAATTTCCTATCAAAACCATGATAAGTATATGAAATCACTACCAATGAATAATTTTCACAAACGGGAAAACGGGACGAATCATTCGGCTAATTAAATCACTTGGACTAAATAATTGGGCTAATCAATCCTCAATTTGTAAACGCATCGACGATTTACGGAACGGCGAGAAAGCCCTTTTTCATCAAAATCCACAATTTCAAAATACCGAGATACGTAACACGAGTAGAATTGATGTCTAGGGAATACTCACATACCATGACTCGAGTCCGGGCCCAATTTGAGGCGACTCGGGTCGGGATACGAGAGTCCTCCTTAGACCCCTTCGTGTAACGCGATCTCCAATTTATATACGAACATTGTAATTTTAACATCTAAGGGCATAATCGTCATTCCGTAATTCACCGATACCCTAGGCGCTAGGAAGTCGGAAACACCTCGATCTACTGACGGAAAGGGGCGACCCGTTCGGGTGTGAGTCTCATTCGCACGGCCCATTCCGTCCACTTTCGGTGTTTCTATCTTCCTATTGTAGATTCGGTGGGGAGCGTTTTATTTCGGTTACAAAACACAAAGAACTGGACTAATCATACATTTGACCTAATCAAATACTAGATAATGGATAGGCGGGATAATAGATCCCAATCTAGAGTCAAAACACGAGTTTGGCTAATTCGGTGAAGCCACAGTGACACTTAACTGAATGAGAGTCATTAAACAAACACACACATGTAATTGGCTTAGAACCTTATCCTAGCCCGCCCTCTATGTTTGCCTAGATTAGATGCATTGTTTGCCAATCAACCACGGATAATAACTGATTAAATCACGTATATTCGGCCTAATACACAATTCGTTTGTATTCACCGACACTTATTAGTAATTGTCAGTAGCTTTCTGTATTGTGTCTGTTATATCAGTTTTCTTCTGTTTTATTCTTGCTTTTGATGATTTATTGTGGTTCGGGCCCGAACCCATAGGTCACGTGTTGCATGGGGGTCCAACGCCCCAAACCACCGAACACGAGGTCCAACGCCTCTTAACTCACCGAGCGCGTGCAACCCGAGTGCGGAATGGAATCTAGCCTCGATTCACCGTCACACTCCGAATACGGCCTATGTGGAAGGCGGATTCGAATTGAGCGCGTGAAACGTGTTTAGATATCACCCGGGAGTTCGATTGGTCCGACGGTTACAGTGGGAGCTAATCGGTTCTCCTGCAAACCATCGGTTCAATCGGACCCGACCCCTGGCTCCTTGAGCCCGCGTTGCCTTAATTTGTTTATCGGTTATTCAAAACACACGGTGAGCCAGAGCGGAATATTGGCCCAATGTAAACCGATCGGGATCCATTTATTTCATTCAGTTGTATTCTGCAATTATTCGAGTGTACATTGTGAGGATCTTATTTGTATGTTTATTCACATACTTGTAAGGATCCCGGTCGGTGAGCAAGAGGTCCGAGTGTCGAGTCGGTTAAGTCGGTCTATCGTCACCAAGGGATGAGTAAGCTCGAATAATCATAGTCTTGGTTCGCGCAGGGAATCGACCGTCACGGTTCGAAGAACTGTAACGTTAAGATAGCGAACCGATTCTTTGACTCACAAGCCTACTCATCCTTCGGATTCTTGGCCCAACTCAATCGATTCATAGATTTTACGGTGTCAAAACGGGCGAGTCAAGTGCGACCCTAAATCACGCGGTAAATAAACAAAATGGCAAGCCTAGCAAGCTAGAGTACCGAAAGGGCGTGCGGGATATAGGCCCGCACGTAATAGAACCCCCGAATTCGGAATTTTCGGTTCCTTATGACCATTGCCTTAGCATTTAGGTGTACCCCGTACCCCTAGACCCGGGTAACTCGCCGGCCCTTGACCTTCGGGTCGTAAAATGGCAAGTGGCGACTCCTACTCACGTGCGTCCGTTGCGCGTCCCCGGGAAGGTGGACACTCCTAAGCTGCGTTTGCTTAGGCGAGCGCATGCTTGCCCCGACGAGATTAAATTCGGGTGCGCACACCGTGGAAAGCAGTAAAGTTACTAAGCCGAAGCCCGTGGAAAGCAGTAAAGTGGACGCGAAGTCGGTGGACGCGAAGTCCGGAAAGCAATAAAGTTACTAGGCTGAATCCCGTGGAAAGCAGTAAAGTTACTAGGCCAAAGCCCGTGGAAAGCAGTAAAGTGGACGCGAAGTCCAGAAAGCAATAAAGTTACTAGGCCGAAGCCCATGGAAAACAGTAAAGTTACTAGGCCGAAGCCCGTGGAAAGCAGTAAAGTGGACGCGAAGTCCGAAAGCAGTAAAGTTACTAGGCCGAAGCCCGTGGAAAGCAGTAAAGTGGACGCGAAGTCCGGAAAGCAATAAAGTTACTAGGCCGAAGCCCGTGGAAAGCAGTAAAGTTACTAGGCCGAAGCCCGTGGAAAGCAGTAAAGTGGACGCGAAGTCCGGAAAGCAATAAAGTTACTAGGCCGAAGCCCGTGGAAAGCAGTAAAGTTACTAGGCCGAAGCCCGTGGAAAGCAGTAAAGTGGACGATGTGCAAAGGGAGTAGAGGTGGAGATCCGCGTTAGGTGGTGTGCCGGAGGTGTTGGCAGAGGCAATTTGTCCTGCATCGAGTCGGGCTTGTCATTTGTCGTTCCCTCAAGCTAAAGTCAAGAGGATTCTCTATGATGTCTTCCGTTCGGTTTGAAGCCGTGATCCGTCGCTTGAGTCAATCGTGTGTTCGTCAAGAAGGAGATGCCCCTTGGGATTCCCGATCACACCTGTGCATGGAGACAGAGGAACCTACAAAGGGTGTCAGTTGCACTTAATCGGCGAGACAGATATACGTAAGAGGAATCTATGCAAAGATGTGTCGGGGATTTGGTATCGGTGACCGTTGTAGGGTGGCCGTGTCCCTATCGAAGAATGGCTCTTTTAGAAACGGGTAGCCCGTGGAATATGTGCGTAAAGGCAAGAGGAGGGATCTTATGGGATCCTCCAAGTCAAGGATACGTTGATTCGACCCCCATTTCGAAGCGGGT
Source organism: Punica granatum (assembly GCF_007655135.1). Classification (NCBI taxonomy): domain Eukaryota; kingdom Viridiplantae; phylum Streptophyta; class Magnoliopsida; order Myrtales; family Lythraceae; genus Punica; species Punica granatum. The sequence goes on from NC_045133.1 coordinate 14,576,020, forward strand.
CTCGAGCTTGGAGAGTCGAAGAGAGTTTGCTTGCGTCGGAGAGTGCCGAACCACTACTCGGTGTAGCTTCACAGGGAGAGTGTCGCTTTTCTTTCGTGGTCGAGCCGACATTTTTCCCCTAACTTTTGCCTAGGCCGTGGGATGTGCAACAGCCTAGCGGGGTATTTTATTTGATTTTTCTCACGTGAATGCTCACCTTTTGCTACGATTCCCCACGTTTGGGTGGGATCGCACCCCTCGGGTCCTCTAACTTTTGCCTAGGCCGCCTCAAAGAGGTTTTCGACCTAGCGAGGAAGTGACTTGTGCTCTCCTTTTGCCACGACCCCCCCCCTTTGCGGGATTTTAAGTCGTGCCACTCGTTCCCTAGCTTTTGCCTAGGCCGCCTCAAAGAGGTTTTCGACCTAGCGGGAAATTTTTTTTTTTTCTCTCAAGAAAGCTTAGTACCGGATAGATCGTGGGAATTGAAGCTCGTCCACGCAAATGGAAATGTGTTACGATGAAAGGGGCACGGAGCCCGGAGAAAAAAGAATATACAAGTGCTCACGGATAATACTTCTTAACGGCGTCAGCATTGACGGGAAGGGCATTTTCAGTGCCGTCCATGTCGCTCAAGACGACCGCTCCTCCGGAGAAAACCTCTTTGACAACGAAGGGGCCGTCGTATTTGTACGAGAACTTCCCTCGAGAGTCCGGCGTGACGTGAAGGACTTTCCTCAAAACGAGGTCGCTGGGGTTGAAATCGCGGTGACGGACTCTTGCGTTGAAGGCTCGAGCGATTCTTTGTTGATAGCACTGTCCGTGGCATAGCGCTTTCAGCCTCTTCTCATCAATGAAATTCAACTGTTTGTACCGCTGCTTTGCACATTCTGCTTCTTCGAGTTCAGCCTCAGCGAGAATCCTCATGGAAGGGATTTCTACTTCGATTGGGAGGACGGCCTCCATGCCATAGACTAGCGAGTACGGGGTTGCCCCGGTTGAGGTCCGTATGGATGTACGGTACGCCAAAAGTGCATAGGGGAGCATCTTGTGCCAATCCTTGTAGTTCACTGTCATTTTTTCAATGATCTTTTTGATATTTTTATTCGCCGCTTCCACCGCACCGTTCATTTGGGGACGGTACCGGGTAGAGTTGCGATGTCGGATTTTGAATTGTGCACAGAGCTCATCGATGACCTTGTTGTTCAGGTTCTTGGCGTTGTCTGTGATGATTGTCGCAGGGACCCCGTATCGGGCAATGACGTCGCGTCTGAGAAAACGGGCCACGGCCTTTGCGGTGACTGATGCAAGGGTGACGGCTTCGATCCACTTGGTGAAGTAGTCAACTGCCACCAAAATGAACATGTGACCGTTGGACGCTTTGGGGTTGATCGGGCCAATCACATCCATTCCCCACATTGAAAAAGGCCATGGTGCCGTCATGGGGCGCAATTCGTTGGGCGGCGCTTTGATTTGATCGGCGTAAACCTGACATCAGTGGCAATGTCTAACATGCTTCACACAATCAGTCTCCATGGTGGACCAATAATAACCTAAGCGCATGATCTTCTTAGCAAGCATGAGGCCGTTCATGTGAGGCCCACAGTTTCCCCCGTGCACTTCCTCCATGAGACGTCGCGATTTGTGCTCATCGATGCACCGGAGGAGTGTGGAGTTGAAGGAGCGGCGGTAGAGTATCTCGCCACTCAAGAAGTAGTGTATCACGAGGCGTCTGAGAGTCTTCCGATCGCGGCGGTCGGCGAATGGGGGGTATTGGCCGGTTCGCAGAAGGTTCTTGATGTCTTCGTACCACGGCTTTGCCTCAGAAGCTTCGATTGAGTTGCAGTGTGCCGGTCCTTCGGCTATCTCAATCTTGAGGGGCTCGATAAGGTTCTCCCTCGTGATGCTCACCATGGAGGCGAGCGTTGCAAGCGCGTCCGCGAATTGATTTGTCATGCGCGGAGTATAGGTGAACGAGATGTCCTCGAAGTTCTCGGTTAACTTCTCGAGGTACTCGTGATACGGCACCAGCTTTGCGTCCTTTGTCTTCCATTGCCCCAATGTCTGGAAGATAGTGAGCATGGAGTCACCGAATACTTCAAGCTCTTTTACCTTGAAATCAATCGCCGCTTGTAGGCCGAGAATACATGCCTCGTACTCAGCCACATTATTGGTGCACAGAAAGTCGATCTTTGCCGCTACCGGGTAATAGCACCTGTCCGGGGATATTAGTACCGCACCGATGCCTGATCCCATGGAATTGACAGCACCGTTGAAATACATCTTCCATCCCGGTTTCTCTCTCTCGTCGTCTACTTGGAGAATCCCCTCATCCGGGAAGTCGGGATTAATCGGTGCGTGGTCTTCAATTGGGAATTCTGCTAGGTGATCCGCAATCGCTTGCCCCTTGACCGAAGTGCGGGACACGTACTCGATATCGTATTCCGTCAATTGACAATGCCATTTGGCGAGGTTCCGCGTGGAAGAGGGACTGTCGAGTAAGTACTTCAAGGGGTCTGCCTTTGACAGCAAGCGGACCGTGTGATAAAGCGTGTATTGTCGGAGCTTTTGCATGACCCACACCAATGCGCAACACATCTTCTCGATTTCCGGATAATTGGACTCTCCATCGGTGAACTTTTTGCTCAGATAGTAGATCGCGCACTCCGTGTGCGTGGACTCCTCCTCCTGTCCCAGCATGCATCCTAATGATTGGCGGCGCACCGTTAGGTAAAGTACGAGGGGACGGCCCGGTGTAGGCGGGACCAATACCGGCGATTGGACCAGGTACGCCTTGATGGTGTCGAAGGCCTTCTGACATTCTTCGTCCCATTCAATCGCCGCGTTCTTGCGGAGCAAGCGAAAGAGTGGTTGGCATTTGTCTGTCAGGTTCGCAATGAATCGCGCGATGTAATTCAGCCGCCCCAAGAAGCCTCGTACTTCGCGGACTGAAGATGGCGGAGGAAGCTCCTTGATCGCCTTGACTTTATCGGGATCTACTTCGATGCCGCTCTCGCTGACCACGAATCCTAGTAATTTTCCCGATCGAGCGCCGAACGTGCATTTCGCAGGATTAAGCCGAAGCTTGTACTCCTTTAAACGATCGAAGAGACGCTTTAGATTAACGAGGTGGTCCTCTCCTTCTTTGGACTTGGTAATCATGTCGTCGACGTAGACCATGGCCCTCTGATAAGTTGCTCCGGCGTTCTTGAGGCCGAAAGGCATGACGCGGTAACAAAAGGTTCCCCACATGGCAGTGAACATCGTCTTGATCTTGTCTTCCTCGGCCATCCGGATTTGGTTGTATCCGGAGAAGCCGTCCATGAAAGAAACTGGGCGTGGCGCGCCGTGTTATCGACTAGTATGTCGATGTGGGGCAAGGGAAAATTGTCCTTGGGGCTGGCCTTATTGAAGTCTCGATAGTCGACGCAGACTCGAACCCGTCCATCTTTCTTCTCCACCGGCACGATGTTTGCCACCCATTCGGAATAGTTGCAAACCTCGAGAAAGCCTGCGTTGATCTACTTGACAACCTCTTCCTTGATGCGGAGAAGGAGGCCTGCCCGTTGTCGTCGCAATTGTTGCCTCTTGGGCGGGAATTTTTTCGTGTCTAGCGGAAGGAAGTGCTTTACTATCGACGGGTCTAGCCCCGGCATGTCGGCGTAGGACCAGGCGAAGACTTCTTGATACCTTGTCAGGAAGTCGATCATTCGGACCCGTTGTGTTGGGTCGAGGCTCGTACCGATCTTAAGGACGCGGGGTTCCTCTTTAGTGCCCACATTGATCTCTTCTGTTGGCTCGAGCGAGGTGAGTTGGCGATCCTCGAGGCGGCGCAAACTCTCTTCTATCTCAGGCACTAGACTGTCTTCGTCGAGCCCTTCCCCGAAGTATATGGGTCTAGGCTCTTCGAGACATTCTTCGGATGGGTTCAAATCAACGCGTCGGAGATTTGGATTCAGGTGGAGCCTGGAGAATTTGAAGGAATCGTCTTAGAAAGGAAAATTTTGAATGACATGAATAAAAGAGCAAGGAAGGGAGAGTGGAATAGACAAGGATTCAAAAAATGCATATAGGGAATTCATTAATAGTATGGATCATGAAGCCATAACAGAGTTCCCCCTTCCGTCGTGTGGCCTACGGCTATGCCGACACGCGGGACACATCTCATACATAGATAAGTCTTACACATCGGCGATCATAGCCGAATAGCGCAGGACTGAGGTCCAGTTGTTAAGCTCCTCGTCTTCCTGCGCCGGGCGGATGTGAACCCCTGAAGGAATCTCCTCGGTGACGGCGTACACGGTTGGCAAGGCGTTGGTCGTGTCGTCGAAGTCCGAGGAAAGGCCGTTACAGGTGCTCCCGATGATGAGTGGAGGTCCCGGGAAAAAGTGCGATAGCGGAGGGACTGGGATGCCCCTGTTGAGCCTACTATAGTGCGTGGCGAGGCGGTGGAGATGGTTGCCCCGGCGGGCCTCAACGATTTCATGGCAGGAGGGACGAAAGCCAAGTCCCCTCCTGTGCTTGTACACTTCAACTTCAATGGGGCGCTTGATTCCTTGTCCTCGCGCCCCAAGGCCGGTGCCGGGAATGTAATTGTGGCGCAAAAGGACCTTCCCTATCATGCGGTCGGTGCGGGACGGCTCGACCTCTACGTAATCCCGAATAACGGAGATGGTCCTGAAGGAGTGGAAGGGTAAGTTTTCATCGTCCCCGACGCTGATGTAGGGAAACGCCGTCTCCTTGTAGATGGCGTAATCCTCCTCCCCCTTGACCGTGATGATCTCTTCCTCGACGATGAATTTCACTTTCTGATGTAGCGAGGACAGAATGGCGCCGGCCGAGTGAATCCAAGGCCTTCCAAGGAGTAGACTGAAGGCGTTCGGGATATCCAACACTTGGAATGTGACGCTGAAGGAGCATGGGCCGATATCTATGAGGAGGTCGATCTCCACGTTCACCTCTCTCCTCGAACCATCAAAGGCTCGGACCGCTGTTTTGCTAGGGCGGATGCGGTTGAGATCCACATTCATCTGCTTCAAAGTGGTCACCGGGCATACGTTGAGCGCGGAACCGTTGTCGATCATGACCCGGCCCACGATATGATTGTTGCACTTGCAAACGATGTGTAGTGCCCGGAAATGCGCGCATCCTTCAGAGAGGAGCTCATCGTCCGAAAACGAGATGGTGTTGGAGAAAATAGAGTTGATGGTTTCCTCTATCCGGTCCAGGTGCGTCCCTTTGGGGACTTGCGCAGCCGTCAGGACCCGCATGAGGGCCTCCCTGTGAGGTTCCGAGTTGAGTAGGAGGGCGAGCAACGAGATGTGGGCCGGAGATTTGGCCATCTGCTCTACCACCTTATACTCACTCGCTTTAATGACTTTCATGAAGGCTTCGGCCTCCTCTTCTGTCACCTTCTTGGACGGAGTAAGTAGGGTCCTAGGCCTCATCTCCTCTTCAGTAGCGGGCACCTTCCCTTTATCGGTGGTCGCCGGGTTCTCGTATAGCCGTCCCGAGCGGGTTATGCCCATGACACCGAATTATTGCTCGAGGCTCCCGACACCCCCTTCATAGGTCCAGGGGACCTTGTCGTCCGAGTATGGTTCTCGGGTGGGAATATCTATGACGAGCGGGGCAGGCGGTGCGTCAATCCCGGTGAACCCAACTGCGGCTTTTGCGGGTATGTACTCGATCACGAAGGGGGAGGAACAACCTTGCTCGCCTTCGCCCTCCCCTGATGTGCATATGGTGATCATGTTGATGGAGGACCCCGGAGCTGGTCCATGGTCGGGGAAAGGATTAGCCTGTACGTTCGGAGGCTTTACAGCATTGAATACGAGCCCCTTCGCATCGATCATCTCTTGGATCCTCTCCCTCAATCTCCAACAAGTGTCCAGGGTGTGTCCTGGTGCCCCCCGGTGGTATTCGCACTGCTTGCTTTGATCCTGGATGGTTGGATCGAAGCTTGGGCCGGGCGCTATTGTCCCGATCTTATCGCGAATTTGCCGGTAGATGTGGGAGAGCGGAACCGGCAGGGCCGGGTATTGTCGGCGGGGTCGTGGTTGTGCTGTGCCGCCCTGTTGAGCTTGCGGGGGGAGGGCCCGCTGTGTCGGCTGAGGAGTCCTAGGACCCAGAGGTTGGTGCCATTTTGGCTCACCATTCCAAACAACGATATTAGCAATGATCCAAGCCGACTTGAGCAAAATACAGAAAACGGCTCGGCAGAGCAAGAAATCACTATTCATCCTCAAGTTGGCAAAATTGAGCAAATGACCCATAGACATGACAGAAGGACTCTACGGGTCACCAAAGGGCAACAGAGCGACCAGAGAGCTCAACAATGTCCAAAACCGGCATTTTCAGTGTACTACACGGACAGCACTATTTTCCGATAGTTCGCTCGGTCGTCGGAAGATAGTGAATATTGGACTCCAAAAATCCACACCAGTGCCAAAAAGAGGGAAAATGTCTTCAAAGGCATTTTGCAAATCATCTGCTCTATACAGAACAATTTTCTGTATACAGACAACTTTTCAGTGGAAGTCCAAAAATGCCGGTTTCCTGGAGAAAAGTTAATTCCAAATATCAGACGCGGCCATGCCCCATCAGCACACAGAGTATGAACAACGCTTCAGATTGTCTCTTGGAAGTCACACAGACACTTCAAATGACTTCCGAACGACAAAACAAGCATACCCCTCGTCAGAAGAGCATAGCCGGAGGAGGGTCTGATGGAATTACGGCAAACGAAGTTCATACCGCATTGCCCAGAAAACTCTAGCAGACATTCACAATTGGGCAAAACAGACAGCAAAACCCTTCGCGGTTTCCCGAGTAACCTCCGAAGAGCGGAAATGACCATTTTCAGTGGAAATCCATATCCGAAGGTCCTCTTTGGGGAAACTTGACGCCGAATGCTTACGTTACACAATGCTAGCCTTCTTAAGGCTCAATGTGGAATCGTCGGAATAAATCACACAACTCATCTAGATCTCTCAAACAGTGCTTTAGAGGTATCAGATACACTCTTCAAGTCCTTGGAGGTCTAATCTTGACAAACAGAGATTACAGTAATCTCCGGAGTGCCCAAGCAACTCAGAAGTCATCTTGAGAAAACCAGTCTCGGCCTCCTAGGACGTCTCCGGCCCCACGTTAGCATTACCGGCTTAAGGGATGATTGTTCACGTGGTTTGACAACTTATGCCAAAATGACCAACGTGAGATGCAGACACGAGATATGCTGTCAGAAGCGGACAACTTCGCGCCCGATCACTTGCAATGGGCAAAATCGGCTTCCGAGCCTCACACACATCCGGGACATTTCTCAATAGAAAATGTCAATCTTGGGCTCATTAAATCCGTTTTCACGCGTATACCGACAATTCGACGTTCAATTCGAACCACGAACTTCGAATACGCGACCAATCGAGACCCGAGTCTTTTCCCGGTTTCTCCTCACAAACCGTGGGACCCACGGGCTGCCCAAGGGCAACCGCCCTTTGCCCCAAAGTTTTCGGCCTTTTCCCCTTCCTCTCTTGCCCTCACCTAGCCCAAAATATCTTTGGTCTTTCTAGTCAACACTCAAGCCATTAACTCCACCTCCATTAATGCTTCTTGGCTCTTCCTCATCAAGATACTTGGATGACATTCATCCTCATCTCCATTAGGGCAACCGACTTTTGCTAATGAGGCCCTTAATGGTGCTTTGTTTTGCTTAATTGCTCATTAGCTTCACATATATATTGCCTACTTGTGATTAAGTTAATCATTCATGAAGCACACATCATCTTGCTAGTTTCTCCCTCTAGAAAATGCTCTCAACTCCTTAGGAACCAGCAGCAAGCAAAGAACTTCATGAAAATCAAGAACCAAGCCAAATAGCTTTGGAGTTTAGGTCGGGATCCATAGCGGACACTATTCCGACTTATATCCAAAATTCTTCAAACTTCATAGACGACATGTTTCGGACCCAAGGATTCCATTTCTGAACCCAGTTTTTTAGTTTGGAGTTGTTTGCTTATCATTTTGGATCATTTCGGGTGAAGTTGGAGCTCTCGGGTGAACAGTGACGCGTCACCAGGCGTCACCGAGCGCAGCCAGCCCGTCACCGAGCGCAGCCAGCGCCCGTCACCAGGCGTCACCGAGCGCAGCCAGCGCCCGTCACTGAGCGTCACCAGCGCCCGTCACCGAGCGTCACCGCACGCAGCCAGTGCCCGTCACCGAGCGTCACCAGCGCCCGTCACCGAGCGTCACCGCACGCAGCCAGTGCCCGTCACCGAGCGTCACCAGCGCCCGTCACCGAGCGTCACCGCCGCAGCCAGTGCCCGTCACCGAGCGTCACCAGCGCCCGTCACCGAGCGTCACCGCCGCAGCCAGTGCCCGTCACCGAGCGTCATCAGCGCCCGTCACCGAGCGTCACCAGCGCCCGTCACCGAGCGTCACCGCACGCAGCCCGCGCCCGTCACCGAGCGCAACCCGCGCCCGTCACCGCGCCTGTCACCCGCGCACGCACGCGCCCATCACCGAGCGCACGCCCGCGCCCGTCACCACACGCAGCCCGCGCCCGTCACCAGGCGTCACCGAGCGCACGCCCGCGCCCGTCACCCGTGCATGCCCGTGCCCTTCACCCGTGCATGCCCGTGCCCTTCACCCGTGCACGCCCGCGCCCGTCACCCGTGCACGCCCGCGCCCGTCACCCGCGCACGCCCGCGCCCGTCACCAGCGCCACCCGCGCCCATCACCAGCACACCCCTGTCCGTGCCCGCCAGCGCCTGTCCGTGCCCACCAACTCCCGTCACCGTGCTCGACCGTGCCCGTGCACGTCCACCCTTGCACCCGAATACCCTTTTAAGGGTTCCACCGAGTCACCCGACTCTCAAACACTTCCCCGACTCTTTCCTCGTATTCCGAGGCTAGGTAAAACACTTTCGACTTAGAGGAGTTAGGACTTTTTATATTTTTGTATGGCTATGGAGTATTATGGTGTTTTCAAGCATGTTTCATTTGCAAGATTTAACTTTTATGCAATTTTACGTTATATTATACACGCACACTATCTTATGACTTGCTACCATGTCGGAAAGGGGCTTGGATCATCATAAAGAAGACTATCCCGACCCTATTATGGCACATTAAGTCTCGGCCAATTCTCTAAAGGAGAGGGTTGAGACTTAAATTGCTCTTTTCGGGTTAAGATCGGTCTCCTTAGCCTATTCAAGTTAATTTCCGAATTTGTTTATCATTATTGCATGCATGAAGCCGGTGTTATGTTATCCTTTTCCTTAATTAACACGTTTGTGAATGTTTGTATGTTTGAATGAGCTAAACAAATCGTGATAACGCCGGCTTTTGTTAAAAAGGAGTGCTATTTATCACGGTCGATGTTTGAGCATGCGAGAAATAATTAAACCACGATTAGGAAATCGTTCGTGACTCGAATAGAGCCATGAGAACCTTCGGCCATCCTTCACAAGATAAAGCCGAGGGCTCCTTGGCCTTCCTTGGGTCAAGAATGAGTTCCTTATCTCAAGTTTAATTTGTTGATCGGACGATGTGAAGTTTTACTTCAATGTCTTTACGATTCCCATATTAAAATATCATGTAAACACTCTTTTAAACAAAACATGCATGGATTCGAGTATCGATGACTCGTTCGGGTCCATTCGATTACGAGAGTAGTTTCGGTTATTGAACCAAATTATCCTCGATCCTTATGGAATCGTCTTGGTCATCGAATCACGAATTGTTTTCATAATTAATGCATTCGGCACAACCCTTAAGCATTAATTCCACAAACTGGTTAATCGGGACGCTCACACAATTAAACTCACTTCACACTGATAATGTTTACCCGAATTGGACATTAACTGATAACTCGCGTCGACGAGTCGTCAAAGGATGTTGGTGCCCTTTTCAAACTTATCAATTTCAAAACCCGAAACGCGCGGTCCGATGTAGCATGGACGTCTGAAAAGGGCTTCTGTGTCTCAACTTGAGTTTTTACCTGATTCCATGTAACTCAGGTCAAGATACAGAAGATCTTTCTAGATCACTTCCGGACAGATCGACCGATTCTTTGGCTTTTTCGGGATTCTTACACAACCCTGGACGATCCAGGGATTTAGTTGACACCGGCTATAGGCCGAGGTGGCCCGCACTGCGATGTTTCCCCCTTTTTTCTGAAAACCATTTTCAAATAAAGGGCAAAATCGTCTTTTCACAATTCATCGACACCCTTAGAGTTAGCTTGACAGAAACACTACAGTACGGGATAAGAATGGGCCACCTGTTCAGGTGCAGGTTCATCTGCATAGCCTTTTCCTATCCAACTGATGAGTTTCTGTTATCCTAACATAGACTCGGGTAAATAGAACCGTTGATCTCTGTCAGAAAACATGCGAAATGCTAATTAACATTTCACTCGACCTAACCACACACTAGATAATGGTTAGGAGGAATTCTAGATTCCAAATCTAGAGTCAAAACACGAGTTTGGTTAATTCAGTGGTAATTCAGTGTCACAATACAGAACAACCGTAAAAGCAATCCACACACCTGAGATTTGACTCTTTTTTGTCAAGTTCTCAAAACAAAGCCGAATGCTAAAACGTTGGCACATGTTTGATCGTTTAGCATATGGCATTTGCTTGCAAAAACACCCCTGGGTTAATAATCTGTTAATTCACGTAAACAAGACAATAATAAACACTTTGTCTGTTATCTTTCTGCAACTGTTTGCCAGGCGGGTCGGGCCTGACCCCTAGGCCGAATAATATTAGGGTTCAACGCCCTAATCATCGAGCACAGGGTCCAACACCCTAATCAACACTCACAAGGTCCAACGCCCTATTCAGTGAGAGCGTTCATTGAATTTCAGTTCTTCGGTCTTTTCCCTACGGTGAGTTAGAGTGGAATAATAACCGAACGCGAAACGACTGGAATTCGACCCTTTTGCAATTTGTATTTATTGTTTTGAGGGCATTGTAAGGACTCTATTTGATGTATTTAGTCTGTAAGAATTCCAGTCGGTGAGCGAACGGTCCGAGAGTCGAATTAATCGAATCGGTCTAATGCTTGCCCAAACACAAGTGAATCCAAGATCTCGCGGTTCTGGTTCACGCAGGGATTCAACCTCCATGGTTCGATGAACTGTAACGCAAGATTGTGAACCAATTCCCTGACATATAGATTTACTTCTCTCCCGGCTTCTCAACCGACATCGTTTGGTTCATCGAATCTCCGGTGTCAAAACGTGCGAGCCGAGTGCAGCTTAATTCACGCGGTAAATAATAAAACATGCAAGCCTAGCAAACCAGAGTACCGAAAGGGCGTGCGGGATATAGGCCCGCACGTAACATGAACCCCCGAACACGGACTTTCCGGTTCCGCACAGATCAATGCCTTAACAATAAACTAGGTGTTCCATACCCCTAGACCCAGGGTAGCTTATCCGCCCTCGACCTTCGGGTCGTAAAATGATAAGTGGCGACTCCTTCTCTCACGCGTGTCCGACGCGCGCCCCCGCGGGAAGGTGGACGTTCCGACCAAGCCGCGCGATCCAAAAGCGCGCAATGCGGGCCCCGACGAGAGTCTACATTCGGGTCCGTACAGCTTGGCGACTCCACTGGGGACATACTTAGTGGGTTCAGGCTCGATCCCGTTTGCTTGCTTGCATGTTCATTTACTGCTTTCTGCAATTTTCCGCTTATCTACTTTATGCACCTTTACTTTCTGCACTTGCATTGCATCATACTAGTGGATTTAGGTACCTCGCCTGAAATCCCACGGGCGCCGATTTAGGAAGCTAGGTTAGTCAGAGGTTCCGAGTAAGGGAACGGATCGAGTCGGCTCCGCCACCGAACCGGCCCCCAAAGATCCTCGCTCGATTTCAAGGAATTGACACCCTTGAATCGAGAGCCCCCATCCCTAGTTAGTGGTTTTCCCAGTAGAACACTGAAACCATGCATAAACAGGGACCGTCATGCTGGACCAAAAATAACCTTCACGCCGCCAACCGACCCAAAAGTTGAGTCTTTGAGTCGGCTCGTAGTTTTCTTTTTTAGGCGAGCCTTTTGTTGTTTTCACTAAAGGAGTGTTGTATAATGTAAAGAACTCGTGCTATAATTTATTTTCTGCACCTGCATGCATATTTTCAAAAACAAACTAGGACATTACATCAGTTTGTTTATAAACATTAAACCAATATCTTATCCATTTAGGTAAGAATGGATCGCCCGCGTCCCTGTCCTAGGCTGGATGTCATCATCACACCGTCAGCGGACATTACTCGCCTTTGGAACATATTCCGCCCAGTAGACCGTGCATTCCTCCGGCTCTTCATAGGAGACCTACCATTGCTCGCCGATTCTCCCATTGATTGAACCCTACTCAGAATTGCCATTAGTTTTTGGGATACTCAGCGAGCCGTTTTCAGCTTCCTTGGGACAGAGTTAGCCCCTACAGTAGAGGAATATGCGACACTTCTTCAGCTGTCTACACCGGTTCATGACATCGTGGTGCCTAACCCGTTTGCCACGATACAGAACAGACTAGCCGTCCTTTTAGGTCTTCGCAACGAAGAAGTTTATTGCGAGCTTCAGTATGGAGGGGAGCACAGCATTAAGACCACATGGCTCATAGACTTCATACAGACCCGTGCTCTGAATGCCACAGGAGAGTCTTATCAGCGCGACGCTTGTCACGGATTTCTTTTACTTATCTTCGGAACCATGCTATTCCCGTACTCATCGAATCTCACAGACGGGGCGCTTGCTCAAGTCATCCTCCAAGTGGTAGGAGGCCATAGTTATGTGGAAGCCGTTTTGGCTGAGACCATTCGGTCTCTTGACTATGTACGAGAGAATCGACGGGGCAGGATGAGAGGATCTCCACATTTGCTTCAGATTTGGCTTTTAGCACACATTAGACCGTTCGGCTTATCTCATCCTTTTTCATGTATCACCGACGAGCGATCACTCATCGCTCGCTTACTTCATGTGTTCCGACCCTCCGACCGTACCTATACCGACTGGATGCAGTTTATGGAGGAGCTCACCCCAGCACAGTTTTTGTGGACTACACGTTGGAATCCTGGCGGTCCCATGATCATGGGATGTCCTTCGATTATAGGACTTCCCTTAATCAGTCATTTGGGGAGCACACTTATCTTTCCATCCCGAGTCATCAGACAACTCGGCGGGCTACAAGATATTCCTATAGAAGCAGATCGCACTTCACACCGCTTCAGATAGGCAAATACCACAATTTCGCTCCCGGATAGGATTCTACGGGTTAGAGAAGTCCGGCGCTTATGGAGCACGCGCATCGTCCAGCAATTGTACTTTCCAGAACATCCCACTGACGAGGAGCGAGCTTTCGCAGCTACAGCAGCGTATGTGATGCAGTTCCATCCATATGGATTCGCACTTGTTCGTCGGCCACGCATGCCACAGATACTGTCGACATCGCACGCAGACATTTCGGATGCAGAGAGCTCAAGTCAAGGAGTCGCGCGCACAGAGCTGCAGGTTATTAGGGCAGAACGAGATCGTCTTCGCTGTGAGCTAGTGGATATTCGCGCAGAACTTACTGATCACAGAGAGCTTCAGAGCGAGTTGGTTCAAACTCGTGCACGTGTAGCCGGCCAAGACAGGGAGATAGCGCGTTTGAACGCTACGCTGGATCGAGCGCAGGCAAGAGCGTGCAGGATCTCCCACCCTTGAGCTCATTTGCTGAGCGTTTTTGCCTGTACAGAACCCGCGTAGCGCTCACTCAGCTACGGGTCGTAACAGTTGGCGGTTTAATGTTTATGTTTCCTTTTGAACAGACTGCCTTTGTAAATTATGAAACGTGAATCAAGCTGACGTAATGGCATTAGCGTTTTTAAACTCATACATCTCATGCATTTATATACTATCATTTACATCTCGAAGATGGTTAACACACAACAATTGCACTTATACACTTACACATATATAGGTACTAACAACTGGCGTCGCATCGATACCCTACTCGGGCACGCGGAAAAATGGCTGAAGAGCAACAACCTGTTATCTCGGAGCAAGACGCGCCACCGATGCCTGCACAGTCCATCCCGGAAGACACACGCGTGATATCATCCCCAGCACCTACAACGTATTCCGGTGCTATTCCAACGCACTTCCCTTCTCCTGCACAATCGTCATCCAATGTTGTCGATCCCGTGCGCTTTGCTGCACTTGAAGGGGTCGTTAATCAGTTGGCTGCCAACATGAACACCAATATGACAGAGCTCATGGCTATGCTTCGGGATCAAAACCGAGCTTCCTCAAGCCATACTCCGCCTCCTGAACGCAGGACAACTGTTCATCGGAATCCGATCGACCCTCCTATTTATGTGACTGATAGCGAAGATATGTCTTTTTCAACAATGACATATGTGCCGACAATCAGCCCAGTCAGTGATCCTATGCCACCACCACCGGCTCCGACATCAGTGCCATTTCCACCCGCGGCGTTCTTATCAACAGATTCCGCAATGATCACTTTGCCGCCGCTCACCATACCTACTCAATCTCCCATTTACACTGTTCCACCACCGACGGTTCCTCCAGTCGCAATCACACAAATCCCTGCTCCTGCTTCGGAACCTTTTTCCTTCCAAGCTCCACAAACCCAAATGAGCTTCTCCTACCAAACTCCACCGCCTCTAAATATTCCTCCCACTGAGCCTGGCACACCTACTCATGCCGCACCTGCAGTTCTACCGACGAACATTCCTCTTGAAAATGAACAGGAGAAAAGAATGAAGAGAATGGAGGAAACCATTCGAACCCTCCAAGCAGGCACATCCCGTCATGACTTCGGCGACAGTGACTGGAATCTCTTTCCAGGCATGTTGTTACCCCCTAAGATCAAAATTCCAGATTTTAAGAGGTACGATGGGACCAAAGACCCTCGGCATCATCTCCGTCATTACTATAGCAAAATGCTTCCGTATTGGGATTACGAGGAATTTGTCGTCCAGACTTTCCAAGACAGTCTTACGGGATCAGCGCTAGATTGGTTTATGACCCTGAAAGCCGGCGACATCTCTACATGGACAGATCTCTCTCAAAAATTCCTCGACCAATATCGATTCTGTGCAGAGACACCTCCTACTCTTCTTGATCTTAGCATGGCAGAGATGAAAGAAAGTCAAACTTTCGAAGCATACGCAACGGAATGGAGGGGAAAAGCGGCAAAGCACATACCTCCAATCACTGAGCGTCAGCAAGTTCAACTGTTTCATTCTACGCTCAGAGGCGCGTATTATTCACACCTTCTGGCTCATACTTCCTCTTTCTCAGACCTGATTGAGGCAGGAAAGAAGTTGGATATGGGAGTTAAGTTAGGAAGAATTGAAGATCCGGCAAGGAATAAAGACAGAGAGACACCGAAGAAACAAACTGCCGGAACATCCAGAAGAGGCAAAGACGCGACTATTGGCATCGTCAATTCTGGACATCAAGCTCCACACCCAATGTCGGTGGACTACGCCCCTGCACTACCGATTTCTCAGCCATATGCGCATCCCGTGCAGTATGTGCAACCTCATCAAACGCCGCAAGCTTATTTTTCAACCCCGCCTACTGTTATCCAGTCACAACCTCCGCAACCGTACCCTTCTGTTCAAGTTCAACCAGCTAGACCCCCGACTTCGAGGCCTCCTCAGCCGGCTCAACGTGTCCCAGCTCCTAGAACTCAACAAGACAATGCTGCTCAACCGCGTTCACGCAAGCAATACACCAACTTACCGGCTCCTCCCTCTTACATATTCAGACAGCTCCTTGCAGGCGACAAGATCAAAACAGAAGCGCCAAATCCTCGTTTCGATCCGTCCATGCAGAACCAGAATCTTCGATGCGAATTTCATCGGGGTGCTCCTGGTCATACCCTGGACACTTGTTGGAGACTCCGGGATAAAATTCAGGAGATGATTGATGCAAGACAAATCTCCTTTAATGAGGTGAAGCCGCCAAATGTCCGTGCAAATCCTCTTCCGGATCATGGATCAGGTGCAGGACCTTCTGTGAACATGATTAGCATTGCTGCTATTGAGGAGGAAGAAGATGCGCAAAAGGCCTCAATTCCATTTGCTATTAACTATGCTCCAGTAGAAGTCGCATTCGCTCCCGTCCCGTTCGTTATAGAAGTTCCTGCAAAGGAGCCTTATCACGATAGTCGAGTTCCCTGGACATACGAGAGCGAGGTTGCCAGTGCAGAATTGGAGATGAGCGCGATGGGAATCACGCGTTCGGGACGAGTTTATCAGGGTCCAGAGCCTGTTGACAAAGGAAAGGCTCCCGCTACTGAGTCCTCAATCGCTCCAAAAGCCGTGTCATTCTCTACAAAGAAGGTCACCGATCAAGAAGCCGAAGATTTCATGAAGGTGATCAAAGCAAGCGAGTACAAAGTGATCGAGCAAATGAGCAAATCACCAGCTCATATATCGTTGCTCGCATTGCTTTTGAACTCCGAACCTCATCGGAACGCTTTGCTGAAAGTTCTCACTGCGGCACAAGTCCCGAAAGATACTGCACCGAATAGAATCGAGGAGACGGTGAATTCTATTTTCTCGAATCAGATTTCCTTTTCGGAAGACGAAATTCCCACGGAAGGACAAGGACACTTGCGGGCATTGCACATAGTTTGCAAATGCAACAACCACATTGTTGGTCGAGTCATGATCGACAACGGCTCTGCTCTTAACGTTTGCCCCGTCTCCACGTTGAAACAGATGAACGTGGACATGAGTCGCATTCGTGCAAGCAAGACCACCGTTCGAGCCTTTGACGGCTCTAAGAGAGTGGTGAACGGCGAAATTGATCTCCTAATCGATGTGGGTCCTTGCTCATTCTCTATTACCTTCCAAATCTTGGAAATACCCAATGCTTTTAGTCTCCTACTTGGAAGACCATGGATTCACGCCGCCGGCGCCGTTCCTTCATCATTGCACCAGAAGTTAAAATTCTTTGCCGAAGGCAAACTCATCACTGTCAACGGCGAGGAAGATTACGCGGTCTATAAAGAAACGGCCATCCCTTATATCAGCATTGGAGAAGATCAGAATCTTCCTTTCCATTCTTTCGACATGATCTCCGTAATTCGAGACTACGGAGAGGTCAGTCCATCGCGAACTGATCGCATGATTGGAAAGGTTCTCTTGAAGAACAATTATGTCCCTGGAACTGGACTCGGGGCACGCGCACAGGGAATCCTTCGACCAATCGAAATGGAGGAATACCGCAATAGGAGGGGACTCGGCTTTCGCCCTTCCTGCCATGAGATCATACAAGCCCGTCGCGGAAAACATCTACACCACCTTGCTGCACATTATGGGAAGCTCTATAGGGGCATGCCATCTCCACCACTCTCACAGTTTTTTGCAGCACCACCACAAATCATGGGAGACACCTCAGAGAACCCAATCACTGAAACAGATGACTTCTCTTCGGATGCGGTTGAAGCGTTTTTGGCTTTGCCAGCCATACATGCCGTCATTGAGGAGACATCTTCTAAGGTTCATATCCGCCCTGCACAGGAGGATGAGGAGCTTACCAACTGGACTTCAATTCCACTCTACTCGGCCATAGTTGCCGATGTGTAAGACGGTCTTTATACATAATGCTACCTGCATGTCGGCAACGCCATAAGCCACATGACAGAAGAGGGGTTTTTGTTATGGCTTGTTAATAGAATCCCTGCATGCTTTTGATTTCCTATGCCTAAATTCTCTCTTGCACTCGCTTCTAACATCTTTAATTTCTAAGACAATTCACTTTCATGTCCAGGCTCCAATCGAATCCAAATCATGGATATAACGATTCGGATTCACTCGAAACACACTTCGGAAAGTCCCTACCCATATACTTCGGGGAAGGACTTGACGAGGACGGTCGCGTGCCCGAGATAGAAGAGAGTTTGCATCGTCTCGAAAACCACCAACTCACTTCCGTCGAGTCAACCGAAGACATCAACGTAGGCAATGCAGACGAACCACGCACCCTTAGAATCGGAACGGGACTCGACCCTGCACAGAGGACCCGAATGATTGACTTCTTGACAGAGTACCAGGAGGTCTTCGCTTGGTCCTACGCCGATATGCCAGGCCTAGACCCCTCAATCGTAAAGCATTTCCTCCCACTCGATACTGAAAAATTCCCACCCAAACGCCAACACTTGCGACGTCAACGAGCTGACCTTCTCTTACGCATTAAAGAAGAAGTCATCAAGCAAGTAGATGCGGGATTCTTAGAGGTATGCAATTACTCTGAATGGGTAGCGAACATTGTTCCAGTGGAGAAGAAAAATGGGAAAGTCAGAGTCTGCATCGACTACCGAGATCTCAATAGGGCTAGCCCAAAGGATAATTTTCCGCTGCCACACATCGATGTCTTGGTGGACAATACAGCACGCCACACACAATCCTCCTTCATGGACGGTTTCTCTGGATACAATCAGATTCAGATGGCCGAAGAAGACAAAGTCAAGACCACATTCATCACGATGTGGGGTACATTTTGCTACAAGGTCATGCCTTTCGGTCTCAAAAATGCCGGGGCAACCTATCAACGGGCAATGGTCACTCTCTTTCATGACATGATGCATAAAGAGATCGAGGTCTATGTCGACGACATGATCGCGAAGTCCAAAGAAGGAGAAGATCATTTGGTTAACCTCAAACGATTGTTCAACCGCCTCAAGAAATACAAACTCCGACTTAACCCAGCAAAATGCACATTTGGCGTCAAATCAGGGAAATTGTTAGGGTTTATAGTCAGTGAGGAAGGCATCAAGGTCGACCCTGACAAAGTTAAAGCGATCATGGAATTGCCCCCTCCATCGACAGTGCGCGAAGTGAGGAGCTTCTTAGGACGGCTGAATTACATCGCGCGTTTCATCGCAAATTTGACAGACAAGTGCCAACCACTCTTCCGTTTGCTTCGCAAGAATGCAGCGGTCGAATGGGACGATGAGTGTCAGAAAGCTTTTGATACCATCAAGGCATATCTGATTCAGCCGCCGGTGTTAGTTCCACCTTCACCTGATCGTCCTTTCATTTTGTACTTGACGGTGCGCCGACAATCCATCGGATGCATGTTAGGGCAAAAGGACGAGTCCTCTCACGCAGAGCGAGCCATTTATTATTTGAGCAAAAAGTTCACTGAAGGGGAGTCCAACTACCCTGAGATAGAGAAAATGTGTTGCGCACTTGTGTGGGTCATGCAGAGACTCCGACAATACACTCTCTACCATACTGTTCGCCTGCTGTCGAAGACAGATCCTTTGAAATATCTACTTAGCACTCCGTCCTCCATGAGGAACATAGCAAAATGGCGTTGCCAACTGACGGAGTACGACATCGTATATGTGTCACGCACATCAGTCAAAGGCCAAGCGATAGCAGATCATTTAGCAGAATTCCCGATTGTCGATGACACACCGATCGACTCTGATTTCCCCGACAAAAAAATCCTTCAAATGAGTGGTGAGGAGGAAATCACCAGATGGAAGATGTACTTCGATGGTGCAGTTAATTCCACCGGATCAGGGATTGGCGCAGTGCTGATATCCCCGGAGGGGCGTCATTTTCCTGTTGCAGCGAAGATTGATTTCCCCTGCACCAACAACATAGCCGAATATGAGGCATGTATCCTCGGCTTGCAGGCGGCAATCGACCTCAAAGTCAAGGAGCTTGAAGTGTTTGGAGATTCCATGCTCACAATCTTTCAGACACTCAAACAATGGAAGACGAAAGATCCAAAACTGGTGCCATATCATGAGTACCTTGAAGACTTGACAGAAAACTTCAAGGATATCTCATTTACATACACACCACGCATGGAGAACCAGTTCGCCGATGCGCTCGCAACACTCGCTTCCATGGTTAGCATTACAAAAGAGAATCTCATCGAGCCCCTCGAATTTGAGATTGCTCAGGGTCCTGCCCATTGCGATGTAATCGACGCTATCGACGGCAAGCCGTGGTACGCAGACATTAAACACTTGCTACAAACGGGTCAGTTCCCAGCATTCACCGATCGACATGACCGGAGGACTCTTCGGCGCATTGCAGCAAATTTCTTCCTGAGCGGTTAAATCCTTTACCGCCGTTCTTTCGATGCCACACTGCTTCGGTGTGTTGATGAGAATGAGGCACAACGCCTCATGGAAGAAGTGCACGAGGGAAATTGCGGACCTCATATGAACGGGCTCATGCTAGCAAAGAAGCTCATGCGACTTGGGTACTTCTGGTCCACCATGGAGACTGACTGCGTTAAACATGTCAGGCATTGTCACTTGTGTCAAGTTTACGCAAATCAGATCAGAGCACCACCCAATGAGTTGCATCCAATGGCTGCTCCGTGGCCCTTTTCAATGTGGGGCATGGACGTGATTGGTCCTATTAACCCCAAAGCATCCAATGGGCACTTGTACATATTGGTAGCTATCGATTACTTCACCAAATGGATCGAAGCTATCACCCTTGCATCGGTCACTGCAAAGACCGTGGCACGCTTCCTCAGACGCGACATTATCGCACGTTACGGGGTCCCTGCGACACTTGTCACAGACAATGCCAAGAATTTGAACAATAAGCTTATCGATGAGCTCTGTGCACAGTTCAAGATTCTACACCGCAACTCCTCTCCATATCGTCCACAAATGAACGGTGCGGTAGAGGCAGCAAACAAGAACATAAAGAAAATCATTGAAAAGATGACAGTTAATTACAGAGACTGGCACGAGATGCTCCCATTCGCACTCTTGGCGTATCGGACTTCTATCCGCTCGTCCACTGGATCAACCCCATATTCTTTGGTCTACGGCATGGAAGCAGTTCTTCCAATCGAAGTAGAGATTCCCTCTATGAGGATCCTTGCCGAGTCCAAGCTCAAGGAAGCAGAGTGGGCAAAGCAACGCTACGAACAGCTCAGTCTCATTGATGAGAAGCGGCTAACAGCACTTTGCCACGGTCAGTGCTATCAGCAAAGAATGGCCCGAGCTTTTAACAAGAAAGTTCATCCCCGCGAGTTCAGCCCCGGCGACCTCGTCCTGCGGAAAGTTCTGCATATCGCCCCTGATTCCAGGGGCAAGTTCGCTTACAAATACGACGGTCCCTTCATTGTTAAAGAAGTCTTTGACGGTGGGGCAATCATTCTCAATGATATGGACGGGAACGAGAACGCTCTTCCGGTCAACGCTGATACACTCAAGAAATACTATCCGTGATGGTGTTTCTTTCATTCCATGTGGACGTTTTCCTCAAATGCACATTTACATTCTTTACTTTCTTCGCATGTACAATCTCCCAGCACTTTCATTTCTGCTTATTAATACACTCCCCGCCTCTGCCTTTTCCCTTTCTCTGAACTTGTCCTGAGAGAAAAATAGTAAATCTCCCGCTAGGTTGAAAACCTCTTTGAGGCGGCCTGGGCAAAAATTAGGGAATGAGGGGCACGGTTTAAAATCCCGCAAAAAGGGGGACCGTGGCAAAAGGAGAGTACAAAACGAAATCCTCGCTAAAGTGAAAACCCGAAAAAGCGCTCTAGGCAAAAGTTAGAGGAACCGAGAGGTATGACCAGATCCAAGTGGGACGGTCACAGCAAAAGGTGAGCTCTAAATGAGAGAAGAGTCTAAAAGAATACCCCGCTAGGTCGTCACGCATCTTGCGACCTAGGCAAAAGTTAGGGGCCTTCGGCAGCTCGACTATGAAGTGACAGCTACACTCAGTGTGAAGCGACAACAAGTAGTAGTTTGGCAGTCTCCGATGCAAGCAAACTCTCTTTGACTCTCACAGCACAAGACACGTTTCGACATGCAGTCGAATCGTCGTATCCTTGATATGGAGGATCCCAAAATCCTTCCTTTTTCCCTAATGTAAATTCTACGGGTCAGGCCCGTTCCGTAAATATAAGCCTTTTTGTCGAGTCACAATTTAGTGGGAGACGACCACCCCTTTAAATGGTCATCATGTTCAAATCCCCAAAGCATTATTATTCAGACTTCTTTATACATCTTCATTATGGCTATAGAGTAGGATTGATAACCACTATTAGCCCTTTTGATTCTAGATGCAGGAAGCAGGACTTGAACCCCGAAAAGAGTTACTCTTCGACGAATGCATGTCTGTCTTATGCCAAAGACTACAGTCTAAATCCGAAGAGAGACTTTCAGGACAACACTCCAAGCGCTCAGTTACATCGCAATCAGTTGCCGAGCAATGAAACGTCCTACCACAGCATCGATTGTGACAAGGACGAAATCAACGAGAGAAGGAACACAATGATTCCTTCCACACCTCACACCACTCCCCAGTGTTTGCATTTACTTCCCGTACATTTATTTCTGCAATGCACTTTCATTAGCGTGCACCCTCTCAGGACCGCAGTGCACATTTATTTCCGCAATGCACTTTCATTAGCGTGCACCCTCTCAGGACTGCAGTGCACATTTATTTCTGCAATGCACTTTCATTAGCGTGCACCCTCTCAGGATTGCAGTGCACATCGCAAGTCCACTGGGTAGGCGCCTTTGAACTATGCAGTTCATTCGGTATGCGCCCCGTGCATATTGCAAACCCGCCGAGCAAGCGCTCGTGCATCTCGCAAGTCCACCGGGTAGGCGCCTTTGAACTATGCAGTTCATTCGGTATGCGCCCCGTGCATATTGCAAACCCTTCGGGTCAGTCCCGACTACTTTTCCTGCATTGGGGTCAGTCCCCTTCGGGTCAGTCCCGACTACTTTTCCTGCATTGGGGTCAGTCCCCTTCGGGTCAGTCCCGATTACTTTTCTTGCATTGGGGTCAGTCCCCTTCGGGTCAGTCCCGATTACTTTTCTTGCATTGGGGTCAGTCCCCGTCGGGTCAGTCCCGACCTTAATTGCCTGTTTCAGCTTTGTTCCGAATTATACATGTCTATTGTGCATATCTCACCATATTCCCTCTTATTAGGTACAACATCCTACATATCCAAAGCAAAAAGGAGAGGGCCATATAGGAAATTCCACCTTGATCATTGCTATCAAACTGGGGTGCTTTTGAAATCTTTGATTGCATCCTCTACTCGAGCAAGCAGTCAAAGAGGGGCAAGCTGTCAGCACCCCATTTTGGCTCACCATTCCAAACAACGATATTAGCAATGATCCAAGCCGACTTGAGCAGAATACAGAAAACGGCTCGGCAGAGCAAGAAATCACTATTCATCCTCAAGTTGGCAAAATTGAGCAAATGACCCATAGACATGACAGAAGGACTCTACGGGTCACCAAAGGGCAACAGAGCGACCAGAGAGCTCAACAATGTCCAAAACCGGCATTTTCAGTGTACTACACGGACAGCACTATTTTCCGATAGTTCGCTCGGTCGTCGGAAAATAGTGAATATTGGACTCCAAAAATCCACACCAGTGCCAAAAAGAGGGAAAATGTCTTCAAAGGCATTTTGCAAATCATCTGCTCTATACAGAACAATTTCTGTATACAGACAACTTTTCAGTGGAAGTCCAAAAATGTCGGTTTCCTGGAGAAAAAATTCCAAATATCAGACGGGCCATGCCCCATCAGCACACAGAGTATGAACAACGCTTCAGAGAAATATCAGACGCGGCCATGCCCCATCAGCAACAGAGTATGAAACACGCTTCAGATTGTCTCTTGGAAGTCACACAGACACTTCAAATGACTTTCCGAACGACAAAACAAGCATACCCCTCGTCAGAAGAGCATAGCGGAGAAGGGTCTGATGGAATTACGGCAAACGAAGTTCATACCGCATTGCCCAGAAAAACTCTAGCAGACATTCACAATGGGCAAAACAGACAGCAAAACCCTTCGCGGTTTCCCGAGTAACCTCCGAAGAGCGGAAATGACCATTTTCAGTGGAAATCCATATCCGGAGGTCCTCTTTGGGGAAACTTGACGCCGAATGCTTACGTTACACAATGCTTAGCTTCTAAGGCTCAATGTGGAAGTCGGAATAAATCACACAACTCATCTAGATCTCTCAAACAGTGCTTTAGAGGTATCAGATACACTCTTCAAGTCCTGGGGGTCTAATCTGGACAAACAGAGATTACAGTAATCTCCGGCGTGCCCAAGCAACTCAGAAGTCATCTTGAGAAAACCAGTCTCGGCCTCCTAGGACGTCTCCGGCCCCACGTTTAGCATTACCGGCTTAAGGGATGATTGTTCACGTGGTTTGACAACTTATGCCAAAATGACCAACGTGAGATGCAGACACGAGATATGCTGTCAGAAGCGGACAACTTCCGCCCCGATCACTTGCAATGGGCAAAATCGGCTTCCGAGCCTCACACACATCGGGACATTTCTCAATAGAAAATGTCAATCTTGGGCTCATTAAATCCGTTTCACGCGTATACCGACAATTCGACGCAATTCAATTCGAACCACGAACTTCGAATACGCGACCAATCGAGACCGAGTCTTTTCCCGGTTTCTCCTCACAAGCGTGGGACCCACGGGCTGCCCAGGGCAACCGCCCTTTGCCCCAAAGTTTTCGGCCCTCTTTCCCCTTCCTCTCTTGCCCTCCTAGCCCAACAATATCTCTTTGGTCTTTCTAGTCAACACTCAAGCCATTTAACTCCACCTCCATTAATGCTTCTTGGCTCTTCCTCATCAAGATTGGATGACATTCATCCTCATCTCCATTAGGGCAACCGACTTTTGCTAATGAGGCCCTTAATGGTGCTTTGTTTGCTTAATTGCTCATTAGCTTCAATATATATTGCTACTTGTGATTAAGTTAATCATTCATGAAGCACACATCATCTTGCTAGTTTCTCCCTCTAGAAAATGCTCTCAACTCCTTAGGAACCAGCAGCAAGCAAAGAACTTCATGAAAATCAAGAACCAAGCCAAATAGCTTTGGAGTTTAGGTCGGGATCCATAGCGGACACTATTCCGACTTAATCCAAAATTCTTCAAACTTCATAGACGACATGTTTCGGACCCAAGGATTCCATTTCTGAACCCAGAGTTTTTTAGTTTGGAGTCGTTTGCTTATCATTTTGGATCATTTCGGGTGAAGTTGGAGCTCTCGGGTGAACAGTGACGCGTCACCGAGCGCAGCCGCCCGCACCGAGCGCAGCCAGCGCCCGTCACCAGCGTCACCGAGCGCAGCCAGCGCCGTCACTGAGCTCACCAGCGCCGTCACCGAGCGTCACACCAGCCAGTGCCGTCACCGAGCGCACGCCGCAGCCCAGCTCAGTCAGCCGCCGCCCAGAGCGTCATCAGGCCCGTCACCGAGCGTCACCAGCGCCCGTCACCGAGCGTCACCGCACGCAGCCAGTGCCCGTCACCGAGCGTCATCAGCGCCCGTCACCGAGCGTCACCAGCGCCCGTCACCGAGCGTCACCGCACGCAGCCAGTGCCCGTTACCGAGCGTCATCAGCGCCCGTCACCGAGCGTCACCAGCGCCCGTCACCGAGCGTCACCGCACGCAGCCAGTGCCCGTTACCGAGCGTCATCAGCGCCCGTCACCGAGCGTCACCAGCGCCCGTCACCGAGCGTGACCGCACGCAACCCGGGCCCGTCACCGAGCGCAACCCGCGCCCGTCACCGCGCCCGTCACCAGGCGTCACTGAGCGCAGCCAGTGCTCGTCACCGAGCGTCATCAGCGCCCGTCACCGAGCGTCACCGCCAGCCAGAGTGCCCATCACCGAGCGCACGCCCGCGCCCGTCACCACACGCAGCCCGCGCCCGTCACCAGGCGTCACCGAGCGCACGCCCGCGCCATCACCGAGCGCACGCACCCGCGCCGTCACCAGCCGCGCCCGTGCACCATCACCGAGCGCACATCACCAGCACTGTCACCGTGCCGTGCTGTTGCCCTTTTTACCAAGAACACCCTTTCAAGGGTTCCACCGAGTCACCCGACTCTCAAACACTTCCCCGACTCTTTCCTCGTATTCCGAGGCTAGGTAAAACACTTTCAACTTAGAGGAGTTAGGACTTTTTATATTTTTGTATGGCTATGGAGTATTATGGTGTTTTCAAGCATGTTTCATTTGCAAGATTTAACTTTTATGCAATTTTACGTTATATTATACACGTACACTATCTTATGACTTGCTACCATGTCGGAAAGGGGCTTGGATCATCATAAAGAAGACTATCCCGACCCTATTATGGCACATTAAGTCTCGGCCAATTCTCTAAAGGAGAGGGTTGAGACTTAAATTGCTCTTTTCGGGTTAAGATCGGTCTCCTTAGCCTATTCAAGTTAATTTCCGAATTTGTTTATCATTATTGCATGCATGAAGCCGGTGTTATGTTATCCTTTTCCTTAATTAACACGTTTGTGAATGTTTGTATGTTTGAATGAGCTAAACAAATCGTGATAACGCCGGCTTTTGTTAAAAAGGAGTGCTATTTATCACGGTCGATGTTTGAGCACGCGAGAAATAATTAAACCACGATTAGGAAATCGTTCGTGACTCGAATAGAGCCATGAGAACCTTCGGCCATCCTTCACAAGATAAAGCCGAGGGCTCCTTGGCCTTCCTTGGGTCAAGAATGAGTTCCTTATCTCAAGTTTAATTTGTTGATCGGACGATGTGAAGTTTTACTTCAATGTCTTTACGATTCCCATATTAAAATATCATGTAAACACTCTTTTAAACAAAACATGCATGGATTCGAGTATCGATGACTCGTTCGGGTCCATTCGATTACGAGAGTAGTTTCGGTTATTGAACCAAATCATCCTCGATCCTTATGGAATCGTCTTGGTCATCGAATCACGAATTGTTTTCACAATTAATGCATTCGGCACAACCCTTAAGCATTAATTCCACAAACTGGTTAATCGGGACGCTCACACAATTAAACTCACTTCACACTGATAATGTTTACCCGAATTGGACATTAACTGATAACTCGCGTCGACGAGTCGTCAAAGGATGTTGGTGCCCTTTTCAAACTTATCAATTTCAAAACCCGAAACGCGCGGTCCGATGTAGCATGGACGTCTGAAAAGGGCTTCTGTGTCTCAACTTGAGTTTTTACCTGATTCCAGGTAACTCAGGTCAAGATACAGAAGATCTTTCTAGATCACTTCCGGACAGATCGACCGATTCTTTGGCTTTTTCGAGATTCTTACACAACCCTGGACGATCCAGGGATTTGGTTGACACCGGCTATAGGCCGAGGTGGCTCGCACTGCGATGTTTCCCCCTTTTTTCTGAAAACCATTTTCAAATAAAGGGCAAAATCGTCTTTTCACAATTCAGCGACACCCTTAGAGTTAGCTTGACAGAAACACTACAGTACGGGATAAGAATGGGCCACCTGTTCAGGTGCAGGTTCATCTGCATAGCCTTTTCCTATCCAACTGATGAGTTTCTGTTATCCTAACATAGACTCGGGTAAATAGAACCGTTGATCTCTGTCAGAAAACATGCGAAATGCTGATTAACATTTCACTCGACCTAACCACACACTAGATAATGGTTAGGAGGAATTCTAGATTCCAAATCTAGAGTCAAAACACGAGTTTGGTTAATTCAGTGGTAATTCAGTATCACAATACAGAACAACCGTAAAAGCAATCCACACACCTGAGATTTGACTCTTTTTTGTCAAGTTCTCAAAACAAAGCCGAATGCTAAAACGTTGGCACATGTTTGATCGTTTAGCATATGGCATTTGCTTGCAAAAACACCCTTGGGTTAATAATCTATTAATTCACGTAAACAAGACAATAATAAACACTTTGTCTGTTATTAACCTGTTGCTTGTTATCTTTCTGCACCTGTTTGCCAGGCGGGTCGGGCCTGACCCCTAGGCCGAATAATATTAGGGTTCAACGCCCTAATCATCGAGCACAGGGTCCAACACCCTAATCAACACTCACAAGGTCCAACGCCATATTCAGTGAGAGCGTTCATTGAATTTCAGTTCTTCGATCTTTTCCCTAAACTCACGGTGAGTTAGAGTGGAATAATAACCGAACGCGAAACGACTGGAATTCGACCCTTTTGCAATTTGTATTTATTGTTTTGAGGGCATTGTAAGGACTCTATTTGATGTATTTAGTCTGTAAGAATTCCAGTCGGTGAGCGAACGGTCCGAGAGTCGAATTAATCGAATCGGTCTAATGCTTGCCCAAACACAAGTGAATCCAAGATCTCGCGGTTCTGGTTCACGTAGGGATTCAACCTCCATGGTTCGATGAACTGTAACGCAAGATTGTGAACCAATTCCCTGACATATAGATTTACTTCTCTCCCGGCTTCTCAACCGACATCGTTTGGTTCATCGAATCTCCGGTGTCAAAACGTGCGAGCCGAATGCAGCTTAATTCACGCGGTAAATAATAAAACATGCAAGCCTAGCAAACCAGAGTACCGAAAGGGCGTGCGGGATATAGGCCCGCACGTAACATGAACCCCCGAACACGGACTTTCCGGTTCCGCACAAATCAATGCCTTAACAATAAACTAGGTGTTCCATACCCCTAGACCCAGGGTAACTTATCCGCCCTCGACCTTCGGGTCGTAAAATGATAAGTGGCGACTCCTTCTCTCACGCGTGTCCGACGCGCGCCCCCGCGGGAAGGTGGACGTTCCGACCAAGCCGCGCGATCCAAAAGCGCGCAATGCGGGCCTCGACGAGAGTCTACATTCGGGTCCGTACAGTTGGTATTGAGGAGCTGGAGATGGAGCAGGAGTATAGTGGTGGACAACGGGCGACGACACCGCAGGTAGGGGTGGAGGCGGTAGTGCGGAATAGTAGATTGGTTGGGTAGAGGCTTGGGGCCGATATTGAGGTGCTTGCGGGGCATAGGAGGGAGCCGTGAGAGGCACCGCCACGTAGTTCATCGAATATTGCTGAGGGGCCTGTTGGGCCGTGTTGACGGTATTCACCGTAACTTCCTTTCCCCTTCTCCCGCTCGAAGATGATGATGTCGTGGGGACCTTCTTCGATGACTCATCTCCTTTGCTGGCGGGGTCCTCCATCCTCCCGAGCTTGATGCCCAAATCCAACTTTTTCCCGGCCTCGATGAGGTTGGAGAACGACGAAGTGTGCGCTAACAGGTGTGAATAGTACACTCCTCTCAGCGTGGAGTGGAACAATTGGATCTGTTGCGCCTCGCTGATCGGAGGGATGTGCTTTGCTGCTTGGGCCCGCCACTTGGCAGCATACTCCTCAAACCTTTGGCCCCTCGCCATCTCTTTGGTGCTTAGCTCCAACAGGGTAGGAGGCGTTTCTGCGCAATACCGGTATTGGTCGGTGAACTTCCGAGAGAGGTCCTCCCACGTTGGGATGTCTTCGGCCTTCAGCGACATGAACCAATCGATGGCCAATCCTGACAGGCTATCCTGGAAGGAGTGGATGACGAATTCCTCGTATTCCCAATACTGCAGCATCTTCCCTCGGTAATGGGGGAGGTGGTGGCGCGGATCCGTCGTGCCTTCACAGGTCTTGAACTCTGGAACCTTGAACTTCGGGGGCAGACGCATGCCCGGGAATAGGCTACAGTCGCCGTAGCGGGCGTCGGGACGAACGTCGTTCGCTTGCAGGGCCCGTATAGTTTCCTCCATTCGCTTCAACCTACGTTCCTGTTCGGCGTCGGCCTCGGGGAAGAAGTGCGTCGGTGAGGCGAATTGGGCCGCATGGGTCGGTGTGCCCGATTCGTGGAAGGTGGTGTTTATGGGGGGTGGTACCTGGTAGGAGAGGCCGGCGTGAGGCTGCAGAGTCGGATAGGGAGGAAGCTCCGTGGCTTGAGGATGAGTTGGGGCAGGTACGGTGGTTGCCGGGAAAACCGTCGGCGGAGGCGCCGTGTAGATCATAGCCGAAGCCGGTATGGAAACAGGTGGAGGTGCAGACAGGATGTGCTCCGCGGATAGGAGGGTAGCCGGTGGAAGAGGGAACTACGGAAGGGGCCGGCGGTGGCGGAAGTTGACTAGTGAAGGGGTGGACCGTGGACGTATACAACGTTGGCAGTGCGGGAGCCTCAACGTTCTCCGGGGCTTGGGTCGGTGGAGCCCACGAGGTTGGATCGACTGTTGGTCTCGGTCCCGAGGGAGGAGTAGAACTCGAGGAGGCCCGATTAGGTCCTCTGAGCAAGGCGAGCAGCTCTGCCATATTAGTGGCCATTTGGTTGACCGTGCCCTCGAGGGCTGCGATGCGGGCTTGGTCATTGGTGGCGGCGGATGTTGGTGAGGCCGGTGGGAGAGGTGCCCCTGAAGGTGCCGAGGGCGGGAGATGCGTCGAAAGGGCGCCGGAGTATGCCGGGAGTACGCCTGCAGGAGTGAGAGGTGGCAGAGCGTGTGTCTGCGGTGGTTGAGAGAGGGTCGGGACCGAAGGGTTGACTTCTTCAGAAATATCGACGTGATCTCCTTCCGCCATCCTGA
The DNA here is from genome assembly GCF_007655135.1 of Punica granatum. Lineage (NCBI taxonomy): Eukaryota > Viridiplantae > Streptophyta > Magnoliopsida > Myrtales > Lythraceae > Punica > Punica granatum. The sequence continues at coordinate 14,606,391 of NC_045133.1, forward strand.
GACGTTGACAAGTCGGGTAGCGGTGTGACGCCAGTGGTAATCACCTGCATTCCAAGGGTGCATGAGGACAGACACCGATAACTCGAATGATAAGTGCGGAATTAAGTAAAATGACAAAATGTATGAGATGCATGAGCTTTCAAAACACTAATGTCATTACATTGATTGGCTCCAAGTTCCATGGTTTTACAAAATAGAACATTCGGAAGAAGAGAAAGGAACATAAACGTAAAGCCGACATCCCTTTGCGCTCGGTGGCCGCTCGAAAGTGGCGTGGGTCCGAGCGAGGGCAAAAATGAGTGCACCTACTAATCCTAAGGATGGGCGAGGTTGCGCGCCCTCTTGTGTACTCGGTCCAACTCCACGTCCAAGCGGGCCATCTCCCGGTCTAAGTGTGCGACCCGGGCGCGTGCTCGAGTCAGCTGTGTCTGAACCTCCCTGTAGTCCGTGACCTCTGCGCGAGAGTCAACAAGCTCGCGACGGAGCCTATCCCGTTCCTCCCTGATGGCCCGTAGCTCCGCGTGCATGGCCGCTTGGATAGAACTCTCGGCTTCGGGGGCGAGGGTGGATGTAGCGAGGGGAGTCGGGGCGGCCTGAGGCCGTTGTGGTAGTGTCGATCCTTGCGGGTAGAACCGGGCCACGTATGCTGAGGTGGCAGAAAATGCTCGCTCCTCGTCGGTGGGGTGCTCGGGGAAGTACAGGCGCTGTATGGTGCTAGCATCCCGCTGACGGCGGATCTCCCGAATCTGTAGGAATATATCGGGGGCCGTGGACGTGGAGTCGGCCCATTGGATGCAGAAAGGTAGGTGGTCCGCCTCGACGGGAATGTCCTGTAGGCCGCCGAGTTGTTTGATTACTCGGCCGGGAAATATGAGGGTGCTCCCCAAATGGCTGAGGAGGGGAACTCCCACAATTCCGGGACATCCCGTGATCATGGGGCCGCCGGGGTTCCATCGGGCGACCCATAGGAACCGTGAGGGCGTCAGCTCGCGCCAAAAGCGCCTCCATTCCAAGAAGCTGTGCTTGGGAGGTGGGATGACCGGCGCCAAGCGTTCGATCAGCGAGCGCTCGTCGGCGATGTAGGAGAACGGATGTGACGAGCAGAACGGGCGGATATGAGCTAGAAGCCAAATCTGTAGCAAGTGCGAAGATCCTCTCATCCTTCCGCGCCTAACCTCCCTAACATAGTCAAGAGACCGAACGGTCTCGGCTAACAAAGCCTCCACATAACTATGGCCTCCTACCGCTTGGAGGATGACTTGGGCTATAGCCCCGTCGATGAGGTTCAGCGAGTACGGGAACAGGAGGGTGCCAAAGACCAAGAGCAGGAATCCATGGCAAGCATCACGCTTATAGGAAGCCGTAGTAGGCATCATTGCGCGGAGGAGTGTCCAATCAGAGAGCCACGCAATCCTAATGCCTTGATCCCACCTCTGATGAAGCTCCTCGTGGATATCTTGAGCGGGTATGTGGAGAAGAGTGGAGAGCTGACCCTGGATGGTTGTGAACGGGTTGGGTCTGAATATGCCTTGGGTCGTGGGTGTGGGCCTCTGGATGAGTGCCGTGTACTCCTCGATCGTAGGGGCTAACTCCGTCCCTTGGAAATTGAATACTGCGTCCTCGGGATCCCAAAGTTCGGCGGCGGTCCTCAGGAAGATCCAGTCTACCGGAGTCTCAGTGAGCATGACCACGTCTCCGATGATGTCCTGGATGAATGCGTGGTCCACCGGCCGAAGAGTCCTCCAGATGCGCATGATGTCTTGCCTTGGCGGCGTGATTGCTTCGAGCCTAAGACCGGGAGCTGGGCGGTCCATCCTTACCTAGATGGAGGAGATGCCGGCTTAACGCTTTTAGAATCAAATCAATGTAATGTCCTAAGTCTTTTTCGAAAGAATGTATGCAGTGCGGAAAGATAAACTATAGTTGCGTTCTTTACAGTATACATCGCTCTTTCTTACAAAAACAACAAAAATGCCCGTCCTAAAAAAAACTACGGGCCGACTCAAGGACTCGACTTTGGGTCAGTTGACGGCATGGAGGTAAAATTGGTCCAGCATGACGGTCCCTGTGTATGCATGGTTTTCGGCGCTACTGGGAGAATCGCTAACTAGAGATGGGGGCTCCCGACTCAAGGGTGTGAATTCCTTGAAATCGAGCGAGGATCTTTGGGGGCCGGTTCGGTGGCATAGCCGACTCGATCCGTTCCCTTACTCGGAACCTCTGACTAACCTAGCTTCCTATATTGGTGCCCGTGGGATGTCGAACAAGATACCTAAGAGGCTAGTATGATGTGCAATGCATGTGCGGAAAATAAAAGTGCGTAAAATAGATAAGCGGGAAATGCAGAAAGCGGTAAATAGACAAGCAAACAAAACAAGCGGGAACGAGCCGCAACCCTCTAAGTATCCCCAGTGGAGTCGCCAAGCTGTGCGCACCCGAATTTCATCTCGTCGGGGCACGCACGCGCGCGCCTAAGCAAACGCGGCTTGGGAGTATCCACCTTCCCGGGGACGCGCGACAAACGCACGTGAGAAGGAGTCGCCACTCGCCATTTTACGACCCGAAGGTCGAGGGCCGGCAAGTTACCCGGGTCTAGGGGTACGGGGTACACCTAAATGCTAAGGCAATGGTCGTACGGAACCGGAAATTCCGAATTCGGGGGTTCTATTACATGCGGGTCTATATCCCGCACGCCCTTTCGGTACTCTAGCTTGTTAGGCTTGCCATTTTGTTTATTTACCGCGTGATTTAGAGTTGCGCTCGACTCGCCCGTTTTGACACCGTAAATTCGATGAAGTGATTGGGCCAAGAGTCCGAAAGATGAGTAGGCTTGTGCATCGAGGAATCGGTTCACTATCTTAGCGTTACAGTTCATCGAACCGTGATGGTCGATTCCCTGCACGAACCGAGATCGCGAGTATTCGAGCTTACTCATCTCTTGGTGATAACAGACCAACTTGACCGATTCGACACTCGTACCTCTCGCTCACCGATCGGGGATCCTTACAAGTGAATGATTATACAAATAAAATCCTCATGATGTTCTCTCGAATAATTACAAAATGCAACTGAATAAGTAAATGGATCCCGATCGGTTTGCATTGGGCCAATATTCCGCTCCGGCTCACCGTGTGTTTTGAATGACCGATAAATAAATTAACACAATGCGGGCTCAAAGAGCCGGGGGTTGGGTCCAATTGAACCGACGGTTTGCAGGAGAACCGATTAGTTCCCACTGTAACCGTTGGACCGATCGAGCTCCCGGGTGACATCTAAGCACGTTTCACACATCCAATCCAAATTTCCTTCCACACAGGCCATATTTGGAGTGTGATGGCGACTCGAGGCTAGATCCCATTCCGCACTCGGGTTGCACGCGCTCGGTGAATTAAGAGGCGTTGGACCTCATGTTTGGTGATTTGGGGCGTTGGACCCCGTGCAACACGTAACCTATGGGTTCGGGCTCGAACCGCAATAAATCATCAAAAAGCAAGAATGAAACAGAAGAAAATTGATATAACTGACACAATACAGAAAGCAACTGACAACAACTGATAAGTGTCAGTGAATACAAACGAATTGTGTATTAGGCCGAATGTACGTGATTTAATCAGTTATTAGCCGGGGTTGGTTAGCAAACAATGTATCTATCCTAGGCAAGCGTAAATGACGGATTGGAATGGGGTTCTAAGCCGGTTACATGTGTGTGTTCGTTTTAAGACTCTCATTTAGTTAAGTGTCACTGCGATTTCACCGAATTAGCCAAACTCGTGTTTTGACTCTAGATTGGGATCTATTATCCCACCTATCCATTATCTAAGGTTCGATTAGGCCGAATGTACGATTAATCCGGTTGTTCGTGTTTTGCACCTGAAATGAAATGCTTCCCACCGAATCTACACTAGGGAGATAGAAACACCGAAAGTGGACGGAATAGGCCGTGCGAATGAGACTCGTACCCGAACGGGTAGCCCTTTTCCGTCCATAGATCGAGGCGTTTCCAACTTCCTAACGCCTAGGGTATCGGTGAATCAAGGAATGACGGTCATGCCCTTGGGTGATAAAATTGCGATGTTCGTGCATAAATCGGAGATCATGTCACACGAAGGAGTCTAAGAAGGACTCTCGTGCCCTGACTCGAGCCGCCTCAAATTGGGCCCGGACTCGAGTCATGGCACATGAGTACTCCCTAGACATCAATTATATTCGTGTTACACGATTCGGTATTTTGAAATTGTGAATATTTTAAGGGAAAAGGGCATTCACGTCGTTCCATGAATCATCAATGCGTTTACGAATTAATATTTGATTTGTCCCATTATTTAATCCAAATGATTTAATTAACCGAATGAGACGTCCCGTTTGCCCATTTGTGAGATTCTTCGGTGATTATTTTTCCACGTTGCGGTTACGGTTTTAACGGGAAGCATCCGGTTCTAACATGTCTAATGAGTAATGAACGTGTAGACAATGAATAAAAGGAGGCGTAATCACGAACAATTCCAAGGATCGATTTCGGAATAACGAAGAGACCAATCGAGGCTCCAAGGAGGTCACGGATGATTCGGCCACCTCTCAAGGATGAATGGCCGAATACTCCTTGACCCGATTCGAGTTTCAGTGGGTCTTTCACGTCGTTCCTAATCGGCCCTTGCATGCAAAGAACAACATACGCATAAAGGTAACGAACGTTTCATTAGATTGACATTATCGTAACACCAATTTACGTGAATAAACACACAAGACATCCAAAGCATCATATTCACAAAATCCACAAACAATCCTATCCAATTTCACAATAGGATCAAGGGTGGTGTGCGGGAATCATGCGGCTTCGAGGAAAGGGGAGCTTGGAGGCTTCGGCCACACCAAGGAGCCTCACCCCTTATTGCAAAGGGGATGGCCGTGAGCTCCTTGGCATGGCCGAGCCCTTCTCGAGCTCTTCTCCCTTGATCCCGTATTATTCCCCTCATTTAATCACATTTAGCCATGGTCACGATCGCATAAAATTATACAAAACACACACGAACGGCACGTTTGAATGGAAACACGTTACGACATCGATTCAACTAATAACGCAAAGAAGGAAAACGCAGGAATCGGCCCGACTCGAGGTGGAAGAAAACTTCCCGGACTCGTGTGGTCCAAGGAAGCTCTCGGCCATGTTCCTTCAAGGAAGGCCGTGAGCTTCCATGGCTCATGCGGGTCAGGAGAGTTTCTCCGGCCCCGATTCGGGTCTTTTCCCGCCATGCCATCATGCTACATGAGACTAACGGTAAGGAGATGTGGGAACCAACTCTTTTCGGGAAAGGAGAGAACACCCTAGCCCCGGGCAAGCCAAAGGGCTCACGGGTCTCTCCCTAGAGACTAAACCGTGAGTCTCGTGGCTCGACCGTGGCCAAGGGGACCTCACCCGTCCGGAACCGAGCCCCTTTCCACCATGGCACGCAAGCTCACACCTCATATGGACACGGCACGATCATACAAGTAAACATAAGGCACACACGTTGCATGAAAATGCATGGGAGGCGTGGATCCGAAAAAATAAAAAAAAAAAGAACTTTCATGCTTTCCGACCACTTTAAGTTATATTAACATTACATATGAACAAATATCAAAGATCCAAGCTCCTCTAAGTCGTTAAGAGATGTTACCTATGTCAGCACCCCATTTTGGTCCACCGGCTTCCCGCACAAGGATTCCCGACTGAAGCTCGGGACACTATTCATCGCCCGGCAATCGGAGGCAAATAGGCGGGCACGGGGTCATGAACAATAAAGAAAAACACGGTCCACTGAGAAAGGCGGAAGAAAGCAGTCAGAAGAACAGACGAACGAGGAATCCCGAAAACAACGGAGCTGGCACTGTGGCACTATTCATCACTGAGTCACCGAAGCATCGAAAGGTGCCCAATATGGAGCTCCAAAAATCCCTCCCAGTGCCAAAATGACCAATGACACGTCAGGGCGCATTTCTGGGATATCCTGCTTAAGCCGGGACACCCCGATCCCCCACGGACGCCTTTTCTGACAGAGCTCCCGGGGTTCGCCCCACTGACTAGCAAACGGCCCTTCAAAACGGGCCTACAGGCACCCGGGGACCACCAGGGCCGGGGAACAAGCTTCAGACAACCTTCCGGAACTCGGCTCGATCTCCCGAAGTACGCTTCAGTGATCACGAACGCCTCCCGGTGAACCTTCGGGTATTTCCACGGAAAGCAGAGACCACAACGATCTCTGAGTACCTCACGATAACCTCCAAGCACCTCAAGGCATTCAGGGCACACTGAGAAAATCTCGGTCGAAGTCCCTAGGCCTTCCAGGGCCAACGGTCCCCGACCGAGGACAACGGGCCAACGATCCCCCACGGGGCAAAAGGATCGTCAAAACAAATGCAAGGATGCACAAAGGTCAATCGGGGATCGAGGGGCGCTAAATTCCACTCCGAACGTCCAAACGGGGCGAAACCGACTCCCGAGGCGCCGAGTCGCCCGAACGTTCGTCCACGCGACGCATGGCGATATTGGGCTCGCTCAAATCCTCGTAGTCCAAGCATTCCAAATCTTCAAATTAATTGGACATCGGAGGTCGGATGCGCTCTCAATCAAGTCTCAAGCGTTTGCCGGCTTTTCTCCTAATCGGATGGGACCCACAGCCTAGCCAAGCCAAGCCATCAAGCCACGGCTCAACCCCAAGCCACGGCTCAACCCTCGGCTAGGATTGGACAGCCCAAGCTGCGGCTCAAGCCCCTCCCACCGTCGGCTCCAAGCACCCCCCACCACACATTTCAAATTTCCCTCACTTCTTTCATTTCCTCTTACACACCCATCAACTCCCATCACCTCCCATCACTTCCACCTTGCTTCCCCCACACACTATGTGACATCTTCCCCTCCCTAATCCCATGATATATTTCAGGAGCCCCATTAAGCCATTTCGGCAGCCCCATTAAGCCCAAAAACCGCAATTAACTCCCCAAAAGCAAGTCATTAGCCTTCCCTTATAAGCCCTTTCACCATTAGATTTAATCACTTCTTCATTCTCCTTCTCTCTCAAGCCAATCCCCCTCTAAAATCCTCTCAACTTTCAGCCCACTCCCACAGCTCGTACCACTCCTTGCCAAGGCCGAAACCGGCCAAAACCGTCGGAAAACCACCCGGTATTCCGGTAACCACCTGACCCGACTTAAACCAAAAATCACCAAACTCCCTAGCCTACCTATTTTCCATCCCCTAAGTCCGTTTCCGGGCTTAGATTTTCCATTTGAGGTCCCTAACTTCACTTTCCAGCCAAAGTTGTAATCGGGTCTCGAGTCTCCAAGCCGCGTGCAACCGAGCTCCTCGACGTGCCATTTTCTCCCGCGACTTCGGAGAGTCGTGCCATCACGTTCAAAGGGTTCCTCACGACCCTCACCCTCTCTCGTGAAGAGGTGGTCACGATCCGAGGGCCGAACCACCGTGCACAACCTCCGCTTCATTGTTTTTCACTTACCGGGTTTTCTGTGTTCATACCCGAACTTCTCTCACGTTTTTCGAGCTTGTCCAGGGCTCGGCACGCTCGGGTCTGCCCGTGCTCGTCTAGATCTACCTCTTAGGAGTCCAACGAGCCCGACCTTGCACCGTGCCATGACCGGAGCGAGCGTGCCAAGCCATTCTCCCGAAACTGCCGCAGCTGCCCTCTTCTCGGGTCACTCGACCCGTAGCTTCAAGTCGAGTCTAGCGACTCCCACGGCCACGTCCCCGACTCTTTCCCTCGTACACCGAGGCTAGGTAACATCTTACTACAACTTAGGAGGGTTAGAATCTTCGATGTTTGTATGTGTGAAGTGCGAATGAAGTCTTGAAATAATCGGAATGCATGCAAGATGTCATTTTTCCTTTAGATCCGAACTCCCCATGCATGCCATACAACGTTCCATGCTTATTTCTTTTTTTTGTATCATGCCTATAAGTTGATGAACGTGTATCTCATGAGGGGAGACGATGTGGGTCGAGACGGAAGAGAACCCGGGTCATGGCCGAACCATGGAACCCACGGTCAAGCCTTGAGGGGGCGACCCGTGAGCCTCCATGATTTTTCCGAGGCTAGGGCGCCTCTTCTTTCTCGAAACTAACCGGTCCCCGCTCCCTTTTGTCGTTATTTTGTCACGTACCATGTATAATGTACTAACATGATGGGAAAAAGCTCGATTTGGGATTGGAGAACCTTCCATTGGACTCGTGTGAGCCATGAGGGCTCACGGTCACTTTTGAAGAAAGGTGGCCGAGAGCCCCCTTGGACCACACGGGTCCATGGAGGCTTCTCTCTTTCCGAGGGGGTTAATTCCCGTGTTCCTCCGTTTCACTACCGCATGGGTCAACGTTATTTTTGGTTATTCCTATAAATGCCTCGTTTGTGCATGTTGACGTGTTCGTTTGCGCATTCACGATTGTGACTATTTTGATTCGGTTGAAATTTGCAATATCACCGTAGTCGATGTCTTATGCATGCAAGAAACGATTAAAACCGATTCTTGGAATTGATTGCAATTATATTTTTTGTTTAAATCATTAGCTTCACGATTAATTTACATGTTAGGCGCGTTAACCCCGAACAATCATCTCATTAGCCCATAATAATTAAGGTTTAACTCCTCAATCACTAAACCATTCTACAAACGAGAAATGGGACGCATCATTTGATTAATTAAATCACTCGGACTAAATAATTGGACAAATTGATTATTAATTCGTAAACGCATCGATGGTTCACGGAACGGAGGGAATGCCCCTTTTGTTTAAAAAAACCATAATTTCGAAACACCGAGACGTGCAACACGAATAAGATTGGTGTCTAGTGAGTACTCGCGCGCTATTACTCGAGTCCGGGCCCAATTTGAGGCGGCTCAAGTCGAGACGCGCGAGTCCTTCTTAGACCCCCTTCGTGTGATGCGATCTCCCATTCATATACGAACATTGCAATTTTATCGTCCAAGGGCATAATCGTCATTCCGTGATTCACCGATACCCTAGGCTTTAGGGAGTTAGAAACATCTAGAGCCATGAACGAGAAAGGACAACCCGTTCGGGTGCGAGTTTCATTCGCGTGGTCCATTTCATTCGTTTTCGATGTTTCTGTCTTTCTATCGTAGATTCGGTGGGGAGCATTTCATTTCATTTATGAAACACGAAAAACAGGATTAATCATGCACTCGACTTAAACGAACATTAGATAATTGATAGGTGGAATGCTAGGTTCCAATCTAGAGTCAAAACACAAGTTTGGTTAATTCGGTGAAACCATAGTGACACTTAACCGAATAAAAGCTCTAAAACAAATTCACACATGTAATCGGCTTAGAACCATATTCTAGCCCACCATCTATTTTTGCCTAGGCTAGACACATTGTTTGCAAATCAACCCCGGCTAATAACTGATTAAATCATGTACATTCGGCCTAATACACAATTCGTCTGTATTCACTAACACTTATCAGTTGTTGTCAATTGCTTTCTGTATTGTGTCAGTTATATCAGTTTTTTTCTGTTTTATTCTTGCTTTTGATGATTTATTGCGGTTAGGGCCCGAATCCATAGGTTACGTATTGCACGGGGTCCAACACCCCAAATCACCGAACACGAGGTCCAACGCCTCTTGATTCACCGAGCGCGTGCAACCCGAGTGCGGAATGGGATCCAGCCTCGATTCACCGTCACACTCCGAATACGGCCTATGTGGAAGGCAAATTTGGATTGATCGCGTGAAACGTGTCTAGATATCACCCGGGAGCTCGATCGATCCAACGGTTACAGTGGAAACAAGTCGTTTTTCTGCAAACCGTCGGTTCGATCGGACCCGACCCTCGCTCTTCGAGCCCGCGTTGCCTTAATTCGTTTACTGGTCATTCAAAACACACGGTGAGCCGGAGCGGAATATTGGCCCAATGCAAACCGATCGGGACCCATTTACTTATTCAGTTGTATTTTGTAATTATTTGAGAGAATATCGCGAGGATCTTATTTGTACATTTGTTCATATACTTGTAAGGATCCCCGATCGGTGAGCAAGAGGTCCGAGTGTCGAGTCGGTTAAGTCGGTTCTATCGTCACCAAGGGATGGGTAAGCTCGAATAATCATGGTCTTGGTTCGCGCAGGAAATCGACCGTCACGGTCCTAAGAACTGTAACGCTAAGATAGCGAACCGATTCCTTGACTCACGAGCCTACTCATCCTTCGGATTCTTGGCCCAACTCAATCGATTCGTCGATTTTACGGTGTCAAAACGGGCGAGTCAAGTGCGACCCTAAATCACGCGGTAAATAAACAAAATGACAAGCCTAGCAAGTTAGAGTACCGAAAGGGCGTGCGGGATATAGGCCCGCACATAATAGAATCCCCGAATTCGGAATTTTCGGTTACGTATGACCATTGCCTTAGCATTTAGGTGTACCCCGTACCCCCTAGACCCGGGTAACTTGCCGGCCCTCGACCCTCGGGTCATAAAATGGCAAGTGGCGACTCCTTCTCACGTGCGTCCGTCGCGCGTCCCCGGGAAGGTGGACACTCCCAAGCCGCGTTTGCTTAGGCGCGCGCATGCGTGCCCCGACGATATTAAATTCGGGTGCGCACAACCTAGCCTCGGTGCGCGAGGAGAAGAGTCGGGGACGTGGCAGTGGGAGTCGCTAGACTCGGTTTGAAGTCACAGGTGGGTGACCCGGGTGGAAGACAGTCGTGGCCAGTCGGGGAAAAACAAGTCGGCGCGCTTGCTCCGGGCACGGCACGGTGCGAGGTCGGGCTCGTTGGACTCCTAAGAGGCGGATCTACACGACCATGGGCAGACCCGAGCGTGCCAAGGCCTGAACAAACCCGAAAATGTGAGAGAAAACCCGGTAAAAATGAGGAAAACCCGGTTAGAGAGAAACGGGTGAATGGCGGTTGTGCACGGTTGATCGGCCCTTGGACCGTGGCCACCTCTTCACGGGGGAGAGTGAGGGTTGTGAGGAACCCTTTGAACGTGATGGCACGACTCGCCGAAGTCATGGGAAGAAATGGCACGTGGCTTACTCGGTGTGCGCGGCTAGGGAAGTCTCGGGACCCGAAAGTTCTCACGGCTGGAACGGGGTGTTGGAGGCCTCAAATCGAAAATCTAAGCCCGGAAATGGACTTAGGGGGTGGGAAATATGTAGGCTAGGGAGTTTGATGATTTTTGGCTTAAGTCGGGTTGGGTGGTTACCGGAATACCGGGTGGTTTTCCGACGATTTTGGCCGGTTTCGGCCTTGGCAAGGGGTGGACGAGACTTGGGTTGGGCTGAAAGTTGAGAGGATTTTAGAGAGAAGTTGGCTTGAGAGAGAATGAGAATGAAGAAGTGATTAGGCTTAATGGTGAAAGGGCTTATAAAGGGAAGCTTAATGATGTAATTGAGCAAAGTTAAGTGGGGCTAGGGCATGCTTAGGGGGCTGCCGAAAATCCCAAGGGGATTAGGGAGGGGTAGATGTCATGTTGAGTGTGGGGAAAGGCAAAGGAGAGTGATGGGTGTGATGGATGTGTAAGAAGAAGTGAAAGAAGTGAGGGAAATTTGAATTGTGTGGTGGAGGGAGTGTCTTGGGAGGTGGAGCCGCCGGCCATGGAGGGGGAAGCCGCGGCTTGGGGCTGTCCAATCGGAGCCGAGGGTTGAGCCGTGGCTTGGGGTTGAGCCACGGCTTGATGGCTTGGCTTGGCTGAGCTGTGGGTCCCATTCGGTTGAGAGAAAAGCCGGAAAATACTTGAGACTTGATGGAGCGCGCGTTCGATCTCCGATGTCCAATTAATTTATGGATTTGGAGTGCTTGAATGACGAGGATTTGAATGAGCCTAATATCGCCATGCGTCGTGTGGACGGATGTTCGGGCGACTCGGCGCCTCAGGAGTCGGTTTTGCCATGTTCGGACGTTTGGAGTGGAGTTTAACGTCCCTCGATCACCGATTTGTTCTTTGTGCATGCCTGCATTCGTTTTGGCGATCCTTTTGCCCCGTGGGGGATCGTTGGCCCGTCGTCCTCGGTCGGGGACCATTGGCCCGGGAGGACCTAGGGACTTTGACCGGGATTCTCTCAGTGTGCCCTGAATGCCTTGAGGTGCTTGGGGATTATTGTGAGGTACTCAGAGATCGTTGTGGTCTCTGCTTTCCGTGGAAATACCCGAAGGCTCGCCGGGAGGCGTTCGCGACCACTGAAACGTACTTCGGGAGACCGAGCCAAGTTCCAGAAGGTTGTCTGAAGCTTGTTCCCCGGCCCTGGTGGTCCCTGGGTGCCTGTAGGCCCGTTTTGAGGGGCCGTTTGCTTGTCAGTGGAGCGAACCCCGAGAGCTCTGTCAGAAAAGGCGTCCGTGGGGGATCGGGGTGTCCCGGCTTAAGCAGGATGCCCCGGAAATGCGCCCGGACGTCTCGTTGGTCACTTTGGCACTGAAGGGGATTTTTGAAGCCCCATATTGGGCACCTTTCGGTGCTTCAGTGGCTTGGTGATGAATAGTGCCACAGTGCCAGCTCCGTCGCTTTCGGGATTCCTCGTTCGTCTGTTCTTCTGACTGCTCTCTTCCGCCTTTCTCAGCGGATCGTGCTCTTCTCTTATTGTTCATGACCTCGTGCCCGCCTATAGGATTCCGATTGCCGGGTGATGAGTAGTGCCCTCGCGTGGGAAGCCGGTGGGCCAAAATGGGGTGCTAATAGGATGCTTACATTACACAATGCTAGCCTTCTCAAGGCTCAATGCGGAATCGTCGGAATGAATCACACAACTCATCTAGACCCCTCGAGCAGTGCTTTAAGGGTCCTAAATGCACTTTTCATATCCTTAGAGGCCTAATCTCGGTGATCTCCGGATCGCCCAAGAAACTCAGAAAGCAATTTGAGAAATCCAGTTTCGGCCTCCTAGGACATCTCCGGCTCCATATTTGCATTTACCGGCTTAAGGGACAAGTGCCCACGTAATTTGACAATTTATGTCAAAATGACCGACGTGGGATGCAGATACAAGATATGCTGTCAGAAGTGGGTAACCTCACTCTGAATGTATAAAAGGAGCAAAACCGGCTTCCGAGTCTCATACAGACATTTGGTAATTCCTCACGGAAATTGCGAATCTCGGACTCATTAAATCCGTTTACTGGCATATATCGATAATTCAACATTTGGTTCGAACCCCGAGGCTCGAATGCGCGATCAATTGAGACCCGAGCTTTTTCCCGGTTTCTCCTTTTCGGTCGTGGGATAGACGGGATGCCCAAGATGAGTCACCCTTTATTCTAGAAGCTTCTTCTTCTTCAATGCAAGAAGCCAACTTGCACTCTTGCTTGAAAATATCCAAGAGTTTGAAGACAACACTCAAGCCTTCATCAATGCTCATTAATGCTTTTGCCTCTTCCACATGAAAGATACTTGGCTCACATTCATCCTCATCCTCATTAGGCAAACCGAAATTTGCTAATGGGAGGCTTAAGTGTGTTTGCTTTTGCTTAATTGCCCATTAGCTTTGCCTATAAATAGCCCAAAAATGATTAAGTTAGTCACTTCTTCTCTTGCACACTCTCTCCAAGCTTTCTCCCTCAAGAAAAGCTCTCAACTCCATATCCAAAACCAGCAAACTTCAACACTTCAAAACCAAGAGAGAAAAACCGAAGAAAACCCGAAAAAAGCTTTGAGTTTCTTAAGTCGGAAGCCGATGTTCATCATCTCAACTTAAGTTCAAAATTTCTCAAACTCCATGGACCACATGTTTTTGACCTAAGAAGTTCATTTATGAACTTAGATTTTTGGTTTGAAGTCATTTGCTTATCATTTCAGGTCATTTAGGTGATTCCGGGTGAAGGACGTGCTCTCGGGTGAACAGTACACCCGTCGCTGCACGCGCAGCAGCCCGCTCGCGTGCAAGACGCCCGTCCACGCGTACGTCGCGCGCCAGACGGCCTAGTGCGCACGCCCACGTGCTCCAGTGCTCCACCCGTGTGCTCGTGCACGCCTGCCCGCGCGCCCGACGTTCATGCACACCCGAACGTGCATCCTTTGCATTCGAGCATCCTTCCAAGCGTTCTACCGAGTCACCCGACTCTCGAACACTTCCCCGACTCTTTCCTCGCATCCCGAGGCTAGGTAAAATACTATTGACTTAGAGGAGCTAGGAGTTTTTACATTTATTGCATGTTCATGGAGTTATATGGTGCACAAAGCATGCTCACTTGCAAGACTTCATTTTTATGCACTTTTACATTATATCATGCATGTTTATCCTCGATTAACATGTTAGCATGTCGGGAAACGTTTGGATCGACCCTTGGAAGACCTTCCCGACCCGAAATAAGCAAAAGAGCTATTGGGTTTGCCTCAAGAAGAGGTAACCGAGACTTGGCTTTCTTTCCTCGGGTTAAGAGCGGCCTTCTTAGCCCGATCCAAGTTCGATTCCCGAGTTTTCTTGTGTTTTCTTACATGCATGAAGTTGGTATTGTTTTATCGATTCCTTAAATAATTTGTTTGCGCATGTTTGCATGTTCGAATGCGTTATTCAAATCATGACAATACCGACTTTAGTTAATCGTGTCATTTATCGTGTTTGTCGTTTAAGCATGCGAGAATTGATTCAAAACAAGACAGGGAAACCTCGTGGAACCCCATTCGGGCCATGGGACCTCTCGGCTATCTCCAAGGAGAAGTGACCGAGAGCCTCTTAGACTCGTACTGGTTGCATGAGGCTTCCTCTTCCCGTTTTGAGTCCGTTTCTCGTCTTTCATGTAATTTGTAATTTACATTATCGTCGCAATATCGCATGAAAATGTCTTTTCAAAACAAAGCTTGCATGGATTCGTGAATTAGTGACTCATTCGGTTATGAGGGTATTTTGATCATTTTGACCAAATTATCCTCGATCCTTACGGAACCGTCTTGGTCGTCGAATCACGAATCGTTTTCACAATTAATGCATTCAGCGATAACCTTAATCATTAATTTCATGAACGGGTTAATCGGGACGCTCACACGGTTAATTCATTTAATTCAAACAACTTTGCACGAAATGGACATCAATTTGTAACTCACGTCGACGAATTACAAAACGGTGTTAATGCCATTTTCAAAACCCTCATACTTTCAAATCCATATTGTATTGTTCTCCTTTTCTAAAAAACAAATTTTCAAATCAAGGGCAAGAACATCATTTTGCGATTTGCCGTCATCTTAACATCGTTTAAGATGTCAGTCAGGTATTCTGTATCAAAATACAATTACTTGACTAATCAGTTCATTCGACTTAACCAAACGCTAGACAATGGTTAGGCGGAACTCTAGGTTCCAAATCTAGAGTCAAAATACAAGTTTGGATCAATTCAGTGGTAATTCAATGTCACAACACTAAACAACTGTAAAAGCAATCCACACACATGAAACTTGACTATAGACACCCGACATGTCAGGTTCTCAAACCAAAGCCGAATGCTAAAATATTGGCACGCGTTTGTTTGTCTAGGGTAGGATTTGCATGCCAAAATACTCCGGATTAATAAACTTGCTAATCCACGTACATTCGGTGAATACAAACACATTGTTTGTTATTTATCTGCTGCTTGTTATCTTTCCGCACTCGTTTGCCATGTGAGTCGAGCCTGATCCCTAGGCCGAATAATATTAGGGTTCAACGCCCTAATCATCGAGCACAGGGTCCAACACCCTAATCATCACTCACAGGGTCCAACACCCTATTCATTGAGAGCACATATCGAATTTCAATTTTTCGGTGTTTTCCCTAAACTCACAGTGAGTTAGAGCGGAATAATAACCGAATGCAAGCTGACTGAGATTCACCTATTTGTAATTATGATTTGATGTATTTTTGAGAGTTCATTGTGAGGATTTTTGTTTTGTACATTCAATATGTAAGAATCTCAGTTGGCGAGCAAACGGTCCGAGAGTCGAATCATTCGAATCGGTTTCATGCTTGCCCAAAGGAAAGTAAGTCTAAGATCTCGCGGTTCTGGTTCACGCAGGGATTCAACCTCCATGGTTTGATGAACTGTATCGCAAGATTGTGAACCAATTCCCCGACATATAGATTTACTTCTCTCCCGGCTTTTCAATCGACATCGTTTAATTCATCGAGTTTACGGTGTCAAAACGTGCGAGCCGAGCGCAACTTAATCCACACGGTAAATAATAAAACATGCAAGCCTAGCAAACCAGAGTACCGAAAGGGCGTGTGGGATATAGGCCCGCACGTAACATGAACCCCCGAGCACGGATATTCCAGTTCCGTATAGATCACTGCCTTAACAACAACTAGGTGTTCCATACCCCTAGACCCCGGGTAACTTATCCGCCCTCGACCTTCGGGTCGTAAAATGATAAGTGGCGACTCCTTCTCTCACGCGTGTACGTCACGCGTCCCCACGGGAAGGTGGACACTCCCAAGCCGCACGAGAGTCCACATTCGGGTCCGTACAGCTTGGCGACTCTACTTGGGACACACTTAGTGGGTTCAGGCTCGATTCATTTGCTTGCTTGCACGTTTATTTATCGCTTTCCGCACATTTTATTTTTAGCACATTTACTTTTCTGCACTTGCATTGCATCATTCTAGTGGATTTAGGTACCAAATGCCTGAAATCCCACGGGCGCCGATCTAGGAAGCTAGGTTAGTCAAAGGTTCCGAGTAAGGGAACGGATCGAGTCGGCTCTGCCACAGAACCAGCCCCCAAAGATCCTCGCTCGATTTCAAGGAATTGACGCCCTTGAATCAGGAGCCCCCATCCCTTGTTAGTGGTTTTCCCAGTAGAACACTAAAACCATGCATAAATAGGGACCGTCATGCTGGACCAAAAATAACCTTCACGCCGCCAACCGACCCAAAAGTTGAGTCTTTGAGTCGGCTCGTAGTTTTTCTTTTAGGCGAGCCTTTTGTTGTTTTTCACTGAATGAGTGTTGTACAATGTAAAGAATTCGTGTTATAGTTTATTTTTCTGCACCTGCATGCATGTTTTCAAAACAACCTAAGACATTGCATCGGTTTAGTGTTTAAGCTCCGCTTTTCAAACTATCTTTGTAAATTAAGGAACTTGACCCAAATCGATGCAATGTCATTAGCTTTTGAAAACTTATACAGTGCATGCATTCTATCTATTTTTATGTTTGCACAGCAACTGCCATGTCTCGCACGACAAGCGAGTCGTGCCAACATTCGCGGGTAGACCACTTGCGGTCTTCACCTCTCCATGGCGAGGCGTGCTATAACCAGAGGCCGTCCAGCCCGACCACCCACCCCGTACGACAGGCGAGTCGTGCCAACCTTCGCGGGTAGACCACCCGCGGTCTTCACTTCTCCATAGCGAGATATGCTGTGACCAGAAGCCAAGTCCATC
This sequence comes from Punica granatum, assembly GCF_007655135.1. Lineage (NCBI taxonomy): Eukaryota > Viridiplantae > Streptophyta > Magnoliopsida > Myrtales > Lythraceae > Punica > Punica granatum. Next base: position 14,623,742 of record NC_045133.1, read on the forward strand.
CCGGCCACCCACCCCGCACGATAGGCGAGTCGTGCCCACTTTCGCGGGCAGGCCACTCGCGACCTTCACCCTTCCTCCACGGCAAGACGAGCTGTGGCCCGAGGGCAGATCAACCTTCCCAAGCGAAGTTAACCAACACTAACTTCTTCCTGACAGAGAGTGTCATCGCGCGATCGGATGCACATCCCTCCGCGTGACCCCCACACATCTACCAACGATCAAGCGTGCCTCATACATGTCCAAGCATGTTCACACCAACTCATGCACGCACGCTCAACGTATCAATGCATGTCTCTTGGTGTGCTCGCACGACACTTACCATGCCAGTTCGCTTCTCTACACCCTTGCATTGGAATTGCGAACAGTTCATGCTCCTTCATTGTTTCCTTCTTCCATTGCAGGAAATCCCCAACAAGAACGCTCATCTGAAATCCAAAATTGACTTGGATTCAAATTCATCCAAGCGATACTCTAAGGAGCAAGTCTAATCCTTCAACTGGAAAGACCGGAAGTGACAGCTCCACAAACAGAGCATGACCCAACTCTCGATCGCAGGAGATACCAGCACGGTCATGCCTCCAATCAAAAAATGGATCTCACCCGTCCTCTGCCGTCGCCGCGGACTAAGCACTGGAACAACATGCGCAGTCTTCTTTAAACTCTCTTTTGCTTTATTTTAAATCCATTCCTACAAATGGGTTCCCGACATGAACAAATCCTTCAAACAGGACATTAGGACAGTCTTTGCGACGCCCTATTAGTTCTGTTGGACATGATCGACTCGCCTGTCCTCATGGGACCCGGCTCCTCGAGCCTTCCCTAGGACAGCTGCACAGGCCTACTCGCAATTAGGGAAAATATGCTTATGTGACCTCAGTCACGGTCTAACCACTCCAGAGTGGTGATGACCAGATTCCCGAAAACAAATGTCGTCTGCACGCAGCATCCCATGGGTCGCGGGAGGGACAAAAAGGGATTTTCCCATGGGACCACCTCATATTTCTTACCACATATCCCCCCGCATAATCGCCTAATGTATTGTCTTCTTTGTCATCCTTCACAGGGGCACATTGACCACAGGCGAAGAGCAATGCGCGAGTTCACGCTTCCTCGAGAACTTTTCTCGAACCCTTTCCTTATACTTTGACAAGGGAGGTGTTCGATGATGAGGTACCCCCTATGAAGCCAACGACAAGGACAATTGAGTGAATCACTCAGCATCGATGCAACAGTCTTCCTCGAACATCTATTGGCTTCAACAGCGTGCACCCTCCAAGAGGCACGTATTGCAAAGAACAACAAGAGATGATCGGAGATATCACACAAGGCGCCTACCACGGGCCACATCAACAAATGAAGACCGGGGCATCCCCATTCAACATTCTCACCGGGGCAACCTCGGTTCCCTATTCCACAGGAGGCAATTTGACATTTTCTTTTCCTAGACAAGAGGGGAAATTCACCTGTAAAACTTGCAAGGGCAAATGACACGAAGTTCGACTTCCAAGTGCACAAGAGTCAAACTTCCAAGAAAGTCGGTCCTCACAAAATAGGGCAAGCAACATGCAACGAGTCTCCACGAGGCGAAGCGCACCAAAGCGGCCTCGGCGATGCAAAGTCGAGGAGTTTCAAAGAAAGACATGGGGCACAAAACAAACCCCGGCTGCAAGAAAAAAAAACAGAGCGGAAAGAAGCGGGAAAAACCCGCCAATGAAGAGAGAGAGAGAAAAGAAGCGAGAAAAACCCGCCAACCAATAAAAGAAAGGCAATGCCGAGGTTCATCAAAAGCACCGGCGCCGCCAATCCAGAGAAATCAACAAACCCCGACAAAAGGGGAGCAGCAGACAAAACTCCTCGATGGAGACAGAAAACAATGCACTCGAAGGTTGAATCCTTCAAAACCTTCGCCCTTGCAAACTCGAGAGATAAAAGAATCGAGCCCGCTAGGTCGGAAACCCCTTTTGGGGGGCCTAGGCAAAAGGTAGGGTATAAGAGAAGCACGATCGGAAACCCTTTGGGGCGGTCGTGGCAAAAGGAGAGCTCTTCCCCTTTTGGTTGAGAGGTGCGGCCCCGAGGTGGGTGACCGTAGCAAAAGAAGAGCAAAACGAGAGATAGATAAAATTGCTCCCTAGTCTCCCACACATCGTGTGGACAAGGGATCCCCAAGGGAAGTGGCTAGGTTATCTATTCCAACACGATCCCCGATCGACTCTCCAATACCAGTCAACCGTCCAAGAGGGAACCTTCCTCTAGCATAGTGGGCAACAGAATACGTCGACCAAGCAATTCGGTATAACCTACACAACAGAAGGACGAAAGAAAATGGGGATACATCTCGCTGCAGGAGTGAACCCGTGTATCGTTTTAGACTGGGGCAACGTGCTTCCTAAGCTTTGTATTTTCTCTTTGCCTTTGTATAACTCCAAATGGGTCACAGCCGCCCTTTAACAGGCTACCACAGAGCCAAAATCCTAGACATTCATCTCCGGGGTTTAGTCATAACGCTTTGGAAATGGTTAGACCGAGTCTGACCAAATCTGAACAGAAATCCCCAAGCAGGTTGCAAATGCAGCCGCCCTACAATACCCTATTGAGAAGGGTTCAAAGCCGACGGGCGCGTCAAACAAACGATAGAACTGCTAGGGCATCGTTGGGAAGTCTCGATATGCCCAAGCATGGCTAACGGAAGCCCCTTGAGGCCTCACATCTAGGCCTCCGAGAACGGGACCTACTTGCACTGTCAAAGCAAAATTCTTCACGGGTTGCTCAAGCGACCCGAAACTGAAGATCTGTGTGTCACAACGATGCTCTTTTTGGTGTTAACCTGTACCTATCACTTGTTAGTATTTTTCACATGATTTACTAATAATGCCAGGATCACATGTATCACAAGCAGTCATGAACTACGACAGACTCTGATCCCTGGTCCCATGGGATACGTAGGCGCTCTGTCTTAGAGCTTGAATCTCGCAATACAAGACGCCGACTTTCGGCTAACTTCTTGCGGGTCAAAGCATGACCGCCCAAGCAGCGGAGCTAGCCTCCGGCAAAGCACAATCATTCTTCAGCAGCAAAGCCAGTTTCCGGCAACCCAACAAATCAGCACCTTTGGGATAGCATCAGGCCTGCACATTCAGCGCACACCACCATCCACCTGACTAACGAAAAGTTTTGCCCATCTCTGCTGCATTTCCGGTGAACACAGCGATCGAACCATCCCCGCCAAGCACACGACGCAAGTGATCCAGCATTCGCCCAATCATGCGATAAACTGCAAGCCACGCCTACCACTGCACCATCCCTGCAAAGCCCTGACCCAATGCTAAACGCCCCTTTTCAGCGCCCTGCACTGTTCCCTAACACTGATCTTCGCTTCTGCATTTCCTGCACTTTCCTATCAACTCACCTTTTACTGCTTTGGCTTTGGACACCCACCATTTACTGCTTTGGCTTTGGACACCCAACTTTCACTGCTTTGGGTTTGGACACCCACCTTTCATTGCTTTGGGTTTGGACACCCACCGTTTACTGCTTTGGGTTTCGACACCCACCGTTTACTGCTTTGGGTTTCGACACCCACCGTTTACCGCTTTGGGTTTCGACACCCACCTTTTACCGCTTTGGGTTTGGGCACTCACTTTTTACCGCTTTGGGTTTGGATACCCACCTTTTACGGCTTTGGGTTTCCACACCCACCATTTACCGCTTTGGGTTTGGACACCCACCTTTTAACGCTTTGGGTTTCGACACCCACCTTTTACAGCTTCAGGTTTCGACACCCACCATTTATCGCTTCGGGTTTCGACACCCACCATTTACAGCTTTGGGTTTCGACACCCACCGTTTATTGCTTTGGGTTAGGACACTCACCTTTTATTGCTTTGAGTTCGGACACCCACATTTACTGCTTTGGGTTTGGACACCCACCATTCACTACTTTCAGGATCCATAAACCCACCTTTATTGCTTTCAAGGTACAAACATTTATCCAGCTCTCTCCCTTGAATCCAAAAATAGAGAGAACAAGTGGCTATGGGGGAAGACGCCGGGACGGTCGCCGGGACCAAACGGGGTGCTTCTCATGGTCTTTGGCTGCATCCTCTATCCGAACACGCAACCAAAGAGGGGCAAGCTGTCAGCACTCCATTTTGGCTCATCAATCCAAACAACAGTATCAGCAACAATTCAGGCCACGACTCGAGCAAGAATACAGAAGAAGGCTCAACAGAGTAAGAAATCACTATTCATCCTCGAGTCAACAAAATTGAGCAGATGACATGTCCATACAACAGAAGGATTCCCGGGGCCACCGAAAGGCAACAGAGCGACTAGAGAGCTCAACAATATTCAAAACCGACATTTTCAGTATATCACATAAACAGTCCTATTTTCCGATAGTTCGCTCGACTGTCGGAAGATAGCCAATATTGGATTTCAAAATCCACATCGATGCCAAACAGGTGAAAAGTGCCTTCAAGTGCACTTCACAATTCATCTTGCTCTATACAAAATAACTTTCTGTATACAGACAACTTTTCAATGGAAGTCCAAAAATGCCGATTTCTCGGAGAAAAGTTAATTCCAAATATCAAATGCGGCAATGCCCCACAGTCATACAGAGCATGAGCAGTGCTTTAGATTGTTTTTTGGAAGCCAAACAGACACCCTGAATGACTTCCGAGCGACAAAACGGGCATACCCCTCTTCGGAAGAGCGTAACCGGAGACTGGTCTGATGGAATTACGGCAAACGAAGTTCACACTACATTGCCCAGAAAACTCCAGTGGACATTCGCAATTGGGCAAAACAGAAAGCAAAACCCTTCACGGTTTCCCGAGTAACCTCCGAGGAGCACAAAAGGCCATTTTCAGTAAAGATCCATATCCGGAGGTCCTCTTTGGGGGAAACTTGACGTCGGATGCTTACATTACACAATGCTAACCTTCTCAAGGCTCAATGTGGAATCGTCGGAATGAATCACACAACTCATCTAGACCCCTCGAGTAGTGCTTTAAGGGTCCTAGATGCACTTTTCATATCCTTAGAGGCCCAATCTCGGCAAGCAGAGATCACAGTGATCTCCGGATCATCCAAGAAACTCAGAAAGGAATCTGAGAAATCCAGTTTCGGCCTCCAAGGACATCTCCGGCTCCATATTTGCATTTACCTGCTTAAGGGACAAGTGCCAATGTAATAAGACAATTTATGTCAAAATGACCGACGGGGGATGCAAATACAAGATATGCTGTTAGAAGTGGGTAACCTCGCTCTGAATGCATAAAAGGAGCAAAACCGGCTTCCGAGCCTCATACAGACATTTAATAATTCCTCACGGAAAATGCCAATCTCGGACTCATTAAATCCGTTAACTCGCGTATATCGATAATTCAACATTTGGTTCGAACCCCGAGCCTTGAATGCGCGATCAATCGAGACCCGGGCTTTCTCCCGGTTTCTCCTTTTCGGTCGTGGGACAGACGGGATGCCCAAGATGAGTCACCCTTTATTCTAGAAGCTTCTTCTTCTTCAATGCAAGAAGCCAACTTGCACTCTTGCTTGAAAATATCCAAGAGTTTGAAGACAACACTCAAGCCTTCACCAATGCTCATTAATGCTTTTACCACTTCCACATGAAGGATACTTGACTCACATTCATCCTCATCCTCATTAGGCAAACCGAAATTTGCTAATGGGAGGCTTAAGTGTGCTTGCTTTTGCATAATTGCCCATTAGCTTTGCCTATAAATAGCCCCAAAGTGATTAAGTTAATCACTTCTTCTCTTGCACACTCTCTCCAAGCTTTCTCCCTCAAGAAAAGCTCTCAACTCCATAGCCAAAACCAGCAAGCTTCAACACTTCAAAACCAAGAGAGAAAAACCGAAGAAAACCCGAAAAAAGCTTTGAGTTTCTTAAGTCGGAAGCCGATGCTCATCATCCCGACTTAAGTTCAAAATTTCTCAAACTCCATGCCCGCGCACTCCAGCACTCCGCCCGTGTGCTCGCTCATGTTTGCATGTTCGAATGCGTTATTCAAATCATGGCAATACTGACTTTAGTTAATCATGTCATTTATCGTGTTTGTCGTTTGAGCATACGAGAAATGATTCAAAACAAGACGGGGAAACCTCGTGGAACCCCATTCGGGCCATGGGACCTCTCGGCTTTCTCCAAGGAGAAGTGACTGAGAGCCTCTTAGACTCGTACTGGTTGCTTGAGGCTTCCTCTTCCCGTTTTGAGTCCGTTCTCGGCTTTCATGACTTTTCAAAACAAAGCTTGCATGGATTCGCGAATTAGTGACTCATTCGGGTTCATTCGGTTATGAGGGTATTTTGATCATTTTGACCAAATTATCCTCGATCCTTACGGAACCGTCTTGGTCGTCGAATCACGAATCGTTTTCACAATTAATGCATTTGGCGATAACCTTAATCATTAATTTCATGAACGGGTTAATCGGGACGCTCACACGGTTAATTCATTCAATACAAACAACTTTGCACGAAATGGACATTAATTTGTAACTCGCGTCGACGAATTACAAACAGTGTTAATGCCCTTTTCAAAACCTCATACTTTTAAATCCGTATTGTATTGTTCTCCTTTTCTGAAAAACAAATTTTCAAATCAAGGGCAAGAACATCATTTTGCGATTTGCCGTCATCTTAGCATCGTTTAAGAAGTCTGTCGAGTATTCTGTATCAAAATACAATTACTTGACTAATCAGTTCATTCGACTTAACCAAACGCTAGAAAATGGTTAGGCGGAACTCTAGGTTCCAAATCTAGAGTCAAAATACAAGTTTGAATCAATTCAGTGGTAATTCAGTGTCACAACACTGAACAGCTGTAAAAGCAATCCACACACATGAAACTTGACTACGGACACCCGACATGTCAGGTTCTCAAACCAAAGCCGAATGCTAAAATATTGGCACGCGTTTGTTTGTCTAGGGTAGGATTTGCGTGCCAAAATACCGTGGATTAATAAACTTGCTAATCCACGTACATTCGGTGAATACAAACACATTATCTGTTATTTATTTGCTGCTTGTTATCTTTCCGCACCGGTTTGCCATGTGAGTCGAGCCTGATCCCTAAGCCGAATAATATTAGGGTTCAACGCCCTAATCATCGAGCACAGGGTCCAACACCCTAATCATCACTCACAGGGTCCAACGCCCTATTCATTGAGAGCGCATATCGAATTTCAGTTTTCGGTGTTTTCCCTAAACTCACAGTGAGTTAGAGCGGAATAATAACCGAATGCAAACTGACTGAGATTCACCTATTTGTAATTATGATTTGATGTATTTTTGAGAGTTCATTGTAAGGATTTTTGTTTTGTACATTCAATATGTAAGAATCTCAATTGGTGAGCAAATGGTTCGAGAGTCGAATCATTCGAATCGGTTTCATGCTTGCCCAAAGGAAAGTAAGTCTAAGATCTCGCGGTTCTAGTTCACGCAGGGATTCAACCTCCATGGTTTGATGAACTGTATCGCAAGATTGTGAACCAATTCCCCGACATATAGATTTACTTCTCTCCCGGCTTCTCAACCGACATCGTTTTATTCATCGAGTTTACGGTGTTAAAACGTGCGAGCCGAGCGCAACTTAATCCACGCAGTAAATAATAAAACATGCAAGCCTAGCAAACCAGAGTACCGAAAGGGCGTGCGGGATATAGGCCCGCACGTAACATGAACCCCGGAACACGGATTTTCCGGTTCCGCACAGATCAATGCCTTAACAACAACTAGGTGTTCCATACCCCTAGACCCCGGGTAACTTATCCGCCCTCGACCTTCGGGTCGTAAAATGATAAGTGGCGACTCCTTCTCTCACGCGTGTACGTCACGCGTCCCCATGGGAAGGTGGACACTCCCAAGCCGCGCGATCCAAAAGCACACATGCGGGCCCCGACGGGAGTCCACATTCGGGTCCGTCAACTCCACTCTTCCATCCATCACTTCCCATCACCTTTCAAGACAACTTCCCCTCCTTAATCCATCGTAAAAAATTCGGATCCCCCTAACCCTCTCCTTAATTGTGCTTTGTTTTCACTAATTGAGCCATTAAAGCCACCTTCATAAGCCCATTGTGCCTCTTCCACATGAAGGATACTTGGCTCACATTCATCCTCATCCTCATTAGGCAAACCGAAATTTGCTAATGGGAGGCTTAAGTGTGCTTGCTTTTGCTTAATTGCCCATTAGCTTTACCTATAAATAGCCCGAAAGTGATTAAGTTAATGACTTCTCCTCTTGCACACTCTCTCTAAGCTTTCTCCTCAAGAAAAGCTCTCAACTCCATAGCCAAAACCAGCAAGTTCAACACTTCAAAACTAAGAGAGAAAAACTGAAGAAAACTCGAAGAAAGCTTTGAGTTTCTCAAGTCGGAAGCCGATGTTCATCATCCCGACTTAAGTTCAAAATTTCTCAAACTCCATGGACCACATGTTTTCGACCCAAGGAGTTCATTTATGAACTTAGATTTTTGGTTTGAAGTCATTTGCTTATCATTTCAGGTCATTTAGGTGATTTCGGGTGAAGGACGTGCTCTCGGGTGAACAGTACACCCATCGCCGCACGCGCAGCCGCACGCCCGCGCTCACAGCTGCGTGCCCGGGCGCCAGACTCCCGTCCGCACGCCAGACGCTTGTTCTCGCGCACGCCCACGCGCCAGACGCCTGTTCGCGCGCATGCCCGCGGGCTCCAGCGCGTTCTAGCGCTCCGCCCGTGTGCTCGCGCACGCCTGCCCGCGCGCCCGATGTCCATGCACACCCGAACGTGCATCCTTTGCACCCGAGCATCCTTCCAAGCGTTCTACCGAGTCACCCGACTCTCAAACACTTCCCCGACTCTTTCCTCGTATCCCGAGGCTAGGTAAATCACTCTTGACTTATAGGAGTTAGGACTTTTTACATTTATTGCATGTTCCTGGAGTTATATGGTGCACAAAGCATGTTCACTTGCAAGACTTCATTTGTATGCACTTTTACATTATATCATGCATGTTTATCCTCGATTAACATGTTAGCATGTCGGGAAACTTTTGGATCGACCCTCGAAAGACCTTCCCGACCCGAAATAAGCAAAAGAGCTCTTGGGTTTGCCTCAAGAAGAGGTAACCGAGACTTGGCTTTCTTTCCTCGGGTTAAGAGCGGCCTTCTTAGCCCGATCCAAGTTCGATTCCCGAATTTTCTCGTGTTTTCTTACATGCCTGAAGTCGGTATTGTTTTATCGATTCCTTAAATAATTTGTTTGCGCATGTTTGCATGTTCGAATGCGTTATTCAAATCATGACAATACCGACTTTAGTTAATCGTGTCATTTATCGTGTTTGTCATTTGAGCATGCGAGAAATGATTCAAAATAAGACGGGGAAACCTCGTGGAATCCCATTCGGGCCATGGGACCTCTTGGCTATCTCCAAGGAGAAGTGACCAAGAGCCTCTTAGACTCGTACGGATTGCATGAGGCTTCCTCTTCCCGTTTTGAGTCCGTTCTCGGCTTTCATGTAATTTGCAATTTACATTATCGTCGCAATATCGCATGAAAATGTCTTTTCAAAACAAAGCTTGCATGGATTCACGAATTAGTGACTCATTCGGGTTCATTCGGTTATGAGGGTATTTTGATCATTTTGACCAAATTATCCTCGATCCTTATGGAACCATCTTGGTCGTCGAATCACGAATCATTTTCATAATTAATGCATTCGGTAATAACCTTAAGCATTAATTCCATAAACGGGTTAATCGGGACGCTCACATGATTAACCCACTTCACACTTGTGCGCACCCAAATTTAATCTCGTCGGGGCACGCGTGCGCGCGCCTAAGCAAACGCGGCTTGGGAGTATCCACCTTTCCGGGGACGCGTGACGGACGCACGTGAGAAGGAGTCGTCACTTGCCATTTTACAACCCGAAGGTCGAGGGCCGGCAAGTTACCCGGGTCTAGGGGTACGGGGCACACCTAAATGCTAAGGCAATGGTCGTACGGAACCGAAAATTCCAAATTCGGGGGTTCTATTACATGTGGGCCTTTATCCCACACGCCATTTCGGTACTCTAGCTTGCTAGGCTTGCCGTTTCTTTTATTTACCGCGTGATTTAGAGTTGCACTCGACTCGCCCGTTTTGGCACCGTAAATTCGATGAATTGATCAAGTTAGGCCAAGAGTCCGAAAGATGAGTAGGCTTGTGCATCAAGGAGTCGGTTCACTATCTTAGCGTTACAATTCATTGGACCGCGATGGTCGAATCCCTGCGTGAACCGAAACCACGAGTATCCGAGTTTACTCACCCTTTGGATGCAATAGACCAACTTAACTGATCCGGCACTCGGACCTCTCGCTCACCGATCGGGGATCCTTACAAGTATACAAATGAACATACAAATAGAATTCTCGCAATGTTCTCTCAACTAATTACAAGATATAACTGAATGAGTAAATGGATCTCGATCGGTTTGTATTGGGCCAATATTCCGCTCCGGCTCACCGTGTATTTTGAATAACCGATAAGTAAATTAGGGCAACGCGGGCTCAAAAAGCCGGGGGTCGGGTCCGATTGTTCCAATGGTTTGCAGGAGAACCGGTCGATTCCCACTGCAACCGTTGGACCGATCGAGCTCCCGGGTGATATCTAAACCCGTTTCACGCATCCAATCCAAATTGCCTTCCACATAGGCCATATTTGGAGTGTGATGGTGACTCGAGGCTAGATCCCATTCCGCACTCGGGTTACACGCTCTCGGTGAGTTAAGAGGCGTTGGACCTCATGTTCGGTGGTTTGGGGGCGTTGGACCCCGTGCAACACGTAACCTATGGGCTCGGGCCCGAACCGCAATAAATCATCATAGGCAAAGACAAAATAGAAGAAAACTGATAAGACTAACATAATACAGACGATAACTGACAACTGTCGGTGGATACAGACAAGTGGTGTATTAAGTTAAATGTACGTGATTCAATCAGTTATTAACCGGGGTTGATTAGCAAACAATGCATCTAACCTAGGCAAACATAGAGGGCTGGCTAGGATGCGGTTCTAAGCCAATTACATGTGTGTGTTTGTTTTAAGACTCTTATTTAGTTAAGTGTCATTACAGTTTCTCCGAATTAGCCAAACTCGTGTTTTGACTCTAGATTGGAATCTATCATTCCGCCTATCCATTATCTAGTGTTTGATTGGGCCAAATGTATGATTAATCCGGTTTTTTTTTTTGTGTTTTGTAGTTGAAATAAAATGCTCCCCACCGAATCTACGATAGGAAGAAAGAAACATCGAAAATGAACGAAATGGGCCGCGCGAATGAAACTCGCACCCGAACGGGTTGCCCTTTTCCATTCGTAGATCAAGGTGTTTCCAACCCCCTAACGCCTAGGGTATCGGTGAATCACGGAATGACGATTATGCCCTCGGATAATAAAATTGCAATGTTCGTGTATAAATTGGAGATCGCGTCACATGAAGGAGTCTAAGAAGGACTCTTGTGCCCCGACTCGGGCCTCCTCAAATTGGGCCCGGACTCTAGTCGTGGCACGTGAGTACTCCCTAGACATCAATTCTATTCGTGTTACACGACCCGGTATTTTGAAATTGTGAATTTTTAATGGAAAAGGGCATTCTCGCCGTTCCGTGAATCATCGACGCGTTTACAAATTAATAACCAATTTACCCAATTATTTAGTCCGAATGATTTAATTAACCGAATAGAACGTCCCACTTGTCCCGTTTGTGAAATTATTCGATGTTTATTGCTCTTTGTTACGGTCATCATCGATTTAATGGGTGACGGTTCGAAGTCCATTCACCTATCATGAGATTAAGATACGTCTAGCGACGGAACACGGATACGAATACACTCAATTCCAAGGATCGGACGCGAAATGACGGGGGAGACCGCCCTAGACCCGGGAGGGGTCAAGGAGTACTTGGCCTTTTTCTGAAGGATTAGGCCGAGAGGCCTCCTTGACCCGCCTTGGGTCATGGGCGGTTTCCCACGCCGGTTCGGGCCATTCCTTGCATACATCATGCAATATACACGTGATGTAAACCATATTCCATCAAATTGATATCAACACGACTCCTATTTGCACGAGTAGGCACGCGATACGCTCAAAAATAACATATTCATGAAATCAACGGATGAAATTAACTTATCTAATGATGAACTCAGGAATAACTCGCGGGGATCACACGGCTTCAAGGAGAAAGAGCCCTAGGGCTTCGAGTGATCCAAGGAACCTCACGGCCCCCTATGGTAAGAGGGGTGGTCGCGGTCCTCTTGAAGCAGCCGAATCCTCCGAGGCCTCTTCCTCTTAGACGCCGAGCCATTCCCTTCATTTAACCATATCTCGGCCATGGCTAGGGACTTTCGGTGCATGGAGATGATCTATTCCAGGAAGAAGAGAAGGTTATGGGCCCTAGGAGGCCATGGAGGCTCACGACCCTCCTTCATGAGGTCCGGCCGAGAGGCTCTATGGCCTCCTCAAGTCCATATCGGTCTCCTCCTCTCGGATCCGACCCCTCCCTAGCACTATGCATGCGTATTAATATGACATGAGGACGTGAATAAAAATGAAGATACGCACAACGATGTATGGCATGCATGGGAACGTTCGAATCTAAAGGAAAACGACATTTTCAAGCATTCGGGTCCTTCAAATCATGTAAACATTTCATACAAGCAATAATCGAGGATCCTAGCTTTTCTAGGTTGTAGAGGAATGTTACCTAGCCCCGATGTGCGAGGAAAAGAGTCGGGGAAGTGGCCGTGGGAGTCGCGAGACTCGGTTGGAAGCTACGGGTCAAGGAACCCGAGAGATGGCAGCAGCGGCAACTCGGAAAGATCGAGGTCGACACGCTAGCTCCGGTCACAGCACGGTGCAAGGTCGAGCTCGTTGGACTCCTAAGAGGCGGATCTAGATGACCGTGGGCAGACCCGAACGTGCCAAGGCCTGAACAAACCCGAAAATGTGAGAGAAAGTTCGGTAAAATTGAGAGGAACCCGGTAAGAGAGAAACGGATGGATGATGGTTGTGCACGGTTCGTCGGCCCTCGGATCGTGACCACCTCTTCACGGAGGAGGGTGGGGGTTGTGAGGAACCCTTTGAACGTGATGGCATGACTCGCCGAAGTCGTGGGAAGAAATGGCACGTCGGAAGGAGTCCGGTGCGCGCGGCTAGGGGTCTCGGGACCTGATTGTACTTTCGGCTGAAACGGGGTATTGGAGACTTCAAATCGAAAGTCTAAGCCCGAAAACGGACTTAGGGGGTGGGAAATATGTAGGCTAGGGAGTTTGATGATTTTTGGCTTAAGTCGGGTCGGGTGGTTACCGGAACACCGCGTGGTTTTCCGGCGATTTTGGCCGGTTTCGGCCTTGGCAAGGGGCTGGACAGAACTTGGAAGTGGGCTGGAGGTTGAGAGCTTTTGAGAGGGAAATTGGCTTGAGAGAGAGTGGAATTGAAGAAGTGATTAAGTCTAATGATCAATGGGAACTTATAGGCTTGGCTAATTGCTTGTTAATTGCGGTTTTGGGATCTAATGGGGGCTGCCGAATTGCATTAGGGTGGCTGCCGAAAATTGGAGGGGGATTAGTGAGGGGGAAATGTCATGTTGAGTGAGGGGAAAGCAAAGGAAAGTTGATGGAAAGTGATGGAGAGGTGATGGGTGTAAGAGATGTGAGAGGAGTTTGAATTGTGTGGTGGAGGGAAGAGGAGCCGCCGGCCATGGGAGGGAAGCCGCGGCTAATTGCGGCCAGCCGAGGCTTGAGGGGTTGAGCCGCGGCTTGGGGTTGAGCCGCGGCTTGACGGCTTGGCTTGGCTGAGCTGTGGGTCCCATTCGATTGAGAGAAAAGCCGGAAAACGCTTGAGATTTGATTGGACTCGCATCCGATCTCCGATGTCCAATTAATTTATTGATTTGGAATGCTTGGACGACGAGGATTTGAATGAGCCTAATATCGCCATGCGTCGTGTGAACGAACGTTTGGGCGACTCGACGCCTCGAAAGTCGGTTTTGCCCTGTTTGGACGTTCGGAGTGGAGTTTAATGCCCCTCGGTCCCCGATTGCTCTTTGTGCATCCTAACATTCGTTTTGGGGACCCTTCTGCGCCGCTCCACTAACAAGTAAACGACACTCCAAAACGGGCCGACAGGCACCCAGGGACCACCGAGGTCATGGAACAAGCTTCAGACGACCTTTCGGAACTCTATAGGGCTCCCCGAGGGACGTTTCAGTGGCAGCAAAAGCCTCTCGGTGAATCTTCGGGGCACATCCATAGAAAACAGAGATCACAGCAATCCCCGAACGCCTCAAGACATTCGGGGAACACTGAGAATGCTCCGGTCACAAGTCCCTAGGTCTTCCCGGGGCAATGGTCTTCGATCGGAGACGACAAGCCAACGATCCCCCCACGAGGCAAAAGGGTCCCTGAGCAATCGGGGACCGTGGACGCTCAACTCCACTCCGAATGTTCGAACAGGGCAAAACCGATTCTCGAGCCGCCGAGTCGCCCGAACATCCGTTCACACAACGTATGGCAATATTGGGCTCATTCAAATCGTCTTCGTTCAAGCATTTCAAATCTATAAATTAATCGAACATTGGAGACCGGATGCGCGTTCAATCAAGTCTCAAGCTTTTTCCGGCTTTTCTCTTATTCGAATGGGACCCACAGCTAAGCCAAGCCAAGCCACCAAGCCGCGGCTCAACCCCAAGCCACGGCTCAATCTCCAAGCCGTGGCTAAAACCCAAAATTCGGTGGCTCCAAGCTTCAAGAAGCTCCCCCCTCCACACATTTCAAATCCTTCTTACACCCATCACTTCCTATCACTTCCCCATCACCTCCCATCAACTTTCCCTTCTCTTCCTTTCCCCACACTCAACAAGACAACTTCCCCACCCTAATCTTCCCTCCAAAATTCGGAATCCCTAAGCTCCCTCCTCTAATTGCACTTAAACTCACTAATTTGGCTCATTAAGGCATCCTATAAGTGCCTAATTGCAAGACACTTTAATCACAACTCAACTTCCATCATCTCTCTAGCTTTCTCACTCTAGGAAACCCTCTCCAAGCCCTCTCAAACTTCAGCATTTTTCAGAAATCGTCCAGCTTTCCCTCAGCCCGAAACCAAGGCAAAATTGCCGGAAAACTCAATCGTTTTCCGGCGACCGCCACTCAACCCGAACCAAACTTGACCAAACTTTATATCCCACATGTGTTCAACCTCCCGAGTCCATTTCCGGTGTTAGTTTTGGTATTTGAAGCTTCCAGCATGCAGTTCCAGCCCAGTCCAGAATCGGGTCCCTAGGGAGTTTCCCGGTTTCTAGGCGAGTTCTTCCTTCCCGACTTATCTGAGCCTCAAACAAACTTCATACCCCACATGTATTTGACCTCCCGAGTCCATTTCCGGCCTTAGATTTTCATTTGGAAGCTTCCAGCAGTCGGTTTTGCCCCTGTCCAGAATCGGGCTCCCTAGACGGTTTCATGGCTTCCCGGGCTTCTTCGACGCCATTCCTTCCCACGACCATGGCGAGTCGTGCCATCACTTCCTAGGGGTTCCTCATGACCCTCACTCTCCCCCGTGACGAGGTGGTCACGTGCCGAGAGTCGCTCAACCGCGCAAGACCGCCCTTTTCCAATCTTTTCCTTTACCGGGTTTTCACAGTTTTTTATCGGTTTCTCTTTGCATTTCCGGTTGAAATCAGTCGAGCGCATGCCACAAGCTGGTCATGAACACCAAGAGCAGTCCCTTAGGAATCGGAGGAACTCGAGCCAGCTCGGTGCAACACCCGAGCCCCCTTTGCAGCCGTTTCTACCCAAACAGCCCAGTCGGGTCTGTCCCTCTGATTTTCTTTTCTGACCGGAACTTTGCAGGAGCACACAGGTCAGCTCGGGTTGAATCTCACTACGAGACACCTATCACCGTGATCCTCATTCAGTTAGGAGTCCAATGCCACCAACCTTGCAGCCAAATACCACCGGGAGCCTCCGGGACAGCCATTTCTATCCGATCTGCCCAGTCGGGTCAGTTCCGCCCAGTCGGTTCTGTTTTCTGCTAGCTAACCCGACTTTGTTTTTGATTTCCAGAAAATCTACATGCCCAATCCTCATGAAACCATCGTAGGCATGATCCTCAGTCAGTTAGGAGTCCAATGCCACCGACCTCGCATCAAAAGACCTTCGGGAGCCTCCTATAGAGCCTTTTCTTTATCGGGTGCCAGTCGAATCTGTTTTGCCCCGACTAGGTCTGTCTTTTTTTTACTGATCCGACTTTGCTTTTGATTTCCGGACAATCTATGCAAGTAATCTTCACGAAACCAGCGCAGACGTGATCCTTAGTCTCTTGGGAATCCAACGCAACTGGCCCTGCGCGAAAATTCCATCCCGATCAACCGGTATAGCCCCGACAAGCCAGACTGCCAGTCGGGTCTGCCAGTCGACCCGACTGCACCGGTTCAAGTCTGTTCGTTCCGGCCGAGTCTCCTGACTCCCTTTGCCACTTCTCCGACTCTTTCCTCGTGTTCCGAGGCTAGGTAAAACTCCTCTACGACTTAGAGAAGTTAGGTCCTCCATATTTGTTTGTTTTAAGACGTTGAGGTAGTTATCAACCGAAGAATATGCGAGTTAGTTCATTCCATGCACGTCCACTCACCTCCACGTAATCGCACGTATGTTCACTCTCCATATCATATCCGTATGATGCATAAGCTTATGTACCATGATAGGAAATGGCTCGGATCGAGACGGGAGAGACCCCCTTGGCCACGGTTGAGCCATGGGAATTCACGGCCTAGTCCCAAGGGAGGGACCCGCGAGCTCCCTTGGCTTACCCGAGGCTAGGACGGTCTCTCTTCCCCCGAAACGAGTTGATTTCTATGTTTCCAATATCGTTTATCATGTGTGACATGTTAGTATGACGGGAATAAATCCAAATCGGGGCCGAAGAGATCATCCCGACCCGTGTGAGCCACGGAAGCTCCCGGTCATTCTTGATGGAGTGTGGCCGAGAGCTTCCTTGGACCACACAAGTCTGGGAGGCCCTCTTTCGCCTCGAAATGGGTCAGTTCCCGTGTTTTCTCCGTTTTGTTATCACCTGAGTCGATGTCGTTTCATTGATTCCATTAAATATTTTGTTCGTGCGTGTTTGTATGCTCTTTTGCGTGATTATGACCATGGCGGCATCGATTTGATTAAAATGTGCGTTATTATCGTGTTTGACGTATTATGCATGCAAGATACGATCAGAATCGTTCCTTGGATTTGTGTGTATTGATGTTAGTGTTTTATCATTGGCTACGTGATAATCACATGATAGATGCGTAGGCTTCGGACCATCGTTCGTTAAATCCATAACATCCATGACATAAGATCACCGTCACCGAATAATTTCACAAAGGGGATAAATGGGACGTGTCATTCGATTAATTAAATCACTCGGACCAAATAATTTGATAAATTGATTATTAATTCGTAAACGCATCGATGGTTCATGGAACGGTGGAAATGCCATTTTCTTTAAAAGCTCACAACTTCAAAGCACCGAGACGTGTAACATGAATAGGATCGCGTCTAGCGAGTACTCGCGTACCATGACTCGAGTCCGGGCCCAATTTGAGGCGGCTCGAGTCGAGACGCGCGAGTCCTTTTTAGACCTCTTCCTGTCATGCGATCTTTAATTTATATGTGAACTACACAAGTTTTACCGATCAAGGGCATAATCGTTATTCCGCGATTCACCGATATCCTAAGCATTAGGGAGTCGGAAACACCTCGATCTATGGACGGAAAAGGGCAACCCGTTCAGGCGCGAGTTTCATTTGCACGGCCCATTCCGTTCACTTTCGGTGTTTCTATCCCCCTATTGTAGATTCGGTGGTGAACATTTTATTTCTATTGCAAAATACATAATACCGGATTAATCATTCATTTGACCTAATCAAACATTAGATAATGGCTAGGCGGAATGATAGATTCCAATTGAGAGTCAAAACACAAGTTTGGTTAATTCGGTGAAACCATAGTGACACTTAACCGAATAAGAGCTCTAAAACAAACCCACTCATGTAATCGGCTTAGAACCATATTCTAGCCCACCATCTATGTTTGCCTAGGCTAGACACATTGTTTGCTAATCAACTCCGGCTAATAACCGATTAAATCACGTACATTCGACTTAACACACAACTTGTTTGTATTCACCTACATTTGTCAGTTGTTATCTGCCTCTCATCAGTTTTATTAGTTTTCTTCTGTTTTCCATTGTCTATTACTGATTTATTGCGGTTTGGGTCCAAGCCCATAGGTTACGTGGTGCACGGGGTCCAACGCCCCAGATCACTAAACACGAGGTCCAACGCCTCTTAACTCACTGAGCGCGCGCAACCCGAGCGCGGAATGGGATCTAGCCTCGAGTCACCATCATACTCCAAATATGGCCTATGTGGAAGGCAATTTGGATTGGATGTGTGAAACATGTTTAGATATCACCCGTGAGCTCAATCAGTCCAACGGCTACAGTGAGAACTAATCGGTTCTCCTGCAAACCGTTGGTTCGATTGGACCCGACCCCCGGCTCTTTGAGCTCACGTTGCCTTAATTTATTTATCGGTCATTCAAAACGCACGGTGAGCCGGAGCGGAATATTGGCCCAATGCAAACCGATCGGGATCCATTTACTTATTCAGTTACACATTATAATTATTCGAGAGAACATTGTGAGGATTTTATCTGTACATTCACTCATTCATTTGTAAGGATCCCCGATGGGCAAGCGAGAGGTCCGAGTGTCGAACCGGTTAAGTCGGTCCATTGTTACCAAGAGATGAGTAAACTCGAACACTCGCGGTCTCAGTTCGCGCAGGGAATCGACCATCACGGTTCGATGAACTGTAACGCTAAGATAGTGAACCGATTCCTCGACGCACAAGCCTACTCATCTTTCAGATTATTGGCCCAACTTGATCAATTCATCGATTTTACGGTGTCAAAACGGGCGAGTCAAGTGCAACCCTAAATCATGCGGTAAATAAACAAAACGGCAAGCCTAGCAAACTAGAGTACCGAAAGGGCGTGTGAGATATAGGCCCGCACGTAATAGAACCCCCGAATTCGGAATTTCCGGTTCCGTATGACCATTGCCTTAGCATCTAGGTGTACCCTGTACCCCTAGACCCGGGCGACTCAACGGTCATCGACCTACGGGTCGTAAACAGTAAGTGGCGACTCCTTCTCATGTGCATCCGTCGCGATTCCCCGGGAAGGTGGACACTCCCAAGCCGCGTTGCATACGCATCGCGCATGCGTGCCGCGACGAGATTAAATTCGGGTGCGCACACTCGTCGTCCCCGGCCGAAGACCGTTGGCCCGGGAAGACCTAGGGACTTTTGACCGGGGCTTTCTCAGTGTTCCCAGAATGTCTTGAGGTGCTCGGGGATCGTTGCGGTCTCTGTTTTTCGTGGACGTGCCCCGAAGATTCGTCGGGAGAGTTCGCTACCACTGAAAGGTCCTTCGGGGAGCCCCGTAGAGTTCCGAATGATCGTCTGAGGCTTGTCCCATGACCTTGATGGTCCCTGGGTGCCTGTTGGCCCGTTTTAGGGGGCCGTCTGCTTGTCAGTGGAGCGGGCCCCAAGAGCTCTGTCAGAAAAGGCGTCCGTGAGAGATCGGGGTGTCCCTGCTTATGCGGCATGCCCCGGAAATGCGCCCGGACGTGTCGTTGGTCACTTTGGCACTAAGAGGGATTTTTAGAGTCCCATATTGGGCACCTTTCGGTGCTTCAGTGATCCGATGATGAATAGTGCCGTAGTGCCAGCTCCGCTGTTTTCGGGGCTCTTTGCCTGTAAGCTCTTCCTATTGCTCTCTTCGGCTTTCCTAATGGACCCAGCTCTTCTCCTATTGTTCGTGTCTCCATGGCCGCGCGTTCGCCTCTGATTGCCGGGTGATGAATAGTAACCAGAGCTTTGATGGGGGATTCTCGTGTAAGAAGCCGGTGGGCCAAAATGGGGTGCTGACAGCTTGCCCCTCTTTGGTTGCATGCTCGGTTAGAGGATGTAGCCAAAGATCATGAGAAGCAACCCTTTTTGGTCCCGCCAACCGCTCCCGTTGTCATTCTCCGTGGTAGCTCGCCTCTCCTGTCATAAGATAGTAGCCAAATTGGGATTTGGAGGATGTGAAGTGGTAGGTGATGGGCCAAAGCCCGCGGAAAGCAGTAAAGCGGACGCGAAGTCCGAAAAGCAGTAAAGCGGACGCGAAGTCCGTGGATGTGAAGTCCGGAAAGCAGTAAAGCGGACGCGAAGTCAGAAAAGCAGTAAAGCGCACGCGAAGTCCGGAAAGCAGTAAAGCGGACGCGAGTCCGAAAAGCAGTAAAGCGGACGCGAAGTCCGTGGATGTGAAGTCCGGAAAGCAGTAAAGCGGACGCGAAGTCAGAAAAGCAGTAAAGCGCACGCGAAGTCCGGAAAGCAGTAAAGCGGACGCGAAGTCCGAAAAGCAGTAAAGCGGACGCGAAGTCCGGAAAGCAGTAAAGCGGACGTGAAGTCCAGAAAGCAGTAAAGCGGACGCGAAGTCCGGAAAGCAGTAAAGTGCGCAGAGTATAAGGGAAGGTAAGGGTGGGGATGGATGCTAGGTGGTACGTCGGGGACGTCGGTAGAGGCAAATTGTCCCATTCCGAGTCGAGCTTGTTATTTGTTGTGTCCCCGAGCTGGGGTTAAGAGGATTCTCTATTATGCCCTCCATTCGGTTAGAAGCCCCGATCTGTCTCGCGAGCCAATCGCGTGTTCGTCAAGAAGGAGATGCCCCTTGGGATTCCCAATCGCACCTGTGCACGAAGACAGGGAAACCTACAAAGGATGTCAGTTGCACTTAATCGGCGAGACGGGGGTACATGTAAGAAGAATCTATGTAAAGATGTGTCGGGGATTTGGTATTGGTGACCGTTGCAGGGTGGTCGTGTCCTTATCGGAGAATGGCTTTTTCTGGAACGGGTAGCCCGTAGAATATGTGTGTAAAGGTAAAAGGAGGGATCTTATGGGATCCTCCCAGTCAAGGATACGTCGATTCGACCCCCATTTCGAAGTGGGCCTCGAGCTTGGAGAGTCGAAGAGAGTTTGCTTGCGTCGAAGAGTGCCGAACCACTACTCGGTGTAGCTCCACAGGGGAAGTGTCGTTTTTTTTTCGTGGTCGAGCCGACATTGTCCCCTAACTTTTGCCTAGGCCGCGGGATGCGTGACAGCCTAGCGGGGTATTTTATTTGATTTTTCTCACACGAATGCTCACCTTTTGCTACGATTCCCTATGTTTGGGCGGGATCGCACCCCTCGGGTCCTCTAACTTTTGCCTAGGCCGCTTCGGAGAGGCTTTCGACCTAGCGAGGAAGTGACTTGTGCTCTCCTTTTGCCGCGACTCCCTTTTGCAGGATTTTAAGTCGTGCCACTCGTTCCCTAGCTTTTGCCTAGGCCGCCTCAAAGAGGTTTTCAACCTAGTGAGGAAATTTATTTTTTCTCTCAAGAAAGCTCAGTATTGGCCAAAAGGTGGGAATTGATGCTCGTTCATGAGAACATAAATGTCTTTCAACAAAAACAGGCACGGAGCCCGGCGAATAAAGACTGTACAAGTGCTCATGGATAGTACTTCTTGATGGCGTCAGCGTTGACAGGAAGGGCATTTTCAGTGCCGTCCATGTCACTCAAAATGACCGCTCCTCCGGAGAAAACCTCTTTGATGACAAAGGGGCCGTCGTATTTGTACAAGAATTTCCCTCGAGAGTCCGGCATGACGTGTAGGACTTTTCTCAAAACGAGGTCGCCAGGGCTGAAATCGCGGTGGCGGACTCTTGCGTTGAAGGCTCGAGCCATTCTTTGTTGGTAACACTGTCCGTGGCATAGCGCTTTCAGCCTCTTCTCATCAATGAAATTCAACTGTTCGTACCGTTGCTTCGCCCATTCTGCTTCTTCCAGTTTGGTCTCGGCAAGAATCCTCATGGAAGGGATCTCCACTTCGATTGGGAGGACGGCCTCCATGCCATAGACTAGGGAGTACGGGGTTGCCCCGGTTGAGGTCCGTATGGATGTCCGGTACGCCAAGAGTGCATAGGGGAGCATCTCGTGCCAATCCTTGTAGTTCACCGTCATTTTTTCGATGATCTTTTTGATGTTCTTATTTGCCGCTTCCACCGCACCGTTCATTTGGGGACGGTACGGGGTGGAGTTGCGGTGTCGGATTTTGAATTGTGCACAGAGCTCATCGATGACCTTGTTATTCAAGTTCTTGGCGTTGTCCGTGATGATTGTCGCAGGGACCCCGTACCGGGCGATGACGTCGCGTCTGAGAAAACGGGCCACGGCTTTTGCGGTGACTGATGCAAGAGTGACGGCTTCGATCCATTTGGTGAAGTAATCGATCGCCACCAAAATGAACATATGCCCGTTAGACGCTTTGGGCTTGATTGGGCCAATCACATCCATCCCCCACATCGAAAAAGGCCATGGTGCCGTCATGGGGCGCAGTTCGTTTGGTGGCGCTTTGATCTGATTGGCGTAAACAAGACATCGGTGGCAATGCCTGACATGCTTCACACAATCAGTTTCCATGGTGGACCAATAATAGCCTAGGCGCATAATCTTCTTAGCGAGCATGAGACCGTTCATATGGGGTCCACAGTTTCCCCCGTGCACTTCCTCCATGAGACGTCGTGATTCGTGTTCGTCGATGCACCGGAGGAGTGTGGAGTCGAAGGAGTAGTGGTAAAGTATCTCGCCGCTCAGAAAATAGTGTATCGCGAGGCGTCTGAAAGTCTTTCGATCGCGACGATCGGCGAATGGGGGCTATTGGCCGGTTCGTAGAAGGTTCTTAATGTCTTCGTACCACAGCTTTGCCTCGAACGCTTCGATTGAATTGCAGTGTGCCAGTCCTTCAGCTATCTCAATCTCGAGGGGCTCGATAAGGATTTCCTTTGTGATGCTCACCATGGAGGCGAGTGTTGCAAGCGCATCCGCGAATTGATTTGTCATGCGTGGGGTATAGGTGAACGAGATGTCCTCGAAGTTCTCGGTTAACTCCTCGAGGTATTCGTGATATGGCACTAACTTCGCATCTTTCGTCTTCCACTGCCCCAATGTTTGGAATATGGTGAGCATAGAGTCACCGAACACTTCTAGCTCTTTTACCTTGAAATCAATCGCCGCTTGTAGGCCGAGAATACATGCCTCGTATTCGGCCACATTATTGGTGCACGGGAAGTCGATCTTTGCCGCTACCGGGTAATAGCGTTCGTCCGGGGATATCAGTACTGCACCGATACCTGATCCCGTAGAATTGACGGCACCGTCGAAGTACATCTTCCACCCCAGTTTCTCTCCCTCGTGGTCTACTTGGAGAATCCCCTCATCCGGGAAGTCGGGATTAATCGGTGTGTGGTCTTCAATTGGGAATTCTGCCAAGTGATCCGCGATCGCCTGCCCCTTGACCGAAGTGCGGGACACGTACTCGATATCATACTCTGCCAACTGATAACGCCATTTGGCGAGGTTCCTCGTGGAGGAGGGGCAGTCGAGTAAATACTTCAGGGGGTCTGCCTTTGACAGCAAGCGGATCGTATGGTAAAGCGTGTATTGTCGGAGCCTCTGCATGACCTACACCAATGCACAACACATCTTCTCGATTTCCGAGTAATTGGATCCATCAGTGAACTGTTTGCTCAGATAATAGATCGCACGCTCCGTGCGTGTGGACTCCTCCTCCTGCCCCAACATGCATCCTAATGATTGGCGGCGTACAGTTAGGTAAAGTACGAGGGGACAGCCCGGTGTAGGCGGGACCAATACCGGCGGTTGGACCAGATACGCCTTGATGGTGTCAAAGGCCTTCTAACATTCTTCGTCCCATTCGATCGCCGTGTTCTTACGAAGCAAGCGAAAGAGTGGTTGGCATTTGTCTGTCAGGTTTGCGATGAATCGTGCGATGTAATTCAATCGCCCTAGGAAGCCTCGTACTTCGCGGACCGAAGACGGTGGAGGAAGTTCTTTGATCGCCTTGATTTTATCGGGATCTACCTCGATGCCGCGCTCGCTGACCACAAATCCTAGTAGTTTTCCCGATCGAGCGCCGAACGTGCATTTTGCCGGATTAAGCCGAAGTTTGTACTCTTTTAAGCGGTCGAAGAGACGCTTCAAATTAACGAGGTGATCTTCTCCTTCTTTGGACTTGGCAATCATGTCGTCGACATAGACCTCGACTTCCTTGTGCATCATGTCGTGGAACAATGTAACCATAGCCCTCTGATAAGTTGCCCCGGCGTTCTTGAGGCCGAAAGGCATGACGCGATAACAAAAGGTTCCCCACATGGTAGTGAATGTCGTCTTGATCTTGTCTTCCTCGGCCATCCGAATTTGGTTGTATCCGGAGAAGCTGTCCATGAAAGAAAACTGGGCGTGGCGCGCCGTGTTATCGACTAGTATGTCTATATGGGGCAAGGGAAAATTGTCCTTGGGGCTGGCCTTATTGAGGTCCCAATAGTCGACGCAGACTCGAACCCTTCATCTTTCTTTTCCACCGGCACAATGTATGCCACCCACTCGGAATAGTTACAGACCTCGAGAAAGCCCGCGTTGATCTGCTTGACAACCTCCTCCTTGATGCGGAGAAGGAGGCTTGCCCGTTGTCGTCGCAATTGTTGCCGCTTGGGCGGGAACTTCTCAGTGTCTAGTGGGAGGAAGTGCTTTACTATCGAAGGGTCTAGCCCCGGCATGTCGGTGTAGGACCAAGCGAAAACTTCTTGATACCTGGTCAGGAAATCAATCATTCGGACCCGTTGTGTTGGGTCGAGGCTCGTACTGATCTTTAGGATGCGGGACTCCTCTTCAATGCCCGCGTCGATCTCTTCCGTTGGCTCGAGCAAGGTGAGCTGGCGATCCTCGAGGCGGCGCAAAATCTCTTCTATCTCGGGCACTAGACTGTCTTCGTCGAGCCTTTCCCCGAAGTATATGGGTCCGGGCTCTCCGAGACATTCTTCGGATGGGTTCGAACCAACGTGTCGAAGATTTGGATTCGAGTGGAGCCTGGAGAATTGAAAGAATTGTCTTAGAAAAGTTAGAATAGTGTGAACAAAAGAGTAGGGAAGAGAGAATGGAATAGACAAGGATTCAAAAAAATGCATATAGGGAATTCATTGATAGTGTGGATCATGAAGCCATAACAGAGTTCCCTTTTCCGTCGTGTGGCCTACGGCTACGCCGACACGCGGGAAACATCTTGTACATAGATAAATCTTACACATCGGCGATCACAGCCGAATAGCGCAGGACTGAGGTCCAGTTGTTAAGCTCCTCGTTTTCCTACGCCGGGCGGATGTGAACCCCTGAAGGAATCTCCTCGGTGACGGCATACACAGTTGGCAAAATGTCGGTCGTGTCATCGTAGTCCGAGGAAGGGCCGTCAGAGGTGCTCCTGATGATGAGTGGAGGCCCGAGGAAGAAATGGGATAGCGGGGGGACTGGAATGCCCCTGTTGAGCCTACCATAGCGCGTGGCGAGGCGATGGAGATGGTTGCCCCAGCGGGCCTCGATAATTTCGTGACAGGAGGGGTGAAAGCCGAGTCCCCTCCTATGCTTATACTATTCAACTTCAATGGGGTGGCTGATTCCTTGCCCGCGCGCCCCAAGGCTGGTGCCGGGGATGTAATTGTGGCGCAAAAGGACCTTTCCTATCATGCAGTAGGCGCGGGATGGTCCGACCTCTCCGTAATCCCGAATGACAGGGTCCTAGGCCTCGTCTCCACTTCAGTAGCGGGTGCCTTCCCTTTATCGGTGGTTGCCGGGTTCTCGTATAGTCGTCCTGAGCGGGTTATGCCCATGACGCCGAATTGTTGCTCAAGGTTCCCGACACCTCCCTCATAGGTCCAGGGGACCCTATCGTCCGAGTATGGCTCCCGGGCAGGAATATCTATGACGAGCGGGGCAGGAGGTGCGTCAATCTCGGCGAACCTGACTACGGCTTCTACTGGTACGTACTCAATCACAAAGGGGGAGGGCCAACCTTGCTCGCCTTCGCCCTCGCTTGATGTGCACACGGTGATCATGTTGATTGAGGGCCCCTGAGCCGATCCATAGTCGGGGAGGGGATTAGCCTGCACGTTCAGAGACCTCACAGCGTTGAACACGAGCTCCTTCGCATCCATCATCTCTTGGATCTTCTCCCTTAACTTCCAGCAATTGTCTAGGGTGTGTCCTGGTGCCCCTCGGTGGTACTCGCATTGCTTGCTCTGATCTTGGATGGTTGGATCGAAGTTCGGGCTTGGCGCTGTTGTCCCAACCTTGTCACGAATTTGTTGGTAGATGTGGGAAAGTGGAACCGGCAGGGCCGGGTATTGTCGCGAGATCATGGTTGCGCTGCACCGCCCTGTTGACCTTGCGGGAGCGGGGCCCGTTGTGTCGGCTGAGAAGTCCTAGGAGCCGGAGGTTGGTATTGAGGGGCTTGGGATGGAGCAGGGGCATAATGGTGGACGACGGGCGACGACACCGTAGGTTGGGGTGGAGGCGGTAGTGCGGAATAGTAGATTGGTTGGGTAGGGGGTTGAGGCCGATATTGAGGTGCATGCGGCCGATATTGAGGTGCATGCGGCCGATATTGAGGTGCATGCGGGGCGTAGGAGGGAGCTACGGGAGGCGCCGCCGTGAAGTTCATCGAATATTGCTGGAAGGCCTGTTGTGCCGCGTTGACGGTGTTCACCGATACTTCCTTCCCCCTTCTCCCGCTGGAAGATGATGATGTCGCGGGTACCTTCTTCGATGACTCCTCTCCTTTGTTGGTGGGGTCCTCCATCCTTCCGAGCTTGATTCCCAAATCCAGTTATTTCCCGGCCTCGATGAGGTCGGAGAACGACGAAGTGTGTGCCAACAGGTGTGAATAGTACACTCCTCTCAGTGTGGAGTGGAACAACTGGATCTTTTGCGCCTCGCTGATCGGGGGGATGTGCTTTACTGCTTGGGCACGCCACTTGGCAGCATATTCCTCGAACCTTTGGCCCCGCGCCATTTCTTTCCTGCTCAGCTCCAGAAGGGTGGGAGGCGTCTCCGCGCAATATCGGTATTGGTCGGTGAACTTCCGAGAGAGATCCTCCCACGTCGGGATGTCCTCAGCCTTCAGCGACATGAACCAATCGAGGGCCGATCTCGACAGGCTATCTTGGAAGGAGTGGATGACAAACTTCTCGTATTCCCAATATTGCAGCATCTTCCCCGGTAGTGGCGGAGGTGGTGGCGTGGATCCGTCGTGCCCTCATAAGTCTTCAATTTCGGGACCGTAAACTTCGGGGGCAGGCGCATACCCGAGAATAGGCTGCAGTCGCCGTAGCGTGCGTCGAGACGAGCATCACCCGCTTGTAGAGCCCGTATCGTTTCTTCCATCCTCTTGAGCCTTCGCTCCTGCTCGGTGTCAGCCTCGGGGAAGAAATGCGTCGGCGAGGCGAACTGGGCCGCATGAGTCGGCGTGCCCGGTTCGTGGAAGGTGGTGTTTATGGGGGGCGGTGCCTGGTAGGAGAGGTCGGCGTGAGACTGTAGAGACGGATAGGGAGGAAGCTCCGTGGTTTGGAAGTGAATCGGAGCAGGTGCACTTGAGGTCGGGAAAACCGTCGGCGGAGGGACTGTGTAGGCTGCGGCCGGGGCCGACATGGGAACAAGCGGAGGTGCGGACAGGATGTGCTCCGAGGATAAAAAGGTCGCCAGTGGAAGAGGGACTACCGAGGGGGTCGGCGGCGGCGGCAGTTGAGTGGGGAAGGGGTGGACCGTGGATGTGTGCAGCGTTGGCGGTGCGGGAGCCTCAACGTTCTCTGGGGCTTGAGTTGGTGGAGCCCGCGGGGTTGGGTCGACCGTTGGCCCCGGTCCCGGCGGAGGTGTGGAGCTCGAAGAGGCTCGGTTAGGTCCTCTAAGTAGGGCGAGCAGTTCCGCCATGTTGGTGGCCATTTGGTTGACCGTGCCCTCGAGTGCCGCAATGCGGGCTTGGTCATCGGTGGCGGCGGAAGTTAGTGAAACCGGTGGCAGAGGCGCCCCTGAAGACGCTGGGGGCGGGAGGTGTGTCGGAAGGGCGCCTGAATACGCCGGGAGTAGCAGGAGTGAGAGGCGGGGGAGCATGCGTTGGAAGTGGTTGAGAGAGAGTCGGGACCGATGGGTTAACTTCTTCGGAGATATCGACACGATCCCCTTCCACCATCCTGAGACGCTGACGAGTTGGGTAGCGGTGCGACGCCAGTTGTGATCACCTGAATTCCAAGAATGTGTAAGGGCAAACATCGATATCTCAGACGATAAGTAAGGGACAAGTTAAGTGATAAGATGTATGAGATGCATGAGTTTCCAAAACACTAATGTCATTACATTGATTAGATTCAAGTTCCATAGTTTTACAAAATAGAACGTACGAAAGAAAAAGGAACATAAACGTAAAGCCGACATCCCTTTGTGCTCGGTGGCCGTTTGGAAGCGGCGTAGGTCCGAGCGAGGGCAAAAATGGGCGCGTTTGCTAATCCTAAGGGTGGGCAAGGTTGCGCGCCCTCTTGTGTACTCGGTCCAATTCCGCGCTCAAACGGGCCATCTCCCGATCTAGATGTGCAACTCGGGTGCGTGCTCGAGTCAACTCCATCTGAAGCTCCCTGTAGTCCGCGACCTCTGCGCGGGAATCAACAAGCTCACAGCAGAGCCTATCTCGTTCCTCCCTGATGGCCCGAAGTTCCGCGTGCATGGCCGCTTGGATGGAGCTTTCGGTTTCAGGGGCAAGGGTAGATGTAGCGCGGGGAGTCGCGGCGGCCTGGGACCGTTGTGGCGGTGCCAATCCCCATGCATGGAACCGAGCCACGTATGCTGATGTGGCGGAGAATACTCGCTCTTCGTCGGTGGGGTGTTCAAGGAAGTACAGACGCTGTATGATGCTAGCGTCCCGTTGGCGGCGAATTTCTCGAATCTGTAGGAATCTTGCGGGGGCCGTGGATGTAGAGTTGGCCCACTGGATGCGGAAAGGTAGACGGTCCGCCTCGGCAGGAATGTCCTGTAGGCCGCCGAGCTGTCTGATTACCCGGCCGGGGAATATGAGTGTGCTCCCCAAGTGGCTGAGAAGGGGAACTCCCACAATTCCGGGACATCCCGTGATCATGGGGCCGCCGGGGTTCCATCGAGCGGCCCATAAGAAGCGCGCGAGCGTCAACTCACGCCAAAAACGCCTCCATTCCGAGAAGCTGTGCTTGGGAGGTGGGATGACTGGCGTAAGGGGTTCGATCAACGAGCGCTCGTCGGAGATGTAGGAGAACGGATGTGATGAGCAAAAAGGGCGGACGTGCGCTATAAGCCAAATCTGCAGTAGGTGCGGGGATCCCCCATCCTGCCACGCCGAACCTCCCTAACATAGTCAAGAGACCGAACGGTCTCGGCTAAAAAAGCCTCCACATAACTATGGCCTCCCACCGCTTGGAGGACGACTTGGGCTATAGCCCCGTCAATGAGATTCGGCGAGTACGGGAACGGGAGAGCGCCGAAGACCAAAAGTAGGAATCCATGACAGACATCGCGCTGGTAGGAAGCCGTTGTAGGTGTCATTGCGCGGAGAAGCGTCCAATCGGAGAGCCACGCGATCCTGATGCCTTGATCCCACCTCTCATGAAGCTCCTCGTGGATGTCTTGAGCAGGTATGTGGAGAAGAGTGGAGAGCTGACCCTAGATGGTTGTGAACGGATTAGGCATGAAGATGCCGTGGGTCGTGGGCGTAGGCCTCTGGATGAGTGCCGTGTACTCCTCGACCGTGGGGGCTAACTCCGTCCCCTGGAAATTGAATACTGCGTGCTCAGGATCCCAGAATTCGGCGGCGGTCCTCAAGAAGATCCAATCCACCGGGATCTCGGCGAACATAACCATATCTCCGATAATGCCCTAGATGAAAGCGTGATCCACCGGCCGGAGAGTCCTCCAGATGCTCATGATGTCTTGCCTTGGTGGCGTGATTGCTTCGAGCCTGAGACCGGGAGCTGGGCATTCCATCCTTACCTAGATGGAGGAGATGCCGGCTTAACGTCTTAAGAATCAAATCAATGCAATGTCCTAAGTTTTTTCGAAAAATGAATGCAGTGTGGAAAGGTAAACTATAATCGCGTTCTTTACAGTATACATCGCTCTTTCTTAAAAACAACAAAATGCTCGTCCTAAAAGAACTATGGGCCGACTCAAGGACTCGACTTTTGGGTCGGTTGACGGCATGGAGGCAAAAATCGGTCCAGCATGACGGTCCCAGTGTATGCATGGTTTTTGGTGCTACTGGGAGAACCGTTAACTATGGATGGGGGCTCCCGACTCAAGGGTGTGAATTCCTTGAGGATCTTTGGGGGCCGGTTCGGTGGCATAGCCGACTCGATCCGTTCCCTTACTCGGAACCTCTGACTAACCTAGCTTCCTATATTGGTGCCTGTGGGATTTCGGACAACGTACCTAAGAACCCGCTAGAATGATGTGATGCAAATGCAAGTAATGGTGCTTGAAAATAAATGTACGGAAAGCGGTAAATAGACACGCAAGCAAGTAACCGGAAATGAGCCCGAACCCTCATAAACATCCCCAGTGGAGTCGCCAAGCTGTGCGCACCCGAATTTAATCTCGTCGGGGCACGCGTGCGCGCGCCTAAGCAAACGCGGCTTGGAAGTATCCACCTTCCCGGGGACGCGCGACGGACGCACGTAAGAAGGAGTCGCCACTTGCCATTTTACAACCCGAAGGTCGAGGGCCGGCAAGTTACCCGGGTCTAGGGGTACGGGGTACACCTAAATGCTAAGGCAATAGTCGTACGGAACCGGAAATTCCGAATTCGGGGGTTCTATTACATGTGGGCCTATATCCCACACGCCCTTTCGGTACTCTATCTTGCTAGGCTTGCCATTTCGTTTATTTACCGTGTGATTTAGAGTTGCACTCGACTCGCCCGTTTTGACACCGTAAATTCGATGAATTGATCAAGTTGGGCCAAGAGTCCGAAAGATGAGTAGGCTTGTGCATCGAGGAGTCGGTTCACTATCTTAGCGTTACAGTTCATCGGACCGCGATGGTCGAATCCCTGCGTGAATCGAAACCACGAGTATCCGAGCTTACTCACCCTTTGGTGGCAATAGAACTGATCCGGCACTCGGACTTCTCGCTCACCGATCGGGGATCCTTACAAGTTTACAAATGAACATACAAATAGAATTCTCGCAATGTTCTCTCAACTAATTACAAGATATAATTGAATGAGTAAAAGGATCCCGATCAGTTTGCATTGGGCCAATATTCCGCTCCGGCTCACCGTGTATTTTGAATAACCGATAAGTAAATTAGGGCAACAAGGGCTCAAAGAGCCGGGGGTCGAGTTCGATCGTTTCAATGGTTTGCAGGAGAACCGGTCGATTCCCACTGCAACCATTGGACCGATCGAGCTCCCGGGTGTTATCTAAACCCGTTTCACGCATCCAATCCAAATTGCCTTCCACATAGGCCATATTTGGAGTGTGATGGTGACTTGAGGCTAGATCCCATTCCGCACTCGGGTTGCACGCTCTCGGTCAGTTAAGAGGCGTTGGACCTCATGTTCGGTGGTTTGGGGGCGTTGGACCCCATGCAACACGTAACCTATGGGCTTGGGCCCGAACCGCAATACATCATCATAGGCAAAGACAAAACAGAAGAAAACTGATAAGACTAACATAATACAGACGATAACTGACAACTGTCAGTAGATACAGACAAGTGGTGTATTAAGTCGAATGTACGTGATTCAATCAATTATTAACCGGGGTTGATTAGCAAACAATGCATCTAACCTAGGCAAACATAGAGGGCTGGCTAGGATGCGGTTCTAAGCCAATTACATGTGTGTGTTTGTTTTAAGACTCTTATTTAATTAAGTGTCATTACGGTTTCTCCGAAATAGCCAAACTCGTGTTTTGACTTTAGATTGGAATCTATCATTCCGCCTATCCATTATCTAGTGTTTGATTGGGCCAAATGTATGATTAATCCGGTTTTTTTTGTATTTTGTAGCAGAAATAAAATGCTCCCCACCGAAAATGAACGAAATGGGCCGCGCGAATGAAACTCGCACCCGAACGGGTTGCCCTTTTCCATTCGTAGGTCAAGGTGTTTCCAACCCCCTAACGCCTAGGGTATCGGTGAATCACGGAATGACGATTATGCCCTCGGATAATAAAATTGCAATGTTCGTGTATAAATTGGAGATCGCGTCACACGAAGGAGTCTAAGAAGGACTCTCGTGCCCCGACTCGGGCCGCCTCAAATTGGGCCCGGACTCGAGTCGTGGCATGTGAGTACTCCCTAGACATCAATTCTATTCGTGTTACACGACCCGGTATTTTGAAATTGTGAATTTTTAATGGAAAAGGGCATTTTCGCCGTTCCGTGAATCATCGACGCGTTTACAAATTAATAATCAATTTACCCAATTATTTAGTCCGAATGATTTAATTAACCGAATAGAACGTCCCACTTGTCCCGTTTGTGAAATTATTCGATGTTTATTGCTCTTTGTTACGGTCATCATCGATTTAATGGGTGACGGTTCGAAGTCCATTCACCTATCATGAGATTAACATACGTCTAGCGACGGAACACGGATACGAATACACTCAATTCCAAGGATTGGACGCGAAATGACGGGGGAGACCGCCCTAGACCTGGGAGGGGTCAAGGAGTACTCGGCCTTTTTCCGAAGGATTAGGCCGAGAGGCCTCCTTGACCCGCCTTGGGTCATGGGTGGTTTCCCACGCTGGTTCGGGCCATTCCTTGCATACATCATGCAATATACACGTGATGTAAACCATATTCCATCAAATTGATATCAACACGACTCCTATTTGCATGAGTAGGCACGCGATACGCTAAAAAATAACATATTCATGAAATCAACGGATGAAATTATCTTATCTAATGATGAACTCGGGAATAACTCGCGGGGATCACACGGCTTCAAGGAGAAAGAGCCCTAGGGCTTCGGGTGATCCAAGGAACCTCACGGCCCCCATGGCAAGAGGGGTGGCCGCGGTCCTTGATGCAAATCGTAGCACGACTTCAAGGGATCCAGTTCAAGTTCCAATTGGACCGATTACGCGAGCACGAGCAAAGAAGTTTAAAAATGAACTCAACGGCCTAATTCTAGAGGTTTGGGCTCAAGCAAATTCGTGGAGGCCCATTGGACATGAATCACGTGATCCACAAAGATCCATCAACATTATTCAAGTTATCGAAGATTCTGGACAATGCTAAATTCAGCAAGTGTTTGAGGAAGCTTCTAGAATAGTTGATGATCAACAGAAGATAACATCAGATTTGTTTGAAGTTTAAATCTCATAGAGATATTCTAGGGGTATTTAGATTTTATATCTTTATAGATTATGTCATATCTCCAACAATATTCTTGGTTTTAATTTCCTTATCTATAGGAGGAGATATGACCAGATTAGGATTACTTTATGTCTATATATATTCATCTTAGTCAATTTTTAATGGAAGAAACATTCAGAAAATTGTGAGAGTATTCTCTTTGGTTCTTGAAGAACTAATCGAACTTATCGGAAGTTTCTGTGGCGTTCATCATCGACTTATCAAACGGCTTTCCACCACCGTTTGTGGCGTCTTCATCGACTTATCAAGCGACTTTTCATTACCGTTTGTGGCGTCTTCCTATATACCGAGGTTCTTGTTTCGCATTAAACAACGGGTTGAGGTCAGTTATACCAAGGTTCTTGTTTATGTTGTAAGCAACGGGTTGAGGGTTCATCCATCAAATCTGATCGTGGAACGATCTTGGGTTCCTTTAGTTGTCGGGTCTCGTCATTCTTGGCGGGAATCGCATCATTTGGTATCAGAGAATCAGGCTCCAAATCGGGTTTATCCTATCCATTTTTTTTGTTTCAATTTGCTGAGTTTCGCTTCATCGAGTTTTGTTCTTTGCGGATTATTAGCAAAAAAAAAAGAGCTGAAAAAAAAAATTCGGCCAAAAAAAAAACACAGCTGAAAAAAAATAGAGCTGAAAAAAAAGAAAAAAAAATCGACCAAAAAAATACAGAGCTGAAAAAAAAAGGATCAAAAGAAAAGAATTAAGACATCATTGTCAATTTGATCCAAATTTTTTTACATCAGACCATTCTAAAGTTGTTATTTCTCGTTCTTTGTAATCTGCATTGATTCTGATCCCATAATTTCATATAACATTCTGGTTTATTTAATCCTTCATAGTAGTTGCCTTTTCTCATGCTTCTTTTCTTCTTGAAATTTCCTTTGAACATTAATTTTCCTTGATAAGTTCTTGGTGAATTGTTGCTGGAAAATTTGGAGTTGTTTGTTTAGTTCCAAAAGAACTGAGAGAGAATTGTCGAGTGGAAAAAGGCAAGAGCGGTGAGAACATTAGAGAGTTAAAAGCCACATATTTTGTTGAGTGAAAACACGAGTGTAAAGTGATTCACTTTCTTGAGTGTAAACACGTAAGGGAGAGAATTGTGAGGTCCATTTTTTTTCTAACTTTATTTTGCAGCAATCATGTCTCACAACAGTGCTAAGAGTATTCCCGAAGGTGCTACGGAATTGGCTGATTCAAAAATACTTATAGAGGCCATGATGAGTGAGATGAGGCGTGTGATGAGGTTGGAGTTTGAGGTCAGTTATACCAAGTTCTTGTTTATGTTGTAAGCAACGGGTTGAGGGTTTGTCCATCAAATCTGATCGTGGAACGATCTTGGGTTCCTTTAGTTGTCGAGTCTCGTCATTCTTGGCGGGAATCGCATCAGTCCTCTTGGAGCAACCGAATCCTCCGAGGCCTCTTCCTCTTAGACGCCGAGCCATTCCCTTCATTTAACCATATCTCGGCCATGGCTAGGGACTTTCCGTGCATGGAGACGATCTATTCCTGGAAGAAGAGAAGGTATGGGTCCTAGGAGGCCATGGAGGCTCACGGCCCTCCTTCATGAGGTCCGGCCGAGAGGCTCTATGGCCTCCTCAAGTCCATATCGGTCTCCTCCTCTCAGATCCGACCCCTCCCTAGCACTATGCATGCGTATTAATATGACATGAGGACGTGAATAATAATGAAGACACGTACAACGATGTATGGCATGCATGGGAACATCCGGATCTAAAGGAAAATGACATTTTCAAGCATTCGGGTCCTTCAAATCATGTAAACATTTCATACAAGCAATAATCGAGGATCCTAGCTTCTCTAGGTTGTAGAGGGATGTTACCTAGCCCCGATGTGCGAGGAAAAGAGTCGGGGAAGTGGCCGTGGGAGTCGCGAGACTCAGTTGGAAGCTACGAGTCAAGGAACCCGAGAGATGGCAGCAACGGCAACTCGGAAAGATCGAGGTCGGCACGCTAGCTCCGGTCACGACACGGTGCAAGGTCGGGCTCGTTGGACTCTTAAGAGGCGGATCTAGATGACCGTGGGCAGACCCGAACGTGCCAAGGCCTGAACAAACCCGAAAATGTGAGAGAAAGTTCGGTAAAAATGAGAGGAACCCAGTAAGAGAGAAACAGATCGATGATGGTTGTGCACGGTTGGTCGGCTCTCGGATCGTGACCACCTCTTCACGGAGGAGGGTGGGGGTTGTGAGGAACCCTTTGAACGTGATGGCACGGCTCGCCGAAGTCGTGGGAAGAAATGGCACGTCGGAAGGAGTCCAGTGCGCGCGGCTAGGGGTCTCGGGACCCGATTGTACTTTCGGCTGAAACGGGGTATTGGAGACTTCAAATCGAAAGTCTAAGCCCGGAAACGGACTTAGGGGGTGGGAAATATGTAGGCTAGGGAGTTTGATGATTTTTGGCTTAAGTCAGGTCGGGTGGTTACCGGAACACCGGGTGGTTTTCCGGCGATTTTGGCTGGTTTCGGCCTTGGCAAGGGGCTGGACAGAACTTGGGAGTGGGCTGGAGGTTGAGAGCTTTTGAGAGGGAAATTGGCTTGAGAGAGAGTGGAATTGAAGAATTGAAGAAGTGATTAAGTCGAATGATCAATGGGAACTTATAGGCTTGGCTAATGGCTTGTTAATTGCGGTTTTGGGATCTAATGGGGGCTGCCGAATTGCATTAGGGTGGCTGCCGAAAATTGGAGGGGGATTAGTGAGGGGGAAATGTCATGTTGAGTGAGGGGAAAGCAAAGGAAAGTTGATGGAAAGTGATGGAGAGGTGATGGGTGTAAGAGATGTGAGAGGAGTTTGAATTGTGTGGTGGAGGGAAGAGGAGCCGCCGGCCATGGGAGGGAAGCCGCGGCTAATTGCGGCCAGCCGAGGCTTGAGGGGTTGAGCCGCGGCTTGGGGTTGAGCCGCGGCTTGACGGCTTGGCTTGGCTGAGCTGTGGGTCCCATTCGATTGAGAGAAAAGCCGGAAAACGCTTGAGATTTGATTGGACTCGCATCCGATCTCCGATGTCCAATTAATTTATTGATTTGGAATGCTTGGACGACGAGGATTTGAATGAGCCTAATATCGCCATGCGTCGTGTGAACGAACGTTCGGGCGACTCGGCGCCTCGAAAGTCGGTTTTGCCTTGTTTGGACGTTCGGAGTGGAGTTTAATGCCCCTCGGTCCCCGATTGCTCTTTGTGCATCCTAACATTCGTTTTGGGGACCCTTCTGCCCCGTGGGGATCGTTGGCTCGTCATCCCCAGCCGAAGAACGTTGGCCCGAGAAGACCTAAGGACTTTTCACCGAGGCTTTCTCAGTGTTCCTAGAATGTCTTGAGGTGCTCGGGGATCGTTGCGGTCTCTGTTTTCCTTGGACGTGCCCCGAAGGTTCGTCGGGGGCGTTCGCTACCACTGAAACGTCCTTCGGAGAGCCCCGTAGAGTTCCGAATGATCGTCTGAGGCTTGTCCCATGACATTGATGGTCCCAGGGTGCCTGTAGGCCCGTTTTAGGGGGCCGTCTGCTTGTCAGTGGAGCGGGCCCCGAGAGCTCTATTAGAAAAGGCGTCCGTGAGAGATCGGGGTGTCCCGGCTTATGCGGCATGCCCCGGAAATGCGCCCGGACGTGTCGTTGGTCACTTTGGCACTAAGAAAGATTTTTAGAGTCCCATATTGGGCACCTTTCGGTGCTTCAGTGATCCGATGATGAATAGTGCCGCAGTGCCAGCTCCACTGTTTTCGGGGCTTTTTGCCTGTAAGCTCTTCCGATTGCTCTCTTCGGCTTTCCTAATGGACCCAGCTCTTCTCCTATTGTTCGTGTCTCCGTGGCCGCGCGTTCGCCTCCGATTGCCGGGTGATGAATAGTAACCCGGGCTTTGATAGGGGATTCTCGTGTAAGAAGCCGGTGGGCCAAAAAGGGGTGTTGACAACACTGATAAACTTTACACGAATTGGCCATTAACTAATAACTAGCGTCGATGAGTTGTCAAATGACGGTAGTGCCCTTTTCAAACTTATCAATTTCAAAACCCGAAACTCGCTGTCCGATGTAGCATGGACGTCTGAAAAGGGCTTCTGTGTCTCAACTTGAGTTTTTACCTGATTCTAGGTAGCTCATGTCAGGATACAGAAGATCTTTCTAGATCACTTACGAGCAGATCGACCGGTTCTTTGGCTTTTTCGGGGTTCTTGCACAACCCTGGACGATCCAGGGATTTGGTTGACACCAGTTACAAGCTGAGGTGGCCCGCACTGCGATGTTTCCCCTTTTCTGAAAACAATTTTCAAATAAATGGCAAAATCGTCTTCTCACAATTCAGCGACACCCTTAGGGTTAGCATGATAGAAACACTACAGTACGGGATAAGAACGGGCTACTTGTTCAGGTGCAGGTTCATCTGCATAGCCTTTTCTTATCTAACTGATGAGTTTCTGTCATCCTAACATAGACTCGGGTAACTAGAACGATTATCTCTATCAGAAAACATGCAAAATGCTGATTAAGCTTTCGCTCGACCTAACCAAACATTAGATAATGGTTAGGAGGAATTCTAGATTCCAAATCTTGAGTCAAAACACGAGTTTGGCTAATTCAGTGGAAATTCAGTGTCACAATACAGAACAACTGTAAAAGCAATCCACACACATGAGATTTGACTCTCTTTGTCAAGTTCTCAAAACAAAGCCGAATGCTAAAACATTGGCACGTGCTTGTTTGTCTAGGGTAGGATTTGCATGCCAAAATACCCCGGATTAACAACTTGTTAAAACACGTACACTCGATAATAACAAACACCTTGTCTGTTATTTACCTACTGCGTGTTATCTTTCAACACTTGTTTGTCATGCGGGTCGAGCCTGATCTCTAGGCCGAATAATATTAGGGTCCAACGCCCTAATCATCAAGCACAGGGTCCAACGCCCTAATCATCACTCACAGGGTCCAACGCCCTATTCAGTGAGAGCATGCATTGAATTTCAGTTCTTCAGTCTTTTCCTTAAACTCACGGTGAGTTAGAGCGGAATAATAACCGAACGCGAGTCGACTGGAATTCGGCCATTTGTAATTTGTATTTATTGTTTTCGAGAGCATTGTAAGGACTTTTATTTTGTACATTTATTCTGTAAGAATTACAGTCGGTGAGCAAACGGTCCTAGAGTCGAATTAATCGAATCGGTCTAATGCTTGCCCAGATACAAGTAAATCCAAGAACTCGCGGTTCTGGTTCACGCAGGGATTCAACCTCCATGGTTCGATGAACTGTACCGCAAAATTGTGAACCAACTCCTCGACATACGGTTTACTTCTCTCCCTGCTTCTCAACCGACATCGTTTAATTCATCGAGTTTACGGTGTCAAAACGTGCGAGCCGAGCGCAACTTAATCCACGCAGTAAATAATAAAACATGCAAGCCTAGCAAACCAGAGTACCGAAAGGGCGTGCGGGATATCGGCCCGCACGTAACATGAACCCCCGAACACGGACTTTCCGGTTCCGCACAGACCAATGCCTTAACAACAACTAGGTGTTCCATACCCCTAGACCCCGGGTAACTTATCCGCCCTCGATCTTCGGGTCGTAAAATGATAAGTGGCGACTCATTCTCTCACGCGTGTCCGTCAGGCATCCCCACGGGAAGGTGGACACTCCCAAGCCGCGCGATCCAGAAACGCCCAATGCGGGCCCCGACGAGAGTCCACATTCGGGTCCGTACAGCTTGGCGACTCCGCTGAGGACATACTTAGTGGGTTCAGGCTCGATTCGTTTACTTGCTTGCATGTTCATTTACCGCTTTCCGTAATTTTTCGCTTATCTACTTTATGCACATTTATTTTTCTGCAATTGCATTGCATCATCCTAGTGGAATTCTAAGTACCTCGCCTGAAATCCCACGGGCGCCGATTTAGAAAGCTAGGTTAGTCAGAGGTTTCGAGTAAGGGAACGGGTTGAGTCGGCTCTGCCACCGAACCGGCCCCCAAAGATCCTCGCTCGATTTCAAGGAATTGACACCCTTGAATTGGGAGCCCCCATCCCTAGTTAGTGGTTATCCGGTAGAACACTGAAACCATGCATAAACAAGAACCATCATGCTGGACCAAAAATAGCCTTCACGCTGCCAACCGACCCAAAAGTTGAGTCTTTGAGTCAGCTCGTAGTTTTTCTTTTAGGCGAGCCTTTTGTTGTTTTCATTGAATGAGTGTTGTACAATGTAAAGAACTCGTGTTATAATTTATTTTTCTGCACCTGCATGCATGTTTTCAAAATAACCTAGGACATCACATCGGTTTAATGTTTAAGCTCCCCTTTTCAAACTAACTATCTTTGCAAATTAAGGAACTTGAACCAAATTGATGCGATGGCATTAGCTTTTGAAAACTTATACACTGCATGCATTCTATCTATTTCTATGTTTGCACAGCAGCTGCCATGTCTCGCACGACAGGCGAGTCGTGCCAACCTTCGCGGGTAGACCACCCGCGGTTTTCACTTCTCCATAGCGAGACGTGCTATGACTAGAGGTCGTCCAGCCTGGCCACCCACCCCGCACGACAGGCGAGTCGTGCCAACCTTCGCGGGTAGACCACCTGCGGTCTTCACTTCTCCATAGCGAGATGTACTGTGACCAGAAGCCGAGTCCATCCCGGCCAACCACCCCGCACAATAGGCGAGTCGTGCCCACTTTCGCGGGCAGGCCACTCGCGGCCTTCACCCTTCCTCCACGGTAAGACGAGCTGTGGCCCGAGGGCCGATCAACCTTCCCAGACGAAGTTAACCAACACTAACTTCTTTCTAACAGAGAGTGTCACCGCGTGATCGAACGCACATCCCTCCGCGTGACCCCGCGCATCTACCAGCGATCGAGCGCGCCTCACACATGTCCAAACATGTTTGCCCCAACTCATGCACGCGTGCTCAATATATCGATGCACGTCTCTTGGTGTGCTCGCACGACGCCTACCAGGCCAGTTCGCTTCCCTATACCCTTGCATTGGAATTGCGAACAGTTTATGCTCCTTCATTGTTTCCTTCTTCCATTGCAGGAAATCCCCAACAAGAAGGCAGCCTGAATACTGAACCATCACAATTGAGGCAATAAACGTCTCTCATCCAGCTCCTTGGGATTCCAACACTGAGTTCCCACCCTCCCTCCACAAGGAATGCTCATTTGAAATCCAAAATCGACTTGGATTCAAATTCATCCAAGCGATACTCCGAGGAGCAAGTCTAATCCTTCAACTGCAAAGACCGGAAGTGATAGCTCCAAAAACAGAGCATGATCTAACTCTCAATCGCAGGAGATACCAGCACGATCATGCCTCTGATCACATAATGGATCTCATCCACCTCTATTGTGGTCGCCGATTGAATACGGGGGCAACACGCGCAGTCTTCTTTAAACTCTCTTTTGCTTTAATTTAAATACATTCCTACAAATGGGTTCCCAACATGAACAAATCCTTCAAACAGGACATTAGGACAGTCTTTGCGATGCCCTATTAGTTATGTTGGACCTGTTCGACTCGCCTGTCCTCATGGGACCCGGCTCCTCGAGCCTTCCCTAGGACGGTTGCGCAGGCCTACTCGCAATTAGGGAAAATATGCTTATGTGACCTCAGTCACGGTCTAACCACTCCAGAGTGGTGATGACTAGATTCCCGGAAACAAATGTCGTCTACACGCGGCACCCCATGGGTCGCGGGCGGGACAAAAAGGGATTTTCCCATGGGACCACCTTATATTTCTTACTACATGTTCACCTGCATAATCGCCTAATGCGTTGTCTTCTTTGTCATCCTTCACAGGAGCACATTGACCACAGGCAAAGAGCAATGCACGAGTTCACGCTTCCCTGAGAACTTGTCTCGAACCCTTTCCTTATACTTTGACGAGGGAGGTGTTCGACGATGAGGTACCCCCTATGAAGTCGAAGACGAGGACAATCGAACGAATCACTCAGCATTTGTGCAACCGTGTTCCTTGAACATCCAATGACTTCAACAACGTACACCGTCCAAGAGGCACGTACTGCAAAGAACAACAAGAGATGATCGGAGACATCGCACAAGGCGCCTGCCACAGGCCACTTCCACAAAATGAAGACCGGGGCATCCCCGATCAACATTCACACCGGGGCAACCTCAGTTCCCTATTCACAGGGCAATTCTAAATTTTCTTTCTAGTCAACAGGGAAAATTTACATGCAATGCTTGCAAGGGCAAATGACACGGAGTTCGACTTCTGAGTGCACGAGAGTCAAACTTCCATGAAAACCGGCCCTCACAAAATAGGGCTAGCAACATGCAACAAGTCTCCACGAGGCGAAGCACACCAAAGCGGCCTCGGCGATGCAAAGTCGAGGAGTTTCAAACAAAGACATGGGG
Organism: Punica granatum; assembly: GCF_007655135.1. Lineage (NCBI taxonomy): Eukaryota > Viridiplantae > Streptophyta > Magnoliopsida > Myrtales > Lythraceae > Punica > Punica granatum. Next base: position 14,665,535 of record NC_045133.1, read on the forward strand.
CACAAAACAAACCCCAGCTGCAAGGAAAAAAACAGAGCGGAAAGAAGAGGGAAAAACCCGCCAATGAAGAGAGAGAGAAAAGAAGCGGGAAAAACCCACCAACCAACAAAAGAAAGGCAATGCCGAGGTTCATCAAAAGCACCAGTGCCGCCAATCCAGAGAAATCAACAAACCCCGACAAAATGGGAGCAGCAGACAAAACTCCTCGACGGAGATAGAAAACAATGCACTCGGAGATTGAATCCTTCAAAACCTTCGCCCTTGCAAACTTGAGAGATAAAAGAATCGAGCCCGCTAGGTCGAAAACCCCTTTTTGGGGCGGCCTAGGCAAAAGCTAGGGAAAAAGAGAGGCACGACCGGAAACCCTTTGGGGCGGTCGTCGCAAAAGGAGAGCTCTTCCCCTTTAGGTTGAAAGGTGCGGCCCCGAGGTGGGTGACCGTAGAAAAAGGAGAGCAAAACGAGAGATAGATAAAATTGCCCCTAGTCTCTCACACATCGTGTGGATAAGGGATCCCCAAGGGAAGTGGCCAGGTTATCTATTCCAGCACGATCCCCGATCGGCTTTCCAATACCATTCAACCGTCCAAGAGGGAACCTTCCTCAAGTACAGTGGGCAACTGAACACACCGTTCAAGCAGTTCGGTACAACCTACACAACAAAAAGACGAAGGAAAATGGGGGTACATCTCATTGCAGGCGTGAACCCGTGTATCCTTTTAGCCTGGGGCAACGTGCTTCCCAAACTTTCTCTTTTCTCTTTGTCTTTGCATAACTCCAAATGGGTCACAGCCACCCTTTAACAAGCTACCATAGAGCCAAAATCCCAGACATTTCTCTCCGGGGGTCTAGTCATAACTCTTTGGAAATGGTCAGATCGAGTCTGACCATATTTGAACAGAAATCCCCAAGCGGGTTGCAAATGCAGTCGCCCTACGGCATCTGGATGATAAGGGTCCAAAGCTGACGAGCATGTTAAACAAACGATAGAGCTGGTAGGGCATCGTCGAGGAAGTCTTGATATGCCCATGCATGGTTAACGGGAGCCCCTGGAGGCCTCGTATCTAGGCCTCCAAGAATGGGACCTCCTTGCTCTGTCAAAGTAAAAATCTTCATGGGTTGCTCAGGTGACCCGAAATTGAAGATCTGCGTATTGCAACAACATTTTCATGCTTACCTGTGTCCATCACTTGTTAGTATTTCTCTTATGATCTACTAGTAATGCCAGGATCACAGGTATCACAAGCATCGCAGGAACTACAACAGACTCTGATTCCCGACCACTCGGGATACGTAGGCGCTCCCCCCAGAGCTCGAGTCCCTCAGCACACGGCATTCTGCAAAGCAAAACCCCTCATTGCACGGCAGGGGTATCGCCAGCAAAAACACAGTTGCTCAACAGCAAAGTCATCCTTCAGCAAAGCATGATCGCCCTAGTAGCAACAACACATGCCTCCGACGAATCAGCATTCTCGGGGCAACATCAGCCCTGCACATTCAGGGCACACCACCATCCACCTGACTAACGAAAAGTTTTGCCCATCTCTGCGGCATTCCCGACGAACACAGCGATTGGACCATCCCCGCCAAGCAGACGACGCAAATGATCCAGCATTCGCCCAATCATGCGATAAACTGCAAGCCACGCCTACCGCTGCACCATCCCTGCAAAGCCCTGACCCAATGCTAAGCGCCCCTTTTCAGCGCCCTGCGCTGTTCCCTAACACTGATCTTCGCTTTTGCATTTCCTGCACTTTCCTATCTGTCAGCACCCCATTTTGGCCCACCGACTTCCCACACGAGGATTTCCGACCGAGGCCCGGGACACTATTCATCACCCGGCAATCAGAGACAAATAGGCGAGCATGGGGTCATGAGCAATAGGAGAAGAGCACGGTCTACTGAGAAAAGCGGAGGAAAGCCGTCGGAAGAACAAACGAACAAGGAATCCCCGAAACGACGGAGCTGACATTATGGCACTATTCATCATCGAGTCACCGAAGCACCGAAAGGTGCCCAATATGGGACTCCAAAAATCCCTCTCAGTGCCAAAGTGACCAATGACACGTCCGGGCGCATTTCCGGGGCATTCTGCTTAAGCTGGGACACCCCGATCCCCCACGGACGCCTTTTCTAACAAAGCTCCCGGGGTTCGCCCCACTGATAAGCAAACTGCCCCTCAAAACGGGCTTACAGGCATCCAGGGACCACCAGGGCCGGGGAACAAGCTTCAGACAACCTTCCGGAACTCGACTCGTTCTCCCGAGCTACGTTTCAGTGGGCACAAACGTCTCCCGGCGAACCTTCGGGGCATTTCCACAGAAAACAGAGATCGCAACGATTTCCGGGCACCTCACAATGATCCCCGAGCACCTCAAGACATTCAGGGCACACTGAGAAAACCCCGGTCAAAGTCCCTAGGTCTTCCCGGGCCAACGGTCCCCGACCGAGGACGACGAGCCAACAATCACTCACGGGGCAAAAGGATCGCCAAAACAAATGCAAGGATGCACAAAGGTCAATCGGGGGTCGAAGGGCACTAAACTCCACTCCGAATGTCCAAACGAGACAAAACTGACTCTCGAGGCGTCGAGTCGCCCGAACGTTCGTCCACACGACGCATGGCGATATTGGGCTCGTTCAAATTCTCGTAGTTCAAGCATTCCAAATCTTCAAATTAATTGGACATCGGAGGTCGGATGCAAGCTGAATCGGGTTTCAAGCATTCTCCAGCTTTTCTCTCAATCGAACGGGACCCACAGCTCAGCCAAGCCGAGCCATCAAGCCACGGCTCAACCCCAAGCCATGGCTCAAACCCTCAAGCCGCGGCTCAGCCGCAATAAGCCACGGCTTGCCCCTATGGCCGGCGGCTCAAGCTTCCCCCCACCACAAAATTCAAATCTTCTTACACCTCTTACACATCCATCACTTCCTGTGCGCACCCGAATTTCATCTCGTCGGGGCACGCATGCGCGCGCCTAAGCAAACGCGGCTTGGGAGTGTCCACCTTCCCGGGGACGCGCGACGGACGCACGTGAGAAGGAGTCGCCACTTGCCATTTTACGACCCGAAGGTCGAGGGCCGGCAAGTTACCCGGGTCTAGGGGTACGGGGTACACCTAAATGCTAAGGCAATGGTCGTGCGGAACCGGAAGTTCCGAATTCGGGGGTTCTATTACGTGCGGGCCTATATCCCGCACGCCCTTTCGGTACTCTAGCTTGCTAGGTTTACCATTTTTGTTTATTTACCACGTGATTTAGAGTTGTGCTCGACTCGCCCGTTTTGACTCCGTAAATTCGATGAATCGATTGAGTTGGGCCAAGAATCCGAAGGATGAGTAGGCTCGTGAGTCAAGGAATCGGTTCGCTATCTTAGCGTTACAGTTCATCGAACCGTGATGGTCGATTCCCTGCGCGAACCGAGACCGCGAGTATTCGAGCTTACTCATCCTTTGGTGATGATAGACCAACTTAATCGATTCTACACTCGGACCTCTTGTTCACCGATCGGGGATCCTTACAAGTATATGAATAAATGTACAAATAAGATCCTCACAACTTATACTCGAATAATTGCAGAATACAACTGAATGAAATAAATGGATCCCGATCGGTTTACATTGGGCCAATATTCCACTCCGGCTCACCGTGTGTTTTGAATAACCGATAAACAAATTAAGGCAACGCGGGCTCAAAGAGCCGGGGGTCGGGTCCAATCGAACCGACGATTTGCAGGAGAACCGGTTTGTTTCCACTGTAATCGTTGGACCGATCGAGCTCCCGGGTGATATCTAAACACGTTTCACACGTCCAATCCAAATTGCCTTCCACATAGGCCCTATTTGGAGTGTGATGGTGACTCGAGGCTAGATCCCATTCCGCACTCGGGTTGCACGCGCTCGGTGAATTAGGATGCGTTGGACCTCGTGTTCGGTAGTTTGGGGGATTGGACCCCGTGTAACACGTAACCTATGGGCTCGGGCCCGAATCGCGATAAATCACCATATGCAAAGACAAAACAGAAGAAAACTGATAAAACTGACACGATACAGAAAGTAACTGATAACAACTGATAAGTGTCAGTGAGTATCAACGAATTGTGTATTAGGCCGAATGTACGTGATTTAATCAGTTATTAGCCGGGGTTGATTAACAAACAATGTATCTATCCTAGGCAACCACAAGTGGCGGATTGGGATGAGGTTCTAAGCCAATTACATGTGTGTGTTTGTTTTATGACTCTCATTCAGTTAAGTGTCACTGTGGTTTCACCGAATTAACCGAACTCGTGTTTTGACTCTAGATTGGGATCTATTATCCTACCAATTCATTATCTAGTGTTTGGTTAGGCCAAATGCACGATTAATCCGGTTGTTCGTGTTTTACAACTGAAATATAATGCTCCCCACTGAATCTACAATAGGGAGACGGAAACACCGAAAATGGACGGAATAGGCCGCGTGAATGAGACTCATGCCCGAACGGGTAGCCCCTTTTTCGTCCATAGATCGAGGTGTTTCCGACTTCCTATTGCCTAGGGTATCGGTGAATCAAAGAATGATGATTATGCCCTTGAATAGTAAAACATGTGAAGTTCATATATAAATTAAAGATCGTGTGACACGAAGAGGTCTAAAGAGGACTCGCGCATCTCGACTCGAGCCGCCTCAAATTGGGCCCGGATTCGAGTCATAGTACGCGAGTACTTGCTAGACACGATTCTATTCGTGTTACACTTCTCGATATTTTGAAATTATGAGCTTTTAAGGAAAAGGGCATTTCCGCCGTTCCATGAACCATCGATACGTTTACGAATTAATATTCAATTTGTCCAATTATTTAGTCCGAGTGATTTAATTAATCAAATGATGCGTCCCATTTCTCGTTTGTGGAATGGTTTAGTGATTGAGGAGTTAAACCTTGATTATTATGGGCTAATGAGATGATTGTTCGGGGTTAATGCGCCTAACATGTAAATTAATCGTGAAGCTAATGATTTAAACAAAAAATATAATTGCAATCAATTACAAGAATCGGTTTTAATCGTTTCTTGCATGCGTAAGACGCCAAACATAATAAGAACACACATTTACAAAGTCGATGCCACCATGGTCTTGGAATCACAAATAAACATGTAATACAAACACAAACATGATATATAATGGAATCCATAAAATGGCATCGGCACGAAAAACGAGGTAAATCGTAAACGTAATAAACATGAAAACAGAGTTGGATCAGGGTCAAGGGGTCTATTTTGGATCTAGATTCAGTTTGGAGAGGGCTAAATTAGACCCAAAAAAACAGTGTGATCTGATTTGTCGAATATACGAAAAGTTCGGTAAATAATTTTTATTTGGAGTTTCAGCGCCCATAAAAATATGAAATTTTGTGTGGAACCTTAAAATAACATCAGGAATGTGTGGTAAAAATTTCAGTTCATTTTGAAGTCGGATGGTTCGCGAGATCTATCAAAATCAGACCGGAAACACCGAAATAACGGGTAAACATTTTTTATCCGGAGATCCAGTGTACAGAAAAATCTGAAATTTTGTATGGGGACTTAAAATAACATCAAGTGTCTGTGGTAAAATTTCAGCTCATTTCGAACTCGGATGGTTCACGAGACATATCAAAATCTGGCCGAGAATACCGAAATAACGGGTAAACATTTTTTATCCGGAGATCCAGTGCACAGAAAAATCTGAAATTTTGTGTGGGGACTTAAAATAACATCAAGAGTCTGTGATAAAAATTTCAGCTCATTTAGAACTCGGATGGTTCACGAGACATATCGAAATCTGGCCGAGAATACCGAAATAACTGGTAAACATTTTTTTATCCAGAGATCCAGCGCCCAGAAAAATCTGAAATTTTATGTGGGGACTTAAAATAACATCAAGAGTCTGTGGTAAAAATTTCAGCTCATTTCGAAGTCGGATGGTTCACGAAGTTGCTCAAGGGCCAAACCCGGGATCTAAGGAAAATCATGCGAAATGAGCCCCCTAACACCCCATATCAAACAAATATCGAAGAACCTAGCTTCTCTAAGTCATAGAGGAGTCTTACCTAGCCTCGGAACACGAGGAAGGAGTCGGAGAAGTGGCCGTGGGAGTCGCAAGACTCGGCTTGAAGTTGCGGATGGAGTGACCCGAGTGTGGGCAGCCGCGGCAGTCACGGGAAAACGGCTTGGCACGCTCGCTCCGATCACGGAACGGTGCAAGGTCGGGCTCGTTGGACTCCTAAGAGGCAGATCTAGGTGGGCACGGAAAGCTCCGAGCGTGCCGAACCCTGAATAAGTCGGAAATGATGAGAGAAGTTCCAGTGAAAACACAAAAACCCGGTTAGCGAAAATGGGCAAAACGGAGGTCGTGCACGGTTGGTCGGCCCTCGGATCGTGACCACCTCTTCACGAGAGAGGGTGAGGGTTGTGAGGAACCCTTTAAATGTGATGGCACGACTCTCCGAGGTCGTGGGATGAAATGGCACGCCGTTAGTGTTCGGTGCGCGCGGTGAGGGTCTCGGGACCCAATTGCAATTTCGGCTGGAACGGGGTCTTGGGGACCTCAAATCGAAAATCCAAGTCCGGAAATGGACTTAGGGGGTAGGAAATATGTAGGCTATGAAGTTTGAGAATTTTTGGGTTAAGTCGGGTCGGGTGGTTACCGGAATACCGGGTGGTTTTCCGGCGGTTTTGGCCGGTTTCGGCCTTGGCAAGGGGTTGCACGAGCTGTGGGAGTGGGCTGAAAGTTGAGAGGATTTTAGAGAGAAGTTGGCTTGAGAGAGAGTGAAGTTGAAGAAGTGTTTAAGTTAATGACCAAATGGACTTGTAAATGCAAGCTTAATGACAAGATTGAGTGAAGTTAAATGCAATTAAATGGTGCTTAGGGCATCCGAATTTCTTAAGAGGGATTAGGGAGGGGAAGTTGTCTTGAAAAGGTTGATGGGAAGTGATGGATGGAAGAGTGGAGTTGATGGATGGAAGAGTGGAAGTGATAGGAAGTGATGGATGGATGGAGGGAGGTGATGGATGGGAGGGAAATTCAAATGTGTGGTGGGGGTGTGTTGGAGCCGACGGTGGGAGGGGCTTGAGCCGCGGCTTGGGCTGTCCAATCCGAGCCGAGGGTTGAGCCGTGGCTTGGGGTTGAGCCGCGGCTCGATGGCTTGGCTTGGCTAGGCTGTGGGTCCCATCCGATTAGGAGAAAAGCCGGCAAACGCTTGAGACTTGATTGAGCGCGCATCCAACCTCCGATGTCCAATTAATTTGAAGATTTGGAATGCTTCGACTACGAGGATTTGAGCGAGCCCAATATCGCCATGCGTCGCGTGGACGAACGTTCGGGCGACTCGGCGCCTCGGGAGTCGGTTTCGCCCCGTTTGGTAGTTCGGAGTGGAATTTAGCGCCCCTCGACCCCCGATTGACCTTTGTGCATCCTTGCATTTGTTTTGACGATCCTTTTGCCCCGTGGGGGGATCGTTGGCCCGTTGTCCTCAGTCGGGGACCGTTGGCCCGGGAAGGCCTAGGGACTTCGACCGGGATTTTCTCAGTGTGCCCTAAATGCCTTGATGTGCTTGGAGGTTATCGTGAGGTACTCAGAGATCGTTGTGGTCTTTGCTTTCCGTGGAAATACCCGAAGGTTCACCGGGAGGCGTTCGTGATAACTGAAGCGTGCTTCGAGTGATCGAGCCGAGTTCCGGAAGGTTGTCTGAAGCTTGTTCCCCGGCCCTGGTGGTCCCTGGGCGCCTGTAGACCCGTTTTGAGGGGCCGTTTGCTTGTCAGTGGAGCGAACCTCGGGAGCTCTGTCAGAAAAGGCGTCCGTGAGGGATCGGGGTGTCCCGGCTTAAGCAGGATGTCCCAGAAATGCGCCCCGACGTGTCATTGGTCATTTTGGCACTGGGAGGGATTTTTGGAGCCCCATATTGGGCACCTTTCGGTGCTTCGGTGACTCAGTGATGAATAGTGCCACAGTGCCAGCTCCGTTGTTTTCGGGATTCCTCGTTCGTCTGTTCTTCTGACTGCTTTCTTCCGCCTTTCTCAGTGGACCGTGTTTTTCGTTATTGTTCATGACCCCGTGCCCGCCTATTTGCCTCCGATTGCCGGGCGATGAATAGTGTCCCGAGCTTCAGTCGGGAATCCTTGTGTGGGAAGCCGGTGGGCCAAAATGGGGTGCTGACACTTCCTCTTACACATCCCTCACTTCCTCTTACACATCCATCTCACCTATCACCCTCCTTTGCCTTCCCCTACACTCAACATGACATTTTCCCCTCATCAATGCCCCTCTAATTTCGGCAGCCCACTAATCCCCCCTAACTGCACTTAGCTTCTCTTAATCGGGCCATTAGCCTAGCCTATAAAGCCCCTTTCACCATTAGGCCTAATCACTTCTTCATTCTCACTCTCTCTCAAGCCAATTTCTCTCTAGAATCCTCTCAAGCTTTAGCCCTCTCCCTCACTTTCGTTCAGCCCGTGCCAAGGCCGAAACCGGCTAAAATCGCCGGAAAACCACCCGGTATTCAGGTAACCACCCGACCCGACTTAAGCCAAAAATAATCAAACTTCCTAGCCTACATATTTCCCACCCCCTAAGTCCATTTCCGGGCTTAGATTTTCGATTCGAGGCCTCCAACACCCCGTTCCAGCCGTGAGAACTTTCGGGTCCCGAGACTTCCATAGCCGCTGTGCGCACAAAAATTTCATCTCGTCGGGGCACGCATGCGTGCGCCTAAGCAAACGCGGCTTGGGAGTGTCCACCTTCCCGGGGGGGACGCGTGACGGACACGCGTGAGAGAAGGAGTCGCCACTTATCATTTTACGACCCGAAGGTCGAGGGCGGATAAGTTACCCGGGTCTAGGGGTACGGGGTACACCTAAATGCTAAGGCAATGATCTGTGCGGAACCGGAAAATCCGTGTTCGGGGGTTCATGTTACGTGCTGGCCTATATCCCGCACGCCCTTTCGGTACTATGGTTTGCTAGGCTTGCATGTTTTATGATTTACTGCATGAATTAAGCTGCACTCGGCTCGCACATTTTGACACCGAAGATTCGGTGAATTAAACGATGTCGGTTGAGAAGCCGAGAGAGAAGTAAACCCGTATGTCGGGGAGTTGGTTCACAATCTCGCGTTACAGTTCATCGAACCATGGAGGTTGAATCCCTGCGTGAACAAAAACCGCGAGATCTTGGATTTACTTGTGTTTGGGCAAGCATTAGACCGATTCGATTAATTCGACTCACAGACCGTTCGCTCACTGACTGGAATTCTTACAGAACAAATGTACAAAATAAAAGACCTTACAATGCTCTCGAAAACAATAAATACAAATTATAAAAAGGGTCGAATTCCAGTCGTTTCGCGTTCGGTTATTATTCTACTCTAACTCGCCGTGAGTTTAGGGAAAAAGACCGAAGAACTGAAATTCAATGGACGCTCTCACTGAATAGGGCGTTGGACCCTGTGAGTGTTTATTAGGGCGTTGAACCCTGTGCTCGATGATTAGGGTGTTAAACCCTAATATTATTCGGCCTAGGGATCAGGCTCGACTCGCATGGCAAACAGGTGCGGAAAGATAACACGCAACATGTAAATAACAGACGAGGTGTTTGTTATTATCGAGTGTACGTGTTTTAACAAATTGTTAATCCGGGGTATTTTGGCATGCAAATCCTACCCTAGACAAACAAGCACGTGCCAATGTTTTAGCATTCGGCTTTGTTTTTGAGAACTTGACAAAGAGAGTCAAATCTCATGTGTGTGGATTGCTTTTACAGTTGTTCTGTATTGTGACACTGAATTTCCACTGAATTAGCCAAACTCATGTTTCGACTCTAGATTTGGAATCTAGAATTCCTCCTAACCATTATCTAGTGTTTGGTTAAGTCGAGTGAAAGGTTAATCAGCATTTTGCATGTTTTCTGACAGAGATAACCGTTCTAGTTACCCGAGTCTATGTTAGGATGACAGAAACTCATCAGTTAGATAAGAAAGGGCTATGCAGATGAACCTGCACCTGAACAGGTAGCCCGTTCTTGTCCCATACTGTAGTGTTTCTGTCATGCTAACCCTAAGAGTGTCGCTGAATTGTGAAAAGACGATTTTGCCCTTTATTTGAAAATTGTTTTCAGAAAAGGGGAAACATCGCAGTGCGGGCCATCTCGGCCTGTAGCCGGTGTCGACCAATTCCCTGGGTCGTCCAGGGTTGTGCAAGAACCCCAAAAAAGCCAAAGAACCGGTCGATCTGCCCGGAAGTGATCTAGAAAGATCTTCTGTATCCTGACCTGAGCTACCTGGAATCAGGTAAACATTCAAGTTGAGACACAGAAACCCTTTTCAGACATCCATGCTACATCGGACCGCGCATTTTGGGTTTTGAAATTGATAAGTTTGAAAAGGGCACCAACGTCATTTGACAACTCATCGACGCGAGTTATCAGTTAATGGCCAATTCGTGTAAACCTTATCAGTGTGAAGTGGGTTTAATCATGTGAGCGTCCCGATTAACCCGTTTGTGGAATTAATGCTTAAGGGTTGTGCCGAATGCATTAATTGTAAAAACGATTCGTGACTCGGCGACCAAGACGGGTCAAGAAAGACCGAGGAAGATTCGGCCAACGATGGCCGAAACACCCTTTGGTCCTAATAGGCCCGAAAGGGTCTCCGAATTGCGAATCCATGCATATTTTGGTTTGGAAAGACATTTCGTGTGAAATTCTCGATGTAATTGAACTTGCAAATTACACGAAATCCGAGAACGGATTTAAAATGGGAAGAGGAAGCCTCATGGAACCCGAATAACTCCATGAGACTCTCGGCCTATTCTCCTTGGATAAAGCCGAGAGGTCTCATGGCTTGTATTTGGTTTCACGAGTTTTCCCCGTCTTGTTTTGAATCGTTTCTCGCATGCTCAAACATCAAACATGTTAAATAACACGATTAAACGAAAGTCGGTATTATCATGATTTAAATAACACATTCAAACATGCAAACATGCACAAACATATTATTAAAGGAATCGATAAAACAATACCGACTTCATGGATGTGAGAAAAACGATAAAACTCAGGAAACAATTTAAATCGGGGCAAAGGAATCCGGTCTTGACCCAAAAAGGTCAAGAAAGCTCTAGGTTACCTCATGGAGAGGTTAACCCGAATGATCTCGGCTTTTCCGGGTTGGGATAGTTTCCTCGACTTCGATTTAAATATTTCCCGACATGCTAGCAAGTTAAACAATGATAAACATGCATGGTGTATGTCAGCACCCCATTTTGGTCCACCGGCTTCCCGCACAAGGATTCTCGACTGAAGCTCGGGACACTATTCATCGCCCGGCAATCGGAGGCAAATAGGCGGGCACGGGGTCATAAACAATAAAGAAAAAAACACGGTCTACTGAGAAAGGCGGAAGAAAGCAGTCAGAAGAACAGACGAACGAGGAATCCCGAAAACAACGGAGCTGGCACTGTGGCACTATTCATCACTGAATCACCGAAGCATCGAAAGGTGCCCAATATGGAGCTCCAAAAATCCCTTCCAGTGCCAAAATGACCAATGACACGTCCGGGCGCATTTTCGGGACATCCTGCTTAAGCCGGGATACCCCGATCCCCCACGGACGCCTTTTCTAACAGAGCTCCTGGGGTTCGCCCCACTGACTAGCAAACAGCCCCTCAAAACGGCCTACAGGCACCCGGGGACCACCAGGGCCGGGGAACAAGCTTTAGACAACCTTCCGGAACTCGGCTCGATCTCCCGAAGTACGCTTCAGTGATCACGAACGCCTCCCGGTGAACCTTCGGGTATTTCCATGGAAAGCAGAGACCACAACGATCTCTGAGTACCTCACGATAACCTCCAAGCACCTCAAGGCATTCAGGGCACACTGAGAAAATCCCGGTCGAAGTCCCTAGGCCTTCCCGGGCCAACGGTCCCCAACCGAGGACAACGGGCCAACGATCCCCCACGGGGCAAAAGGATCGTCAAAACAAATGCAAGGATGCACAAAGGTCAATCGGGGGTCGAGGGGCGCTAAATTCCACTCCGAACGTCCAAACGGGGAGAAACCGACTCCCGAGGCGCCGAGTCGCTCGAACGTTCGTCCACGCGACGCATGGCGATATTGGGCTCGCTCAAATCCTCGTAGTCCAAGCATTCCAAATCTTCAAATTAATTAGACATCGAAGGTCGGATGCGCGCTCAATCAAGTCTCAAGCGTTTGCCGGCTTTTCTCCTAATCGGATGGGACCCACAGCCAAGCCAAGCCATCGAGCCGCGGCTCAACCCTAAGCCACGGCTCAACCCTCGGCTCGAATGGACAGCCCCAAGCCGTCGGCTCCTCCCCTTTCACCGTCGGCTCCAAAGCCCCCCCTCCACACAATTTGAATTTTGGCTCTTACACCCATCACTTCCTCTTATACACTCACATCCATCACCTCCCATCATCCATCCATGACACCCATCACTCCTCTTGCTTCCCCTACACTCTAAGTGACTCTTTCCCCACCCTAATCTCCCTCCAAAATTCGGCAGCCCATGGTTAGCCCACTAAACCACACTTAACTTCACTTAATCAAGTCATTAGCCTTCCCTTTATAAGCCCTTTCACCATTAGACTTAATCACTTCTTCAACTCCACTCTCTCTCAAGAACTCTCTCAAACCTCAGCCCATCCCCTCACTTCCGTCCACCCCTTGCCAAGGCCGAAACCGGCCAAAACCGCCGGAAAACCACTCGGTATTCCGGTAACCATCCGACCCGACTTAAACCAAAAATCACCAAATTCCCTAGCCTACATATTTTCCACCCCCTAAGTCCATTTCCGGGCTTAGATTTTCCATTGGAGGTCCCTAACATCACTTTCCAGCCAAAATTGTAATCGGGTCCCGAGCCTCCAAGCCGTGTACAACCGAGCTCCTCGACGTGCCATTTTCTCCCACGACTTCGTAGAGTCGTGCCATCAAGCTCAAAGGGTTCCTCACAACCCTCACCCTCTCTCGTGAAGAGGTGGTCACGATCCGAGGGCCGACCAACCGTGCACGACCTCCGTTTTGCCCATTTTCACTAACCGGGTTTCTGTATTTTCACTGGAACTTCTCTCATTATTTCCGACTTGTTCAGGGTTCGGCACACTCGGGTCTGCCCGTGCACACCTAGATCTGCCTCTTCGGAGTCCAACGAGCCCGACCTTGCACCGTTCCGTGGTCGGAGCGAGCGTGCCAAGCCGTTTTCCCGCGGTTGCCGCAGCCGCGCCTACCCGGGTCGCCTACTGCCCTTCGCCCTAACCGAGTCTTCCGACTCTCAAAGACCACATCCCCGACTCTTCTCCTCTCATAACGAGGCTAGGTAACGTCCCCCTACAACTTAGAAGAGTTAGGATCCTCGATATTCGTTTTTATGAAATGTTATTGTGATTTAAAGAGCCGAATGCATGAAAAGCTTTCATTTTTCTTTCGGACTCATGTCTCCCATGCATTCCCATGCAACGTGTGCCCATTATGTGCCTATGTATGATCATCCCATGTTTATATGATGCAAGAACTCGTATGCCATGACGGGAAATGGTTCGGATCCGGATAGGAGAGGTCTCCTTAGCCACGGTTGAGCCAAGGGACTCACGGCCTAGCCTCTAAGGAGAGACCCGTGGGCTCCCTTGGCTTTTCCGGGGCTAGGATGATCTCTCCTCTCCCGAATCGAATCGATTCCTACGTCCATTTTCCTTCAATCACACGTAGCATGTTAGAATGATGAGAAACGATCCGAATCGGGGTAGAAGAAGTCCTCCCAACCCGCGTTAGTCAAGGAAGCTCTCGGCCATCCTTGGAGGGATGTGGCCGAAAGCTTCCTTGGACCACACGAGTTCGTGAGGCTTTCTTCCTCCATGAGACAGGTCGATTCCCGTGTATTACCTGTTCCATCATTAGTTGAAATGATATCGTAGTGCTACTCTCATTTAAATGCTTTATTCGTATGTGTTTGGCATGATTTCATATCGTTGTAACCATGGATAAAATGTGACTATACGAAGGGAATAATATGGGATCTAGGGAGAGGAGCCTTAGAGGGGTTCGGCCATGCCAAGGAACCCACGGCCATTCCCTTTGCAAATAGGGGCTGTGAGACTCCTTGGAGTGCCCGAAGCCATCGGGCTCTCCATTCCCCGAGGCCATGTAATTCCCGCACACTCCTTGTAATCCCACCGCGAAATTAGCTAAAATTAAGCCGTAATCGTAACATTGTATAATAAGTGTCGAATAATCTCACAAATGGGCAAACGGGACGGCTCATTCGGTTAATTAAATCATTTGGATTAAATGATGGGACGAGTCAAATATTAATTCGTAAACGCATCAATGATTCACGGAACGGCGAGAACGCCTTTTTCCACCAAAATTCACAATTTCAAAATACCGAGACGCATAACACGAGTAGAATTGACGTCTAGCGAGTACTCACGTGCCATGACTCGAGTCCGGGCCCAATTTGAGGCGGCCCAAGTCGGGGCACGAGAGTCCTCCTTGGACTCCTTCGTGTGACGCGATCTCCAATTTATATACGAACATTACACTTTTATTATCCAAGGGTACAATCGTCATTCCGTGATCCACCGATACCCTAGGCTTTAGGGAGTTGGAAACACCTAGAGCTATGAACGAGAAAGGACAACCCGTTCGGGTGCGAGTTTCATTCGCGTGGTCCATTTCGTTCGTTTTCGGTGTTTCTTTCTTTCGATCATAGATTCGGTGGGGAGTATTTTTATTTCAGTTACAAAACACCAAGGACCGGACTAATTGTGCACCCGACTTAATCAAATATTAGATAATGGATAGGTGGAATATTAGATTCCAATCTAGAGTCGAAACACGAGTTTGGTTAATTCGGTGAAACCACAGTGACACTTAACGGAATGAGAGTCATAAAACAAACACACACAGGTAATTAGCTTAGAACCCCATCCCAATCCGCCACTTATGCTTGCCTAGGATAGATACATTGTTTGTTAATCAACCCCGGCTAATAACTGATTAAATCACGTACATTCGGCCT
This sequence comes from Punica granatum, assembly GCF_007655135.1. NCBI lineage: Eukaryota > Viridiplantae > Streptophyta > Magnoliopsida > Myrtales > Lythraceae > Punica > Punica granatum. The sequence goes on from NC_045133.1 coordinate 14,680,577, forward strand.
AATACACAATTCGTTGATATTCACTGACACTTATCAGTTGTTGTCAGTTGCTTTTTGTATCGTGTCAGTTATATCAGTTTTCTTCTATTTTATTCTTGCTTTTTGATGATTTATTGCGGTTCGGGCCCGAACTCATAGGTTACGTGTTGCACGGGGTCCAACGATTTTACTTAATTCCGCACTTATCATTCGAGATATCGGTGTCTGTCCTTACACATTCTTGGAATCTAGGTGATTACCACTGGCGTCACACCGCTACCCGACTCGTCAACGTCTCAGGATGGCGGAAGGAGATCACGTCAATATTTCCGAAGAAGTCAACCCTTCGGTTCTGACCCTCTCTCAACCACCGCAGACACATGCTCTACCACCTCTTACTCCTGCAGGCGTACTCCCGGCATACTCCGGGGCCCTTCCGACGCATCTCCCGCCCCCGGCACCTTCAGGGGCGCCTCTCCCACCGGCCTCACCAACATCCGCCGCCACCAATGACCAAGCCCAAATTACGGCCCTCGAGGACACGGTCAACCAAATGGCCACTAATATGGCGGAGCTACTCGCCCTGCTCAGAGGACCTAACCGGGCCTCCTCGAGTTCTACTCCTCCCCCGGGACCGGGACCAACAGTCGATCCGACCCCATGGGCTCCACCGATCCAAGCCCCGGAGAACGTTGAAGCTCCCGCACCACCAACGCTGTATACGTCCACGGTCCACCCCTTCACAAGTCAATTTCCGCCACCGCTGGCCCCTTCGGTAGTCCCTCTTCCACCGGTTACCTTCCTATCCGCGGAGCACATCCTGTCTGCACCTCCACCTGCTCCCATACCGGCTCCGGCTATGATCTACACGGCGCCTCCGCCGACGGTTTTCCTGGCAACCACCGCGCCCGTCCCAACTCATCCTCAAGCCACGGAGTTTCCTCCCTATCCTACTCTGCAACCTCACGCCGGCCTCTCCTACCAGGCACCACCCCCATAAACACCGCCTTCTACGAATCGGGCACACCGACCCATGCGGCCCAATTCGCTTCACCGACGCACTTCTTCCCCGAGGCCGACGCCGAACAGGAACGTAGGCTGAAGCGAGCGGAGGAAACTATACGGGCCCTGCAAGCGAACGACGCTCGTCCCGACACCCTCTACGGTAACTGTAGCCTATTCCCGGGCATGCGTCTGCCCCCGAAGTTCAAGGTTCCAGAGTTCAAGACCTATGAAGGCACGACGGATCCGTGCCACCACCTCCGCCATTACCGAGGGAAAATGCTGCAGTATTGGGAATACGAGGAGTTCGTCATCCACTCCTTCCAGGATAGCCTGTCAGGATCGGCCCTCGATTGGTTCATGTCGTTGAAGGCCGAAGACATCCCAACGTGGGAGGACCTCTCCCGAATGTTCACCGACCAGTACCGGTATTGTGCAGAAACGCCTCCCACCCTGTTGGAGCTAAGCACCAAAGAGATGGCGAGGGGCCAAAGGTTTGAGGAGTATGCTGCCAAGTGGCGGGCCCAAGCAGCAAAACACATCCCTCCGATCAGCGAGGTGCAACAGATCCAATTGTCCCACTCCACGCTGAGAGGGGTATATTACTCGCACTTGTTGGCGCACACCTCCTCGTTCTCCGACCTCATCGAGGCTGGGAAAAAGCTGGATTTGGGCATCAAGCTCGGAAGGATGGAAGACCCCACCAGCAAAGGAGATGAGTCGTCGAAGAAGGCCCCCACGACATCATCATCTTCGAGCGGGATAAGGGGAAAGGAAGTCTCGGTAAACGCCGTCCATACAGCGCAACAAGCCCCCCAGCAATATTCGATGAACTACACGGCGGCACCTCCCGCGGCTCCCTCATTCGCCCCGCAGGCACCTCAGTATCGACCTCAAGCCCCTGCCCAATCAATCTACTATTCCGCACTGCCGCCTCCATCCCTACCTGCGGTGTCGTCGCCCGTCGTCCACCACTATACTCCTGCTCCATTTCCAGCCCCTCAATATCAACCTCCGGCTCCTAGGACTACTCAGCCGGCACAACGGGCCCCGCCCCCGCAAAGTCAACAGGGCGGCACACCACAACCGCGACCCCGCCGACAATACCCGGCCCTACCGGTCCCGCTTTCCCACATCTATCGGCAAGTTCGCGATAAGATCGGGACAATAGCGCCCAGCCCAAGCTTCGATCCCGCCATCCAAGATCAAAGCAAGCAGTGCGAATACCATCGGGGTGCACCAGGGCACACCCTGGACACTTGTTGGAGATTGAGGGAGAGGGTTCAGGAAATGATCGATGCGAAGGAGCTCGTATTCAATGCTGTAAGGCCTCCGAACGTACAGGCCAATCCTCTTCCTGACCATGGGTCGGCTCCGGGGCCCTCCATCAACATGATCACCGTGTGCACGTCAAGCGAGGACGAAGGCAAACAAGATGGGTTCTCTCCCGTTGTGATTATATACGTACCAACGGAAGTCGCAGTCGGGTTCACCGGGATGGACATACCTCATGCCCCGCTTGTTATAGACGTCCCCGCCCCGGAGCCATACTCGAGCGATAGGGTCCCCTGGATCTATGACGGAGCTGTCGGAAACCTGGAGCAACAATTTGGTGTCATGGGCATAACCTGCTCAGGGCGACTATATGAGGACCCGGCAACCATCGACAAAGGGAAGGCGCCCGCCACCGGGGAGGAGACGAGGCCTAGCACCCTGCCTGCTCCGTCCAAGAAGATGACAGAAGAGGAGGCCGAAGCCTTCATGAAAGTCATCAAAGCAAGCGAGTATAAGGTGGTGGAACAGATGGCCAAATCTCCGGCCCACATCTCGTTGCTTGCCCTCCTACTCAACTCGGAACCTCACAGGGAGGCCCTCATGCGCGTCCTGATGGCCGCGCAAGTCCCCAAAGGGACGCCCCCGGACCGGATAGAGGAAACCGTCAACTCTATTTTCTCCAACACCATCTCGTTTTCGGACGATGAGCTCCCCTCCAAAGGATGCGCACACTCCCGGGCACTGCACATCGTCTGCAAGTGCAACAACCATATCGTGGGCCGGGTCATGATCGACAACGGTTCCGCACTCAACGTATGCCCGGTGACCACTTTGAAGCAGATGAATGTGGATCTCAACCGCATCCGTCCTAGCAAAACCGCGGTCCGGGCCTTCGATGGTTCGAGGAGAGAGGTGAACGGTGAGATCGACCTCTTCATAGATATCGCCCCATGCTCCTTCAGCGTCACATTCCAAGTTTTGGATATCCCGAACGCCTTTAGCCTACTCCTCGGAAGGCCCTGGATTCACTCGGCCGGCGCCATTCCATCCTCGCTACATCAGAAGGTGAAATTCATCGTCGAGGAAAAGATCATCACGGTCAAGGGGGAGGAGGATTACGCCATCTACAAGGAGACGGCGGTTCCCTACATCAGCGTCGGGGACGACGAAAACCTGCCTTTCCACTCCTTTGAGACTATCTCCGTTATCCGGGATTACGGAGAGGTCATACCCTCCAGCGCCGACCGCATGATAGGGAAGGTCCTTATGCGCCATAATTACATTCCCGGTACCGGACTTAGGGCGCGCGGGCAAGGAATCAATCGCCCCATTGAAGTCGAAGCGTACAAGCATAGGAGGGGACTTGGCTTTCGCCCCTCCTGCCATGAAATCATCGAGGCCCGCCGGGGCAACCACCTCCACCGCCTCGCCACGCACTATGGTAGGCTCCACAGGGGCATTCCAGTCCCCCCGCTATCACATTTCTTCCCCGGGCCTCCACTCATCATCGGGAGCACCTCTGACGGCCCTTCCTCGGACTTCGACGACGCGACTGACACCTTGCCAACCGTGTATGCCGTCACCGAGGAGATTCCTTCAGGGGTTCACATCCGCCCGGCGCAGGAAAACGAGGAGCTTAACAATTGGACCTCAGTCCTGCGCTACTCGGCTATGATCGCCGATGTGTAAGATTTATCTATGTATGAGATGTTTCCCGCGTGTCGGCGTAGCCGTAGGCCACACGACGGAAGAGGGAACTCTGTTATGGCTTCGTGATCCTCACTATCAATGAATTCCCTATATGCATTTTTTTGAATCCTTGTCTATTCCACTCTCTCTTCCTTACTCTTTTGTTCATATCATTCTAAATTTCTCTAAGACAACTCTTTCAATTCTCCAGGCTCCACTCGAATCCAAATCTTCGATGCGTTGATTCGAACCCATCCGAAGAAAGTCTCGGAGAGCCCGGACCCATATACTTCGGGGAAGGGCTCGACGAAGACAGTCTAGTGCCTGAGATAGAAGAGAGTTTGCGCCGCCTCGAGGATCGCCGACTCACCTCGCTCGAGCCAACAGAAGAGATCAACGTGGGTACTCAAGAGGAGCCCCGCATCCTAAAGATCGGCACAAGCCTTGACCCAACACAACGGGTCCGAATGATCGATTTCTTGACCAGGTATCAAGAAGTTTTTGCCTGGTCCTACGCCGACATGCCGGGGCTAGACCCGTCAATAGTGAAGCACTTCCTCCCGCTAGACACCGAGAAGTTCCCGCCCAAACGACAACAATTGCGACGGCAACGGGCAAGCCTCCTTCTCCGCATCAAGGAGGAGGTTGTCAAGCAGATCAACGCGGGCTTCCTCGAGGTCTGCAATTATTCTGAATGGGTTGCAAACATCGTGCCGGTGGAGAAGAAAGATGGAAGGGTGCGAGTCTGCGTCGACTATCGGGACCTCAATAAGGCCAGCCCCAAGGACAACTTTCCCTTGCCCCACATCGACATATTAGTTGACAACACGGCGCGCCACTCTCAGTTTTCTTTCATGGACGGCTTCTCCGGATACAATCAAATTCGGATGGCCGAGGAAGACAAGATCAAGACGACATTCACTACCATGTGGGGAACCTTCTGTTATCGCGTCATGCCTTTCGGTCTCAAGAACGCCGGGGCAACTTATCAGAGGGCTATGGTCACATTGTTCCACGACATGATGCATAAGGAAGTCGAGGTCTATGTGACGACATGATTGCCAAGTCCAAAGAAGGAGAGAACCACCTCGTTAATCTGAAGCGTCTCTTCGACCGCTTAAAAGAGTACAAGCTTCGGCTCAATCCGGCGAAATGCACGTTCGGCGCTCGATCGGGAAAATTACTAGGATTCGTGGTCAGCGAGCGCGGCATCGAAGTAGATCCCGATAAAGTCAAGGCGATCAAGGAGCTTCCTCCGCCATCTTCGGTCCGCAAAGTACGAGGCTTCTTGGGGCGGCTGAATTACATCGCACGATTCATTGCGAACCTGACAGACAAATGCCAACCACTCTTTCACTTGCTCCGCAAGAACGCGGCGATTGAATGGGACGAAGAATGTCAGAAGGCCTTTGACACCGTCAAGGCGTATTTGGTCCGACCACCGGTATTGGTCCCGCCTACACCGGGTCGTCCCCTCGTACTTTATCTAACGGTACGCCGCCAATCATTAGGATGCATGTTGGGACAGGAGGAGGAGTCCACGCACACGGAACGCGCGATCTACTATCTGAGCAAAAAGTTCACCGATGGAGAGTCAAATTATCCGGAAATCGAGAAGATGTGCTGTGCATTGGTGTGGGTCATGCAAAGACTCCGACAATACACGCTTTATCACACGGTCCGCTTGCTGTCAAAGGCAGACCCCTTGAAGTACTTACTTGATAGTCCCTCCTCCACGCGGAACCTCGCCAAGTGGCGTTGTCAATTAACGAAGTATGATATTGAATACGTGTCCCGCACTTCGGTCAAGGGGCAAGCGATTGCGGATCATTTGGCAGAATTCCCAATTGAAGACCACACACCAATTAATCCCGACTTCCCGGATGAGGGAATCCTCCGAGTAGACGACGAGGGAGAGGAGCCAGGATGGAAGATGTATTTCGACGGCGCTGTCAATTCCACGGGATCAGGCATCGGCGCGGTACTGATATCCCCGGACGGGCGCTATTACTCGGTAGCGGCAAAGATCGACTTTCCCTGCACCAATAATGTGGCTGAGTACGAGGCATGTATTCTCGGCCTCCAAGCGGCGATTGATTTCAAAGTAAAAGAGCTCGAAGTGTTCGGTGACTCCATGCTCACTATCTTCCAGACATTGGGGCAATGGAAGACAAAGGACGTAAAACTGGTGCCGTACCACGAGTACCTTGAGAAGTTAACCGAGAACTTCGAGGACATCTCGTTCACCTATACTCCGCGCATGACAAATCAATTCGCGGACGCGCTTGCAACGCTCGCCTCTATGGTGAGCATCACGAAGGAGAACCTTATCGAGCCCCTCGAGATTGAGATAGCCGAAGGACCGACGCACTGCAATTCAATCGAAGCATCCGAGGCGAAGCCGTGGTACGAAGACATCAAGAACCTTCTGCGAACCGGCCAATACCCCCCATTCGTCGACCGCCGCGACCGGAGGACTCTCAGACGCCTCGCGATACACTACTTCTTGAGTGGCGAGATACTCTACCGCCGCTCCTTCGACTCCACACTCCTCCGGTGCATTGACGAACACGAATCACGGCGTCTCATGGAGGAGGTGCACGGGGGAAACTGTGGACCCCATATGAACGGCCTCATGCTCGCTAAGAAGATCATGTGCCTGGGTTATTATTGGTCCACCATGGAGACTGATTGTGTGAAGCATGTTAGGCATTGTCACCGATGTCAGGTCTACGCCGATCAAATCAAAGCGCCGCCCAACGAATTGCGCCCCATGACGGCACCATGGCCTTTTTCAATGTGGGGAATGGATGTGATCGGCCCGATCAACCCCAAAGCGTCCAACGGTCACATGTTCATTTTGGTGGCAATTGATTACTTTACCAAGTGGATCGAAGCCGTCACTCTTGCGTCAGTCACCGCAAAGGCCGTGGCCCGTTTTCTCAGACGCGACGTCATTGCCCGATACGGGGTCCCTGCGACAATCATCACAGACAACGCCAAGAACCTGAACAACAAGGTCATCGACGAGCTTTGTGCACAATTCAAAATCCGACACCGCAATTCCACCCCGTACCGTCCCCAAATGAACGGTGCGGTGGAAGCGGCGAATAAGAACATCAAAAAGATCATCGAAAAAATGACGGTGAACTATAAGGATTGGCACGAGATGCTCCCCTATGCACTCTTGGCGTACCGTACGTCCATACGGACCTCAACCGAGGCAACCCCGTACTCGCTAGTCTATGGCATGGAGGCTGTCCTCCCAATCGAAGTAGAGATCCCTTCCATGAGGATTCTTGCCGAGGCCGAGCTTGAAGAAGCGGAATGGGCAAAGCAGCGGTACGAACAGTTAAATTTCATTGATGAGAAGAGGCTGAAAGCGCTATGCCACGGACAGTGCTATCAACAAAGAATGGCTCGAGCCTTCAACGCAAGAGTCCGCCACCGCGATTTCAACCCCGGCGACCTCGTTTTAAGGAAAGTCCTACACGTCACGCCGGACTCTCGAGGGAAGTTCTCGTACAAATACGATGGCCCCTTTGTCGTCAAAGAGGTTTTCTCCGGAGGAGCGGTCATCTTGAGCGACATGGACGGCACTGAAAATGCCCTTCCCGTCAACGCTGACGCCATTAAGAAGTATTATCCGTGAACACTTGTATATACTTTATTCTCCGAGCGTCGTGCCCCTTTCATTGTAAGACATTGCTATTTCCGTGGACGAGCTTCAATTCCCATCATCTGTCCAACACTAAGCTAGGGAAAAATAAATTTTCCCGCTAAGTCGAAAACCTCTTTGAGGCGGCCTAGGCAAAAACTAGGGAACGAGTGGCACGACTTAAAATCCCGCAAAGGGGGGTCGCGGCAAAAGGAGAGCACAAATCACTCTCTAGCTAGGTCGAAAACCTCTTTGAGGCGGCCTAGGCAAAAGTTAGAGGACTCGAGGGGTGCGATCTCACCCAAACATGGGGAATCGTAGCAAAATGTGAGCATTCATGTGAGAGAAATTAAATAAAATACCCTGCTAGGCTGTTGCACATCCCGCGGCCTAGGCAAAAGTTAGGGGAAAAATGTCGGCTTGACCACGAAAGAAAAGCGACACTCTCCCTGTGAAGCTACACCGAGTAGTGGTTCGGCACTCTCCGACGCAAGCAAACTCTCTTCAACTCTCCAAGCTCGAGACCCGCTTCGAAATGGGGGTCGAATCAACGTATCCTTGACTTAGAGGATCCCATAAGATCCCTCCTCTTGCCTTCACGCACATATTCCACGGGCTACCCATTTCTAAAAGAGTCATTCTTCGATAGGGACACGACCACCCTACAATGGTCACCGATATCAAATCCCCGACACATCTCTACATAGATTCTTCTTACGTATGCCTGTCTCTCCGATTAAGTGCAACTGACGCCCTTTGTAGGTCCCTTTATTTCCATGCACAGGTGTGATCGGGAATCCCAAGAGGCATCTCCTTCTTGACGAACACGCGTTTGGCTTGTGCGGCAGATCGAGGCACCGAACCAAATGAGGGGCAGGATAAGGAACCCTTTCGATCCTGACTCAAGGAAACGACAAATGACAAGCTCGACTAAGAACGGGACAATCTGCCTCTGCCGACGTCCCTGACGAACCGCTTAGCATCCTTTCCCGCCCTTACTTCCTCTCGCTCTCTCCACTTTACTGCTTTCCACAGGCTTCGGCCTAGTAATTTTGCTGCTTTCCACGGGCTTCGGCCTAGTAACTTTACTGCTTTCCATGGGTTTCGGCCTAGTAACTTTATTGCTTTCCGGACTTCGCGTCCACGGACTTCGCATCCACTTTACTGCTTTCCACGGGCTTCGGCCTAGTAACTTTATTGCTTTCCACGGGCTTCGGCCTAGTAACTTTACTGCTTTTCACGGGCTTCGGCCTAGTAACTTTAATGCTTTCCGGACTTCGCGTCCACTTTACTGCTTTCCACGGGCTTCGGCCTAGTAACTTTAATGCTTTCCGGACTTCGCGTCCACTTTACTGTTTTCCACGGGCTTCGGCCTAGTAACTTTACTGCTTTCCACGGGCTTCGGCCTAGTAATTTTACTGCTTTCCACGGGCTTCGGCCTAGTAACTTTACTGCTTTTCACGGGCTTCGGCCTAGTAACTTTAATGCTTTCCGGACTTCGCGTCCACTTTAGTGCTTTTCACGGGCTTCGGCCTAGTAACTTTACTGCTTTCCACGGGTTTCACCCTAGTAACTTTATTGCTTTCCGGATTTCGCGTCCACTTTACTGCTTTCCACGGGCTTCGGCCTAGTAACTTTACTGCTTTCCACGGGCTTCGGCCTAGTAACTTTATTGCTTTCCGGACTTCGCGTCCACTTTACTACTTTCCACGGGCTTCGGCCTAGTAATTTTACTGCTTTCCACGGGCTTCGGCCTAGTAACTTTACTGCTTTTCACGGGCTTCGGCCTAGTAAATTTAATGCTTTCCGGACTTCGCATCCACTTTACTGCTTTCCACGGGCTTCGGCCTAGTAACTTTACTGCTTTCCACGGGCTTCGGCCTAGTAACTTTATTGCTTTCCGGACTTCGCGTCCACGGACTTCGCGTCCACTTTACTACTTTCCACGGGCTTCGGCCTAGTAACTTTACTGCTTTCCACGGGCTTCGGCCTAGTAACTTTAATGCTTTCCGGACTTCGCGTCCACTTTACTGCTTTCCACGGGCTTCGGCCTAGTAACTTTATTGCTTTCCGGACTTCGCGTCCACGGACTTCGCGTCCATTTTACTGCTTTCCACGGGTTTCGGCCTAGTAACTTTACTGCTTTCCACGGGGTTCGGCCTAGTAACTTTAATGCTTTCCGGACTTCGCGTCCACTTTACTGCTTTCCACGGGCTTCGGCCTAGTAACCTTTCTGCTTTCCACTAGCCTTGGCCCTGCACATGCTGTCGTGCGAGCTTAGACCCCACTCCTGCATTTCATAATGTTCGCTTCCTAATCAGGTGGTCACCCTACGATGGGTTCGGGAACCTTTGCACATCCTCCCTAAACATCCAACACGGGGAAGCAAGCTATCACAGAGAGCGATAACAGAAGCGGTCGCCGGGACCAAAAAGGGTGCCTCTCATTGTCTTTGGCTACATCCTCTAACCGAGCATGCAACCAAAGAGGGGCAAGCTGTCAGCACCCCATTTTGGTCCACCGGCTTCCCGCACAAGGATTCCCAACTGAAGCTCGGGACACTATTCATCGCCAGGCAATCGGAGGCAAATAGGCGGGCACGGGGTCATAAACAATAAAGAAAAAAAACACGGTCTACTGAGAAAGGCGGAAGAAAGCAGTCAGAAGAACAGACGAACGAGGAATCCCGAAAACAACGGAGCTGGCACTGTGGCACTATTCATCACTGAGTCACCGAAGCATCGAAAGGTGCCCAATATGAAGCTCCAAAAATCCCTCCCAGTGCCAAAATGACCAATGACACGTCCGGGCGCATTTCCGGGACATCCTGCTTAAGCCGGGATACCCCGATCCCCCACGGACGCCTTTTCTAACAGTGCTCCCGGGGTTCGCCCCACTGACTAGCAAACGGCCCCTCAAAACGGGCCTACAGGCACCCGGGGACCACCAGGGCCGGGGAACAAGCTTTAGACAACCTTCCGGAACTCGGCTCGATATCCCGAAGTACGCTTCAGTGATCACGAACGCCTCCCGGTGAACCTTCGGGTATTTCCACGGAAAGCAGAGACCACAACGATCTCTGAGTACCTCACGATAACCTCCAAGCACCTCAAGGCATTCAAGGCACACTGAGAAAATCCCGATCGAAGTCCCTAGGCCTTCCCGGGCCAACGGTCCCCGACCGAGGACAACGGGCCAACGATCCCCCACGGGGCAAAAGGATCGTCAAAACAAATGCAAGGATGTACAAAGGTCAATCGGGGGTCGAGGGGCGCTAAATTCCACTCCGAACGTCCAAACGGGGAGAAACCGACTCCCGAGGCGCCGAGTCGCTCGAACGTTCGTCCACGCGACGCATGGCGATATTGGACTCGCTCAAATCCTCGTAGTCCAAGCATTCCAAATCTTCAAATTAATTGGACATCGGAGGTCGGATGCGCGCTCAATCAAGTCTCAAGCGTTTGCCGGCTTTTCTCCTAATCGGATGGGACCCACAGCCTAGCCAAGCCAAGCCATCGAGCCGCGGCTCAACCCCAAGCCACGGCTCAACCCTCGGCTCGAATGGACAGCCCCAAGCCGTCGGCTCCTCCCCTTTCACCGTCGGCTCCAAAGCCCCCCCTCCACACAATTTGAATTTTGGCTCTTACACTCATCACTTCCTCTTACACACTCACATCTATCACCTCCCATCATCCATCCATGACACCCATCACTCCTCTTGCTTCCCCTACACTCTAAGTGACTCTTTCCCCACCCTAATCTCCCTCTAAAATTCGGCAGCCCATGGTTAGCCCACTAAACCACACTTAACTTCACTTAATCAAGTCATTAGCCTTCCCTTTATAAGCCCTTTCACCATTAGACTTAATCACTTCTTCAACTCCACTCTCTCTCAAGCCAATCTCTCTCAAGAACTCTCTCAAACCTCAGCCCATCCCCTCACTTCCGTCCACCCCTTGCCAAGGCCGAAACCGGCCAAAACCGCCGGAAAACCACCCGGTATTCCGGTAACCATCCGACCCGACTTAAACCAAAAATCACCAAACTCCCTAGCCTACATATTTTCCACCCCCTAAGTCCATTTCCGGGCTTAGATTTTCCATTGGAGGTCCCTAACATCACTTTCCAGCCAAAATTGTAATCGGGTCCCGAGCCTCCAAGCCGTGTGCAACCGAGCTCCTCGACGTGCCATTTTCTCCCACGACTTCGGAGAGTCGTGCCATCAAGTTCAAAGGGTTCCTCACAACCCTCACCCTCGCTCGTGAAGAGGTGGTCACGATCCGAGGGCCGACCAACCGTGCACGACCTCCGTTTTGTCCATTTTCACTAACCGGGTTTCTGTATTTTCACTGGAACTTCTCTCATTATTTCCGACTTGTTCAGGGTTCGGCACGCTCGGGTCTGCCCGTGCACACCTAGATCTGCCTCTTAGGAGTCCAACGAGCCCGACCTTGCACCGTTCCGTGGTCGGAGCGAGCGTGCCAAGCCGTTTTCCCGCGGTTGCCGCAGCCGCGCCTACCAGGGTCGCCTACTGCCCTTCGCCCTAACCGAGTCTTCCGACTCTCAAAGACCACATCCCCGACTCTTCTCCTCTCGTAACGAGGCTAGGTAACGTCCCCTTACAACTTAGAAGAGTTAGGATCCTCGATATTCGTTTTTATGAAATGTTATTGTGATTTAAAGAGCTGAATGCATGAAAAGCTTTCATTTTTCTTTCGGACTCATGTCTCCCATGCATTCCCATGCAACGTGTGCCCATTATGTGCCTATGTATGATCATCGCATGTTTATATGATGCAAGAACTCGTATGCCATGACGGGAAATGGTTCGGATCCGGATAGGAGAGGTCTCCTTAGCCACGGTTGAGCTAAGGGACTCACGGCCTAGCCTCTAAGGAGAGACCCGTGGGCTCCCTTGGCTTTTCCGGGGCTAGGATGATCTCTCCTCTCCCGAATCGAATCGATTCCTACGTCCCTTTTCCTTCAATCACACGTAGCATGTTAGAATGACGAGAAACGATCCGAATCGGGGTCGAAGAAGTCCTCCTAACCCGCGTGAGTCAAGGAAGCTCTCGGCCATCCTTGGAGGGATGTGGCCGAAAGCTTCCTTGGACCACACGAGTTCGTGAGGCTTTCTTCCGCCATGAGACGGGTCGATTCCCGTGTATTACCCGTTCCATCATTAGTTGAAATGATATCGTATTGCTACTCTCATTTAAATGCTTTATTCGTATGTGTTTGGCATGATTTCATATCGTTGTAACCATGGATAAAATGTGACTATACGAAGGGAATAATATGGGATCTAGGGAGAAGAGCCTTAGAGGGGTTCGGCCATGCCAGGGAACCCACGGCCATTCCCTTTGCAAATAGGGGCTGTGAGACTCCTTGGAGTGCCCGAAGCCATCGGGCTCTCCTTTCCCCGAGGCCATGTAATTCCCGCACACTCCTTGTAATCCCACCGCGAAATTAGCTAAAATTAAGCCGTAATCGTAATATTGTATAATAAGTGTCGAATAATCTCACAAATGGGCAAACGGGACGGCTCATTCGGTTAGTTAAATCATTTGGATTAAATGATGGGACGAATCAAATATTAATTCGTAAACGCATCGATGATTCACGGAACGGCGAGAACGCCTTTTTCCACCAAAATTCACAATTTCAAAATACCGAGACGCGTAACACGAGTAGAATTGACGTCTAGCGAGTACTCACGTGCCATGACTCGAGTCCGGGCCCAATTTGAGGCGGATCAAGTCGGGGCACGAGAGTCCTCCTTGGACTCCTTCGTGTGACGCGATCTCCAATTTATATACGAACATTACACTTTTATTATCCAAGGGTACAATTGTCATTCCGTGATCCACCGATACCCTAGGCTTTAGGGAGTTGGAAACACCTAGAGCTATGAACGAGAAAGGACAACCCGTTCGGGTGCGAGTTTCATTCGCGTGGTCCATTTTGTTCGTTTTCGGTGTTTCTTTCTTTCTATCATAGATTCGGTGGGGAGTATTTTTATTTCAGTTACAAAACACCAAGGACCGGACTAATTGTGCACCCGACTTAATCAAATATTAGATAATGGATAGGTGGAATATTAGATTTCAATCTAGAGTCGAAACACGAGTTTGGTTAATTCGGTGAAACCACAGTGACACTTAACTGAATGAGAGTCATAAAACAAACACACACATGTAATTGGCTTAGAACCCCATCCCAATCCGCCACTTATGCTTGCCTAGGATAGATACATTGTTTGTTAATCAACCCCGGCTAATAACTGATTAAATCACGTACATTCGGCCTAATACACAATTCGTTGATATTCACTGACACTTATCAGTTGTTGTCAGTTGCTTTTTGTATCGTGTCAGTTATATCAGTTTTCTTCTATTTTATTCTTGCTTTTTGATGATTTATTACGGTTCAGGCCCGAACTCATAGGTTACGTGTTGCACGGGGTCCAACGCCCCAAATCACCGAACACGAGGTCCAACGCCTCTTAATTCATCGAGCGCGTACAACCCGAGTGCGGAATGGGATCTAGCCTCGAGTCACCATCACACTCCAAATATGGCCTATGTGGAAGGCAATTTGGATTGAATGCGTGAAACGTGTTTAGATATCACCCGGGAGCTCGATCGGTCCAACGGTTACAGTGGGAACTAATTGGTTCTCCCGCAAACCGTCGGTTCGATTGGACCCGACCCCCGGCTCTTTGAGCCCGCGTTGCCTTAATTTGTTTATCGGTTATTCAAAACACACGGTGAGCCGGAGCGGAATATTGGCCCAATGTAAACCGATCGGGATCCATTTATTTCATTCAGTTGTATTCTGCAATTATTCGAGGGAACATTGTGAGGATTTTATTTGTATATTCAATCATTCATTTGTAAGGATTCCTGATCGGTGAGCGAGAGGTTCGAGTGCTGGATCGGTTAAGTTGGTCTATCGCCACCAAAGGGTGAGTAAGCTTGGATACTCGTGGTTTCTGTTCACGCAGGGAATCAACCATCACGGTTCGATGAACTGTAACGCTAAGATAGTGAACCGACTCCTCGATGCACAAGCCTACTCATCTTTCGGACTCTTGGTCCAACTTGATCAATTCATCGAATTTACGGTGTCAAAACTGGCGAGTCGAGCGCAACTCTAAATTACGCGGTAAATAAACAAAATGGCAAGCCTAGTAAGCTAGAGTACTGAGAGGGCGTGCGGGATATAGGTCCGCACGTGAATAGAACCCCCGAATTCAGAATTTTCGGTTCCGTACGACCATTGCCTTAGTATTTAGGTGAACTCGTACCCCTAGACCCGGGTAACTTGCCGGCCCTCGACCCTCGGGTCATAAAATGGCAAGTGGCGACTCCTTCTCACGTGCGTCCGTCGCGCGTCCCCGGGAAGGTGGACCCTCCCAAGCCGCGTTTGCTTAGGCGCGCGCATGCGTGCCCCGACGAGATGAAATTCAGGTGCGCACAGTGTAATAAGGAAATTGCATAATATTAAAGTTCGGAATTAAAATCATGCTTAAAACCCCTCAAAACTCCATAAACACAACAATAATGTAAAAGTCCTAGCTCCTCTAAGTCGGGAATGGTCATACCTAGTCCCGAGATGCGGGATGGTACCTTCAAGAGTCGGGTTGGACCGTTGATGGGTCGGGTTTGGGCTGTTTTCCGTTGAACAGACCCGAATGGCACCAAACAGACCTGAATGGAAGGGTGGACAGACCCGACTGGCACAAGTCGGGTCGGACGTCGCCACGGAGGTTCCCGATGGAATTTTGAGGCAAGGTCGGTGGCCTTGGATAGCCAAGGGACTCCTCTAGGTGACCGTGATGGTCGTTTGTTCCCAGAGTTTTCGGGTCGACCCGTACAATCCTGCAAAAATCACCCAAAACAGAGCACGTCTGGAAATTGGCCCGACTGGGCAGTTTTCGGGTCGGAATTCATAACGATAGATTCCGATGGAACTTTTGAGCAAGGCCAACGTCTCCTGACTCCTAACTGACCTCTGGAGGTGGTAGAAGTGGTCGTTTATCGAAAAGGGTCACGGATCGACCCGATCTGCAAGAAAACCGAACAGACAGTCAGAAACGTCGGCCCGACTGAGCAGTTTTCGGGTCGGAATTCATAACGGTGGATTCCGATGGAATTGTTGAGCAAGGTCGGTGGCTCCCGACTCCTAACGAACCCCCGGAGGTGTTTGATGGGTTTTGAAAGTTCAGACGACTCGAGAAGGTGAGAAAACAGGGTTGGAAGTTTTGACCCGGCTGGGCCAAAACTGTGCTCGGTTCTGTATTGAGCTGATTCTCTAACTTAGAGGCTTCAAACTTGAAATCTAAGCTTGGAAATGGATAGAGGGGGTCGAAAACATGTAGGATATGAAGTTTGGTGAAGTTTGGATTTAAGTCGGGATGGATTCCGACTTAAGTCTTGAGTGTTTTGCTTGGTTTTTGGGTGGTTCTTGCTTGCTGCGATTTTGCTGAAGTTCTTGGGAGGTTGAGAGCATTTGTTTGAGTGAGAAATACTAGAGAGAGAATGCAAGAGGAGTTGTGTTTAAGTTAATGATGCAATGGGCTTATAAAGGAAGACTAAATGACAAGATTAAGTGGAGTTAAGTGCAATTAAGTGGTGCTTAGGGGATCCGAATTTTTGGAGGTAAGATTAGGGTGGGGAAGTTGTCATGTTGAGTGTAGGGGAAGTTAGGGGAAAGTGGATGGGAGGTGATTGATGGGAGAAGGGAAGTGACGGGTGTAAGAAGATATTTTGAAAATGTGTGGTGGAGGCTCATTTGGCTTGTCTTTAGAGGAAAGCCATGGCTCGCGGCTCGGCTCGGCTCGGCTCGGCTCGGCTTGGCTAGCTCAAGGGTCCCACTTGATTAGGAAGAAAGCCGGAAAATGCTTGAGACCCGATTGAGCTTGCATCCGACCTCCGATGTCCAATTAATTTGAAGATTTGGAATGCTTGAACTACGAGGATTTGAATGAGCCCAATATCGCCATGCGTCGTGTGGACGAACGTTCGGGCGACTCGACGCCTCGAGAGTCGGTTTTGCCTCGTTTGGACATTCGGAGTAGAGTTTAGTGCCCCTCGACCCCCGATTGACCTTTGTGCATCCTTGGATTTGTTTTGGCGATCCTATTGCCCCGTGAGTGATTGTTGGCTCGTCGTCCTCGGTCGGGGACCGTTGGCCCGGGAAGACCAAGGGACTTTGACCGGGGTTTTCTCAGTGTGCCCTGAATGTCTTGAGGTGCTCGGGGATCGTTGTGAGATGCCCGGAAATCGGAAAGTAGTAACCGGACGCAAAGTCCGGGGACGCGAAGTCCTGAAAGCATTAAATGGACGCGGAGTCCGCAAAGTCCGGGGACGCGAAGTCCTGAAAGCAATAAAGTGGACGCGGAGTCCGGAAAGCGGTAACCGGACGCAAAGTCCGGGGACGCGAAGTTCTGAAAGCAGTAAAGTGGACGCGGAGTCCGGAAAGTAGTAACCGGACGCAAAGTCCGGGGACACGAAGTCCTGAAAGCATTAAATGGACGCGGAGTCCGCAAAGTCCGGGGACGCGAAGTCCTGAAAGCAATAAAGTGGACGCGGAGTCCGGAAAGCAGTAACCGGATGCAAAGTCCGGGGACGCGAAGTCCTAAAAGCAATAAAGTGGACGCGAAGTCCGGAAAGCAATAAAGTGGACGCGGCGTCCGGAAAGCAGTAACCGGATGCAAAGTCCGGGGACGCGAAGTCCTGAAAGCAGTAAAGTGGACGCGGAGTCCGGAAAGCAGTAACCGGACGCAAAGTCCGAGGACGCGAAGTCCTGAAAGCAGTAAAGTGGACGCGGAGTCCGGAAAGCAGTAACCGGACGCAAAGTCCGGGGACGCGAAGTCCTGAAAGCAGTAAAGTGGACGCGGAGTCCGGAAAGCAGTAACCGGACGCAAAGTCCGGGGACGCGAAGTTCTGAAAGCAGTAAAGTGGACGCGGAGTCCGGAAAGCAGTAACCGGACGCAAAGTCCGGGGTCGATCAGTGTTCATGCTGTCTTCTTGTGTAGAATTTCCTACAATGGGAAAAGAAAACAATGAAGGAGCAAACTATATTCGCGATTTCAGCGTAAGCGCTTAGGGGATTGAACTAGCCTGGTAGGCGTCGTGCGAGCGCGTCGAGGGTGTGTGCATGGAGAAGGTGGAGGCATGCTCGCACGACGCGGAAATGGCACGCTCAGTTGTGCTGATAGAAGCACTTGTAGCATAGATGGACGTGTGCTCAACCATGCAATGACATAATCGATTGCGCGGGATTAATGGGAAGTTAGTGTTGCTTGGACAGTTGGCCCTTGAGCTACTGATCGGCTCGCCCTGGAGGAAGGGTAAGGACCACGATTGGTACACCTGCAAAGGCTGTCATAACTTTGCCTACCGTGTGGTAGTGTTAATTGTCGTGTAAAACAGTAAATGAATAGGATGCGTGCAATGCGTGAGTTTTCAAAAGCTAATGTTGTCGTTCACATTGACTCGAAAGGTTCAAAGTACAATGCAAATTTTGTAAAATAGAGCCTTAAGCTGATTTGCCACCACACTCGGGGTTTGAGCGAGCGCCGCCTCGGAAAGCACCGGGTCTAGGCGAGGGCCTTGCGGAGACATCTATCCTAGAGTGCATGTGTGGGTCTTCATGAGGCCCTTTCCTAGACCTCTCTAGGGCGGTGTTCGCTCAAGCGAGCTCCTGACCTCATCTCTGCATCTTGGCACGAGTTTGGGAGAGCTCCCTCTGAGGTGGTTGGCCGGCGAGTTCTTCGTCTCTCAGCGACCTCTCGGTGATCGAACCTAGTGTTGATGAGGTCGATAATGTTGTCCCGGAATATACACCATTCGCGTTCTGTGGCGGGTCGGTGAGGTCCTCGTGTGTTGGCGGGCTCTGTCAAGGCGCGGGCAGGAGACCGAGCAAGGCGTCCCTTACCAAGACGATAAGAAAATCTGCTTAGGACTTGTCAATGTGAACGACATCCTAGTGTGTTTTGAAAACTGCATGATGCATATGTGCAGAGAAAAGTAAATGCCCACGGCTTAGTACAAATTACAAGGTATATCTCTCTTGAAATAGAAAAGACTCCAGTGGCACGCTGTCAGCACCCCATTTTGGCCCACCGGCTTCCCACGGGAGGACTTCCGACCAAGGCCCGGGTTACTATTCATCACCCGGCAATCGGAGGCAAATAGGCGAGCACGGAGTCATAAACCACAGAAGAAGAGCTGGGTCCTTTAGAAAAGCTGAAGAGAGCAGTCGGAAGAATTTACAGACAAAGAACCCCGAAAACAACGGAGCTGACACTGTGGCACTATTCATCATCGAGTCACCGAAGCACCGAAAGGTGCCCAATGTGGGGCTTCAAAAATCCCCCTCAGTGCCAAAGGACCAATGACGCGTCCGGGCGCATTTTCGGGACATCCTGCTTAAGCCAGGACACCCCGATCCCCCACGGACGCCTTTTCTGACATAGCTCCCGGGGTTCACTCCACCGACAAGCAAACGGCCCTTCAAAACGGGCCTACAAGCACCCAGGGACCACCAGGGCCGGGGAACAAGCTTCAGATGACCTTCCGGAACTCGACTCGGTTTCCCGATGGACGTTTCAGTGGTCATGAACGTCTCCCGGCGAGCCTTCGGGGCACGTCCATGTAGAGCACAGATCACAACGAGCCCCGAGCACCTCAAGACATTCAGAGCACACTGAGAAAACCCCGGTCGAAGTCCCTAGGCCTTCCCGGGCCAACGGTCCCCAACAGAGGACAACGGGCCAACGATCCCCCACGAGGTAAAAGGATCGCCAAAACGAATGCAAGAAGGCACAGAGATCAATCGGAGGTCAAGAGGTGTTAAATTCCACTCCGAACGTCCAAACAGGGCAAAACCGACTCTCGGGGCGCCAAGTCGCCCGAACGTTCGTCCACACGACGTATGGCGATATTGGGCTCGTTCAAATCCTCGTAGTTCAAGCATTCCAAATCTTCAAATTAATTGGACATCGGAGGTCGGATGCGCGTTCAATCAAGTTCCAAGCATTTCCCGGCTTTTCCCTCAACCGAATGGGACCCACAGCCTAGCCAAGCCAAGCCATCAAGCCGCGGCTCAACCCCAAGCCACGGCTCAACCCTCGGCTAGAGTTGACAGCCCCAAGCCGCGGCTCAAGCTCCCATGGCCGGCGGCTCCAAGCCCTCCCCACCACACATTTTGAATTCCCTCCCATCCATCACCTCCCTCCATCCATCCATCACTTCCTATCACATCCTATCACACCCATCACTCAACCTCTTGCTTCCCCTACACTCCATTTGACATCTTCCCCTCCCTAACCTTCCCTTAAATTTTCGGCAGCCCACTAATCACCTCAAAACCGCAATTAGTCTCACTTGAACACACCATTAAGGCATCCTTTATAAGCTCCAAGCTTCACTAATCTAATCACTTCTTCATTCTCCTTCTCTCTCAAGCCAATCTCCCTCTAAAATCCTCTCAAACTCCAGCCCCTCCCCTCACTTTCATTCAGCCCGTGCCAAGGCCGAAACCGGCTAAAATCGCCGGAAAACCACCCGGTATCCCGGTAACCACCCGATCCGATTTAACCCAAAAATTCTCAAACTTCATAGCCTACATATTTTCCACCCCCTAAGTCCATTTCCGGGCTTAGATTTTCCATTTGAAGCCCCCAACATCGAGTTCTGGTCGCATGAAGAATCGGGTCTCCTAGGCGTTACCCGCGTGCACCGAACACCTCCACGCGTGCCATTTCTTCCCACGACCTCGGAGAGTCGTGCCATCACGTTCAAAGGGTTCCTCACAACCCTCACCCTCTCTCGTGAAGAGGTGGTCACGATCCGAGGGCCGACCAACCGTGCACGACCTCCGTTTGGCCCATTTTCGCTAACCAGTTTTTCTGTGTTTTCACTGGAACTTCTCTCACCATTTCCGACTTATTCAGGGTTCGGCACGCTCGGAGCTTTCCGTGCCCACCTAGATCTGCCTCTTAGGAGTCCAACGAGCCCGACCTCGCACCGTTCCGTGATCGGAGCAAGCGTGCCGACCCGTTTTTCCCCAACCTGTCACAGCCGCTGCTTCACGGACGCCTCTGCCCGTAACGCCCAAGCCGAGTCTAGCGACTCCCCGGGCCACTTCCCCGACTCTTTTCCTCGTGCACGAGGCTAGGTAACATCCCTCTACAACTTAGAAGAGTTAGGATTTTCTATCTTCACTTGTATGAAGTGTTTACACGTTTTAAAAGTCGATACGCATGCAAGATTTCATTTTTCTTTTAGATCCGAACTTGCCATGCATCCTCATGCAACGTACGTGTTCCATCTTGTTATTCTACATCTATATGATCATGTAAACACGCGTGTATACGTGATGTGGTCCGAATCTAGGGGAATGAAACGGATATAGACTCGAGAGAGCCACGGAACCTCCCGGCCGAGTCTCATAGGTGATGGGCCGTGAGCCTCCTTGGCTCCTTCGAGTCCACAACCGCTTCATTCTCTCGGATTAGACCATCTCCACGTTCGGGAAGGTCCTAACCGTGGCTAGGAGGTGTCTAACGAAGGGAATGGCTCGGAATCTAGGAGGGAGAGCCCTTAGATGGTTCGGTTATGTCAAAGGGGCTCACGGCCATACCCTTGCGATGGGTGATCCGTGAGGCTCCTTGGCCTAACCGAACCCCTAGGGCTCTTCTTTCTCCTTGATGCCTTGTATTTCCCATGTAATATCACTAAAACCACCATGAAATAAATTAAGTTCATTCGTTAATTCCATAAATATGACTCGTTGTATGCTTTGTGTGTTTATTCATGCAAACCGTGATCGTGTTAGTCCCGATTTAGGGAAATATACATTGTTCTCATGTGCGGGTTGTTTGATGCATGCAATGATCGGCTAGGAATGGCATGAAAGACCCATCGAGACTCAAACCGGGTCAAGGAGTGTTCGGCCGATCACATTTGGGGATGGCCGAGCCCTCCTTCCATTCCTTGGAGCCTCGTTTGGTCTTTCCGTCTTTCCGAAGACGACCCTTGGAATTGTTTTTTTTTATATATCATATTCCCCTTTAATCATATTCTACATGATTATTATTTATTAGGCTTGCTAGATTCGGACGTCGCACGTCGGAACCGTAATTACAACGTGCATCAATAATCACTGAAGGACTTCACAAATGGGAAAACGGGATGCGCGTCATTCGGTTAAATAAATCACTCGGATTAAATAATTGGGTAAATTGGCTATTAATTTGTAAACGCATCGATGATTTACGGAATGACGTGAATGCCCTTTTCATCAAAATTCACAATCTCAAAATACCGAGACACGCAACACGAATAGAATTGACGTCTAGTGAGTACTCATGTGCCTTGACTCAAGTGCGGGCCCAATTTGAGGCGGCCCGAGTCGGAGCACGCGAGTCCCTCTTAGACTCCTTCGTGTGACGCGATCTCCAATTTAGTTACGAACCTTGTAATTTTATCATCCAAGGGCATAATCGTCATTCCTTGATCCACCGATACCCTAGGTTTTAGGGAGTGGGAAACACCTAGAACAATGAACGAGAAAGGACAACCCGTTCGGGTGCGAGTTTCATTTGCGCGGCCTATTTCGTTCGCTTTCGGTGTTTCTTTCTTTCTATTGTAGATTCGGTGGGGAGCATTTCATTTCATTTACGAAACACGAAAAACATGATTAATCATGCACTCGACCTAAACGAACATTAGATAATTGATAGGTGGAATGCTAGGTTCCAATCTAGAGTCAAAACACAAGTTTGGTTAATTCGGTGAAACCACAGTGACACTTAACTGAATGAGAGTCATAAAACAAACACACACATGTAATTGGCTTAGAACCTCATCCCAATCCGCCACTTGTGCTTGCCTAGGATAGATACATTGTTTGTTAATCAACCCCGGCTAATAACTGATTAAATCACGTACATTCGGCCTAATACACAATTCGTTGATATTCACTGACACTTATCAGTTGTTGTCAGTTGCTTTCTGTAACGTGTCAGTTATATCAGTTTTCTTCTATTTTATTCTTGCTTTTTGATGATTTATTGCGGTTCGGGCCCGAACTCATAGGTTACGTGTTGCACGGGGTCCAACGCCCCAAATCACCGAACACGAGGTCCAACGCCTCTTAATTCATCGAGCGCGTGCAACCCGTGTGCGGAATGGGATCTAGCCTCGAGTCACCATCACACTCCAAATATGGCCTATGTGGAAGGCAATTTGGATTGAATGCGTGAAATGTGTTTAGATATCACCCGGGAGCTCGATCGGTCCAACGGTTACAGTGGGAACTAATTGGTTCTCCCGCAAACCGTCGGTTCGATTGGACCCGACCCCCGGCTCTTTGAGCCCTCGTTGCCTTAATTTGTTTATCGGTTATTCAAAACACACGGTGAGCCGGAGCGGAATATTGGCCCAATGTAAACCGATCGGGATCCATTTATTTCATTCAGTTGTATTCTGCAATTATTCGAGGGAACATTGTGAGGATTTTATTTGTATATTCAATCATTCATTTGTAAGGATCCCTGATCGGTGAGCGAGAGGTCCGAGTGCTAGATCGGTTAAGTTGGTCTATCGCCACCAAAGGGTGAGTAAGCTTGGATACTCGTGGTTTCGGTTCACGCAGGGAATCAACCATCACGGTTCGATGAACTGTAACGCTAAGATAGTGAACCGACTCCTTGATGCACAAGCCTACTCATCTTTCGGACTCTTGGTCCAACTTGATCAATTCATCGAATTTACGGTGTCAAAACGGGCGAGTCGAGCGCAACTCTAAATCACGCGATAAATAAACAAAATGGCAAACCTAGTAAGCTAGAGTACCGAGAGGGCGTGCGGGATATAGGCCCGCACGTAATAGAACCCCCGAATTCGGAATTTTCGGTTCCGTACGACCATTGCCTTAGCATTTAGGTGTACCCCGTACCCCTAGACCCGGGTAACTTGCCGGCCCTCGACCCTCGGGTCGTAAAATGGCAAGTGGCGACTCCTTCTCACGTGCGTCCGTCGCGCGTCCCCGGGAAGGTGGACACTCCCAAGCCGCGTTTGCTTAGGCGCGCGCATGCGTGCTCCGACGAGATTAAATTCGGGTGCGCACAGCTTGGCGACTCCACTGGGGATACTTAGAGGGTTCGGGCTCGTTCCCGCTTGTTTGTTTGCTTGTCTATTTACCGCTTTCCGCATTTCCCGCTTATCTATTTTACGCACTTTTATTTCCCGCACATGCATTGCACATCATACTAGATTCTTAGGGACCTTGTCCGACATCCCACGGGCACCAATATAGGAAGCTAGGTTAGTCAGAGGTTCCGAGTAAGGGAACGGATCGAGTCGGCTATGCCACCGAACCGGCCCCCAAAGATCCTCGCTCGATTTCAAGGAATTCACACCCTTGAGTCGGGAGCCCCCATCCCTAGTTAGAGGTTCTCCCAGTAGCACCGAAAATCATGCATACACAGGGACCGTCATGCTGGACCAATTTTTACCTCCATGCCGTCAACCGACCCAAAGTCGAGTCCTTGAGTCGGCCCGTAGTTTTTTTTTAGGACGGGCATTTTGTTGTTTTTTATAAGAAAGAGTGATGTATACTGTAAAGAACAAAACTATAGTTTATCTTTCCGCACTGCATACATTTTTTCGAAAAATTAGGACATTGCATTGATTCGCTTCTAAAAACGTTAAGCCGGCATCTCCTCCATCTAGGTAAGGATGGACCGCCCGGCCCCCGGTCTTAGGCTCGAAGCAATTACACCACCAAGGCAAGACATCATGCGCATCTGGAGGACTCTCCGACCGGTGGACCGCGCATTCATCCAGGACATCATCGGAGACGTGGTCATGCTCACCGAGACTCCGGTAGACTGGATCTTCTTGAGGACCGCTACCGAATTTTGGGATCCCGAGCACGCAGTATTCAACTTCCAGGGTACAGAGTTAGCTCCTACGATCGAGGAGTACACGGCACTCATCCAGAGGCCCACACCCATGACCTAAGGCATATTCAGACCCAATCCGTTCACAACCGTCCAGGGTCAGCTCTCCGCTCTTCTCCGCATACCCGCTCAAGATATCCACGAGGAGCTCCATCAAAGGTGGGATCAAGGCATCCGGATTGCATGGCTCTCCGATTGGACGCTCCTCCACGCAATGACGCCTACTACGGCTTCTTATCAGCGCGATGCTTGCCATGGATTCCGGCTCTTGATCTTTGGCACCCTCCTGTTCCCGTACTCTCCGAACCTCATTGACGGGGCTACAGCCCAAGTTGTCCTCCAAGCGGTGGGAGGCCATAGTTATGTGGAGGCTCTATTAGCCGAGACCGTTCGGTCTCTTGACTATGTTAGGGAGGTTCGGCGCGGAAGGATGAGAGGATCCCCACACTTGCTACAGATTTGGCTTCTAGCCCACATCCGCCCGTTATGCTCGTCACATCCGTTCTCCTACATCGCTGACGAGCGCTCATTGATCGAACGCTTGGCGCCGGTCATCCCACCTCCCGAGCACAGCTTCTCAGAATGGAGGCGCTTTTGGCGCGAGCTGACACCCTCACGGTTCCTATGGGTCGCCCGATGGAATCCCGGCGGCCCCATGATCACGGGATGTCCCGGAATCGTTGGAGTTCCTCTCCTCAGCCATTTGGGGAGCACCCTCATATTTCCCGGCCGAGTAATCAGACAACTCGGCGGCCTACAGGACATTCCCGCCGAGGCGGACCGCCTACCTTTCCGCATCCAATGGGCCGACTCCACGTCCACGGCTCCCTATAGATTCCTACAGATTCGGGAGATCCGTCGTCAGCGGGATGCTAGCACCATACAGCGCCTGTATTTCCCCGAGCATCCTACCGACGAGGAGCGAGCATTTTCTGCCACCTCAGCATACGTAGCCCAGTTCTACCCGCAAGGATCAACACCACCACAACGGCCTCAGGCCGCCCCGACTCCCCGCGCTACATCCACCCTCGCTCCCGAAGCCGAGAGTTCTATCCAAGCGGCCATGCACACGGAGCTACGGGCCGTCAGGGAGGAACGGGATAGGCTCCGTTGCGAGCTTGTCGACGCCCGCGCAGAGGTCGCGGACTACAGGGAGGTTCAAACACAGCTGACTCGAGCACGCGCCCGGGTCGCACACTTAGACCGGGAGATGGCCCGCTTGGACGCGGAGTTGGATTAGTGCATAAGAGGGCGCGCAACCCCGCCCATCCTTAGGATTAGTAGGCGCACTCATTTTTGCCCCCGCTCGGGCCCACGACACTTTCGAGCGGCCACCGAGCGCAAAGGGATGTCGGCTTTACATTTATGTTCCTTTCCTTTCTTCCGAATGTTCTATTTTGTAAAACCATGGAACTTGGAGCCAATCAATGTAATGACATTAGTGTTTTGAAAGCTCATGCATCTCATACAGTTTTTCATTTTACTTAATTCTGCACTTATCATTTGAGATATTGGTGTATGTCCTTACACATTCTTGGAATCTAGGTGATTACCACTGGCGTCACACCGCTACCCGACTCGTCAACGTCTCAGGATGGCGGAAGGAGATCACGTCGATATTTCCGAAGAAGTCAACCCTTCGGTCCCGACCCTCTCTCAACCACCGCAGACACACGCTCTACCACCTCTTACTCCTGCAGGCGTACTCCCGGCATACTCCGGCGCCCTTCCGACGCATCTCCCGCCCCCGGCACCTTCAGGGGCGCCTCTCTCACCGGCCTCACCAACATCCGCCGCCACCAATGACCAAGCCCGCATTGCGGCCCTCGAGGGCACGGTCAACCAAATGGCCACTAATATGGCGGAACTGCTCGCCTTGCTCAGAGGACCTAACCGGGCCTCCTCAAGTTCTACTCCTCCCCCGGGGCCGGGACCAACAGTCGATCCAACCCCGTGGGCTCCACCGACCCAAGCCCCGGAGAACGTTGAAGCTCCCGCACCACCAACGCTGTATACGTCCACGGTCCACCCCTTCACAAGTCAATTTCCGCCACCGCCGGCCCCTTCGGTAGGCCCTCTTCCACCGGTTACCTTCCTATCCGCGGAGCATATCCTGTCTGCACCTCCACCTGTTTCCATACCTGCTCCGGCTATGATCTACACAGCTTCCCCGCCGACGGTTTTCCCGGCAACCACCACACCCGCTCCAACTCATCCTCAAGCCACGGAGCTCCCTCCTTATCCGACTCTGCAACCTCACGTCGGCTTCTCCTACCAGGCACCGCCCCCCATAAACACCACCTTCCACGAACCGGGCACGCCGACTCATGCGGCCCAACTCGCCTCACCGACGCACTTCTTCCCCGAGGCCGACGCCGAACAGGAACGTAGGCTGAAGCGAGTGGAGGAAACTATACGGGCCCTGCAAGCAAACGACGCTCGTCCCGACGCCCTTTACGGTAACTGTAGCCTATTCCCGGGCATGCGTCTGCCCCCGAATTTCAAGGTTCCAGAGTTCAAGACCTATGAAGGCACGACGGATCCGCGCCACCACCTTCGCCATTACCGAGGGAAGATGCTGCAGTATTGGGAATACGAGGAGTTCGTCATCCACTCCTTCCAGGATAGCCTGTCAGGATCGGCCCTCGATTGGTTCATGTCGTTGAAGGCCGAAGATATCCCAACGTGGGAGGACCTCTCCCGGAAGTTCACCGACCAGTACCGGTATTGTGCAGAAACGCCCCCCACCCTGTTGGAGCTAAGCACCAAAGAGATGGCGAGGGGCCAAAGGTTTGAGGAGTATGCTGCCAAGTGGCGGGCCCAAGCAGCAAAGCACATCCCTCCGATCAGCGAGGTGCAACAGATCCAATTGTTCCACTCCACGCTGAGAGGGGTATATTACTCGCACTTGTTGGCGCACACTTCGTCATTCTCCGATCTCATCGAGGCCGGAAAGAAGTTGGACTTGGGCATCAAGCTTGGAAGAATGGAGGACCCCGCCAGCAAAGGAGAGGAGTCGTCGAAGAAGGTCCCCGCGACATCATCATCCTCAAGCGGGAGAAGGGGAAAGGAAATTTCGGTGAATACTGTCAGCACTGCGCAACAGGCCCCCCAGCAATATTCTATGAACTACACGGTGGCGCCTCCCGCAGCCCCCTCACTGGCCCCGCAGGCACCTCAGTATCGACCTCAAGCCCCTGCCCAATCAATCTATTATTCCGCACCGCCGCCTCCACCCCTACCTGCGGTGTCGTCGCCCGTCGTCCACCACTATACTCCTGCTCCATCTCCAGCTCCTCAATACCAACCTCCGGCTCCTAGGACTACTCAGCCGGCACAAAGGGCCCCGCCCCCGCAAAGTCAACAGGGCGGTGCAGCACCATCGCGACCCCGCCGACAATACCCGACCCTACCGGTTCCGCCTTCCCACATCTACCGGCAAATTCGTGAGAAGATCGGAACAATAGCGCCTGGCCCGAGCTTCGATCCAACAATCCAAGATCAAAGCAAGCAGTGCGAATATCATCGGGGGGCACCGGGGCATACCCTGGACACTTGTTGGAGATTAAGGGAGAGGATTCAGGAGATGATCGACGCGAAGGGGCTCGTATTCAATGCTGTAAGGCCTCCGAACGTACAGGCTAATCCTCTTCCTGACCATAGATCGGCTCCTGGGCCTTCCATCAACATGATCACCGTGTGCACATCGAGCGAGGACGAAGGCAAACAAGACGGGTTCTCTCCCGTTGTGATTGAATACGTACCGACGGAAGTCACAGTCGGGCTCACCGGGGTAGACGCGCCTCATGCCCCGCTTGTCATAGACGTCCCCGCCCAGGAGCCGTACTCGAACGATAGGGTCCCCTGGACCTATGAGGGAAGTGTCGGGAAGCTAGAGCAACAATTCGGTGTCATGGGCATAACCCGCTCAGGGCGGCTATATGAGAACCCGGCGACCACCGACAGAGGGAAGGCACCCGCTGCCGAAGAGGAGACGAGGCCTAGGACCCTGCTTACTCCGTCCAAGAAGGTGACAGAAGAGGAGGCCGAAGCCTTCATGAAAGTCATCAAAGCGAGCGAGTACAAGGTAGTGGAGCAGATGGCCAAATCTCCGGCCCATATCTCATTGCTCGCCCTCCTGCTCAACTCGGAACCTCACAGGGAGGCCCTCATGCGGGTCCTCACGGCTGCGCAAGTCCCCAAAGGGACGCCCCTGGACCGGATAGAGGAAACCATCAACTCTATTTTCTCCAACACCATCTCGTTTTCGGACGATGAGCTCCCCTCCGAAGGATGTGCGCATTTCCGGGCACTGCACATCGTCTGCAAGTGCAATAACCATATTGTCGGCCGAGTCATGATCGACAACGGTTCTGCACTCAACGTATGCCCGGTGACCACTTTGAAGCAGATGAATGTGGATCTCAACCGCATCCGCCCTAGCAAGACAGCGGTCCGAGCCTTTGACGGCTCGAGGAGAGAGGTGAACGGGGAGATCGATCTCCTCATAGATATCGGCCCATGCTCCTTCAGCGTCACATTTCAGGTATTGGATATCCCGAACGCCTTCAGCCTACTCCTTGGAAGGCCTTGGATTCACTCGGCCGGCGCCATCCCTTCCTCACTGCATCAGAGGGTGAAATTCATCGTCGAGGAGAAGATCATCACGGTTAAGGGTGAGGAGGATTACGCCATCTATAAGGAGACGGCGGTTCCCTACATCAGTGTCGGGGACGATGAAAACCTGCCTTTCCACTCCTTTGAGACCATCTCCGTTATCCGGGATTACGGAGAGGTCAGGCCCTCCAGCGCCGACCGCATGATAGGGAAGGTCCTTTTGCGCCACCATTACATTCCCGGTACCGGCCTTGGGGCGCGAGGACAAGGAATCAATCGCCCCATTGAAGTTGAAGTGTACAAGCATAGGAGGGGACTTGGTTTTCGCCCCTCCTGCCATGAAATCATCGAGGCCCGCCGGGGCAACCACCTCCACCGCCTCGCCACGCACTATGGTAGGCTCCACAGGGGCATTCCAGTCCCCCCGCTATCACATTTCTTCCCCGGGCCTCCACTCATCATCGGGAGCACCTCTGACGGCCCTTCCTCGGACTTCGACGACACGACTGACACCTTGCCAACCGTGTATGCCGTCACCGAGGAGATTCCTTCAGGGGTTCACATCCGCCCGGCGCAGGAAAACGAGGAGCTTAACAATTGGACCTCAGTCCTGCGCTACTCGGCTGTGATCGCCGATGTGTAAGATTTATCTATGTATGAGATGTTTCCCGCGTGTCGGCGTAGCCGTAGGCCACACGACGGAAGAGGGAACTCTGTTATGGCTTCGTGATCCTCACTATCAATGAATTCCCTATATGCATTTTTTGAATCCTCGTCTATTTCACTCTCTCTTCCTTACTCTTTTGTTCATATCGTTCTAAATTTCTCTAAGACAATTCTTTCAATTCTCCAGGCTCCACTCGAATCCAAATCTTCGATGCGTTGATTCGAACCCATCCGAAGAAAGTCTCGGAGAGCCCGGATCCATATACTTCGGGGAAGGGCTCGACGAAGACAGTCTAGTGCCTGAGATAGAAGAGAGTTTGCGCCGCCTCGAGGGTCGCCAACTCACCTCGCTCGAGCCAACAGAAGAGATCAACGTGGGTACTCAAGAGGAGCCCCGCATCCTAAAGATCGGCACAAGCCTCGACCCAACACAACGGGTCCGAATGATCGATTTCTTGACCAGGTATCAAGAAGTTTTTGCCTGGTCCTACGCCGACATGCCGGGGCTAGACCCGTCAATAGTGAAGCACTTCCTCCCGCTGGACACCGAGAAGTTCCCGCCCAAACGACAACAATTGCGACGGCAACGGGCAAGCCTCCTTCTCCGCATCAAGGAGGAGGTTGTCAAGCAGATCAACGCGGGCTTCCTCGAGGTCTGCAATTATTCTGAATGGGTCGCAAACATCGTGCCGGTGGAGAAGAAAGATGGAAGGGTGCGAGTCTGCGTCGACTATCGGGACCTCAATAAGGCCAGCCCCAAGGATAACTTTCCCTTGCCCCACATCGACATACTAGTTGACAACACGGCGCGCCACTCTCAGTTTTCTTTCATGGCCGGCTTCTCCGGATACAATCAAATTCGGATGGCCGAGGAAGACAAGGTCAAGACGACGTTCACTACCATGTGGGGAACCTTTTGTTATCGCGTCATGCCTTTCGGTCTCAAGAACGCCGGGCAACTTATCAGAGGGCTATGGTCACATTGTTCCACGACATGATGCATAAGGAAGTCGAGGTCTATGTTGACGACATGATTGCCAAGTCCAAAGAAGGAGAAGACCATCTTGTTAATTTGAAGCGTCTCTTCGACCGCTTGCAGGAGTACAAGCTTCGGCTCAATCCGGCAAAATGCACGTTCGGCGCTCGATCGGGAAAGCTACTAGGGTTCGTGGTCAGCGAGCGCGGTATTGAGGTAGATCCCGATAAAGTCAAGGCGATCAAGGAGCTTCCTCCGCCGTCTTCGGTCCGCGAAGTACGAGGCTTCCTAGGGCGATTGAATTACATTGCACGATTCATTGCCAACTTGACAGAGAAATGCCAACCACTCTTTCGCTTGCTCCGCAAGAACACGGCGATCGAATGGGACGAAGAATGTCAGAAGGCCTTTGACACCATCAAGGCGTACCTGGTCAAACCGCCGGTTTTGGTCCCGCCTACACCAGGCCGTCCCCTCGTACTCTACCTAACGGTGCGTCGTCAATCATTAGGATGCATGCTGGGACAGGAGGAGGAGTCCACGCACACGGAGCGCGCGATCTACTATCTGAGCAAAAAGTTCACCGATGGAGAGTCAAATTATCCGGAAATCGAGAAGATGTGCTGTGCATTGGTGTGGGTCATGCAAAGGCTCCGACAATACACACTTTATCACACGGTCCGCTTGCTATCAAAGGCGGATCCCCTGAAATATTTGCTCGACAGTCCCTCCTCCACGCGGAACCTCGCCAAGTGGCGTTGTCAATTAACGGAGTATGATATTGAATACGTGTCCCGCACTTCGGTCAAGGGGCAAGCAATTGCATATCATTTGGTAGAATTCCCAGTTGAAGACCACACACCAATTAATCCCGACTTCCCGGATGAGGGAATCCTCCGAGTAGACGACGAGGGAGAGGAGCCGGGATGGAAGATGTATTTCGACGGTGCTGTCAATTCCACGGTATCAGGCATCGGTGCAGTACTGATATCCCCGGACGGACACCATTACCCAGTAGCGGCAAAGATCGACTTCCCGTGCACCAATAATGTGGCTGAGTACGAGGCATGTATTCTCGGCCTCCAAGCGGCGATTGATTTCAAAGTAAAAGAGCTCGAAGTGTTCGGTGACTCCATGCTCACTATCTTCCAGACATTGGGGCAATGGAAGACAAAGGACGCAAAACTGGTGCCGTACCACGAGTACCTCGAGAAGTTAACCAAGAACTTCGAGGACATCTCGTTCACCTATACTCCGCGCATGACAAATCAATTCGCGGACGCGCTTGCAACGCTCGCCTCCATGGTGAGCATCACGAAGGAGAACCTTATCGAGCCCCTCGAGATTGAGATAGCCGAAGGACCGGCGCACTGCAATTCAATCGAAGCATCCGAGGCGAAGCCGTGGTACGAAGACATCAAGAACCTTCTGCGAACCGGCCAATACCCCCCATTCGCCGACCGCCGCGATCGGAAGACTCTCAGACGCCTCGCGATACACTACTTCTTGAGCGGCGAGATACTTTACCGCCGCTCCTTCGACTCCACACTCCTCCGGTGCATCGACGAGCACGAATCGCGACGTCTCATGGAGGAAGTGCACGGGGGAAACTATGGACCCCATATGAACGGTCTCATGCTCGCTAAGAAGATCATGCGCCTGGGCTATTATTGGTCCACCATGGAGACTGATTGTGTGAAACATGTCAGACATTGTCACCGATGTCAGGTCTACGCCGATCAAATTAAAGCGCCGCCCAATGAATTGCGCCCCATGACGGCACCATGGCCTTTTTCAATGTGGGGAATGGATGTGATCGGCCCGATCAACCCCAAAGCGTCCAACGGTCACATGTTCATTTTGGTGGCAATTGACTACTTCACCAAATGGATCGAAGCTGTCACTCTTGCGTCAGTCACCGCGAAAGCCGTGGCCCGTCTTCTTAGACGCGACGTCATAGCCCGATACGGGGTCCCTGCGACAATCATCACGGACAACGCCAAGAACCTGAACAACAAGGTCATCGACGAGCTTTGTGCACAATTCAAAATCCGACACCGCAATTCCACCCCGTACCGTCCCCAAATGAACGGTGCAGTGGAAGCGGCAAATAAGAACATCAAAAAGATCATCGAAAAAATGACGGTGAACTACAAGGATTGGCACGAGATGCTCCCCTATGCACTCTTGGCGTACCGTACATCCATACGGACCTCAACCGGGGCGACCCCGTACTCGCTAGTCTATGGCATGGAGGCTGTCCTCCCAATCGAAGTAGAGATCCCTTCCATGAGGATTCTTGCCGAGGCCGAGCTTGAAGAAGCGGAATGGGCAAAGCAGCGGTACGAACAGTTAAATTTCATTGATGAGAAGAGGTTGAAAGCGCTATGCCACGGACAGTGCTATCAACAAAGAATGGCTCGAGCCTTCAACGCAAGAGTCCGCCACCGCGATTTCAACCCCGGCGACCTCGTTTTGAGGAAAGTCCTACACGTCACGCCAGACTCTCGAGGGAAGTTCTCGTACAAATACGATGGCCCCTTCGTCGTCAAGGAGGTTTTCTCCGGAGGAGCAGTCGTCTTGAGCGACATGGACGGCACTGAAAATGCCCTTCCCGTCAACGCTGACGCCATTAAGAAGTATTATCCGTGAACACTTGTATATTCTTTATGATTCGGGCTCCGTGCCCCTTTCATTGTAAGACATTTCTATGGACGAGCTTCAATTCCCACAATCTGTCCAACACTAAACTTTCTTGAGAGAAAAATAAATTTTCCCGCTAGGTCGAAAACCTCCTTGAGGCGGCCTAGGCAAAAACTAGGGAACGAGTGGCACGACTTAAAATCCCGCAAAGGGGGGTCGTGGCAAAAGGAGAGCACAAATCATTCCCTCGCTAGGTCGAAAACCTCATTGAGGCGGCCTAGGCAAAAGTTAGAGGATCCGAGGGGTACGATCCCACCCAAACGTGGGGAATCGTAGCAAAAGGTGAGCATTCATGTGAGAGAAATTAAATAAAATACCCCGCTAGGCTGTTGCACATCCCGCGGCCTAGGCAAAAGTTAGGGGAAAAATGTCGGCTTGACCACGAAAGAAAAGCGACACTCTCCCTGTGAAGCTACACCGAGTAGTGGTTCGGCACTCCCCGACGCAAGCAAACTCTCTTCAATTCTCCGAGCTCGAGACCCGCTTCGAAATGGGGGTCGAATCAACGTATCCTTGACTTGGAGGATCCCATAAGATCCCTCCTCTTACCTTTACGCACATATTCCACGGGCTACCCGTTTTTAAAAGAGCCATTCTTCGATAGGGACACGACCACCCTACAACGGTCACCGATACCAAATCCCCGGCACATCTCTACATAGATTCTCCTTACGCATCCCTATTTCACCGATTAAGTGCAACTGACGCCCTTTGTAGGTTCCTTTTATTTCCATGCACAAGTGTGATCGGGAATCCCAAGAGGCATCTCCCTCTTGACGAACACGCGTTTGGCTTGGGCGACAGATCGAGGCACCGAACCAAATGAGGAGCAGGATAAGGAACCCTTTTGAACCTGACTCAAGGAAACGACAAATGACAAGCTCAACTTGGGACGGGACAATCCGCCTCTGCCGACGTCCCCGACAAACCGCTTAGCATTCTTTCCCACCCTCGCTTCCCCTCGCTCTCTCCATTTTACTGCTTTCCTCGGGCTTCGGCCTAGTGAATTTACTGCTTTCCGGACTTCGCGTCCATTTTACTGCTTTCCTCGGGCTTCGGCCTAGTGAATTTACTGCTTTCCGGACTTCGCGTCCACGGACTTCGCGTCCATTTTACTGCTTTCCTCGGGCTTCGGCCTAGTGATTTTACTGCTTTCCGGACTTCGCGTCCACGGACTTCGCGTCCATTTTACTGCTTTCCTCGGGCTTCGGCCTAGTGACTTTACCGCTTTCCGGACTTCGCGTCCACGGACTTCGCGTCCATTTTACTGCTTTCCTCGGGTTTCGGCCTAGTGATTTTACTGCTTTCCGGACTTCGCGTCCATTTTACGGCTTTCCTCGGGCTTCGGCCTAGTGATTTTACGGCTTTCCGGACTTCGCGTCCACGGACGTCGCGTCCATTTTACTGCTTTCCTCGGGCTTCGGCCTAGTGAATTTACTGCTTTCCGGACTTCGCGTCCACGGACTTCGCGTCCATTTTACTGCTTTCCTCGGGCTTCGGCCTAGTGACTTTACCGCTTTCCGGACTTCGCGTCCACGGACTTCGCGTCCATTTTACTGCTTTCCTCGGGCTTCGGCCTAGTGATTTTACTGCTTTCGGGACTTCGCGTCCACGGACTTCGCGTCCACGGACTTCGCGTCCATTTTACTGCTTTCCTCGGGCTTCGGCCTAGTGATTTTACTGCTTTCCGGACTTCGCGTCCACGGACTTCGCGTCCATTTTACTGCTTTCCTCGGGCTTCGGCCTAGTGATTTTACTGCTTTCCGGACTTCGCGTCCACGGACTTCGCGTCCATTTTACTGCTTTCCTCGGGCTTCGGCCTAGTGAATTTACCGCTTTCCGGACTTCGCGTCCACGGACTTCGCGTCCATTTTACTGCTTTCCTCGGGCTTCGGCCTAGTGAATTTACTGCTTCCTGGACTTCGCGTCCACGGACTTCGCGTCCGTTTTACTGCTTTCCTCGGGCTTCGGCCTAGTGAATTTACTGCTTTCCGGACTTCGCGTCCATTTTACTGCTTTCCTCGGGCTTCGGCCTAGTGACTTTACCGCTTTCCGGACTTCGCATCCACGGACTTCGCGTCCATTTTACTGCTTTCCTCGGGCTTCGGCCTAGTGATTTTACTGCTTTCGGGACTTCGCGTCCACGGACTTCGCGTCCACGGACTTCGCGTCCATTTTACTGCTTTCCTCGGGCTTCGGCCTAGTGATTTTACTGCTTTCCGGACTTCGCGTCCACGGACTTCGCGTCCATTTTACTGCTTTCCTCGGGCTTCGGCCTAGTGATTTTACTGCTTTCCGGACTTCGCGTCCACGGACTTCGCGTCCACGGACTTCGCGTCCATTTTACTGCTTTCCTCGGGCTTCGGCCTAGTGACTTTACCGCTTTCCGGACTTCGCGTCCACGGACTTCGCGTCCATTTTACTGCTTTCCTCGGGCTTCGGCCTAGTGATTTTACTGCTTTCGGGACTTCGCGTCCACGGACTTCGCGTCCACGGACTTCGCGTCCATTTTACTGCTTTCCTCGGGTTTCGGCCTAGTGATTTTACTGCTTTCCGGACTTCGCGTCCACGGACTTCGCGTCCATTTTACTGCTTTCCTCGGGCTTCGGCCTAGTGATTTTACTGCTTTCCGGACTTCGCGTCCACGGACTTCGCGTCCATTTTACTGCTTTTCTCGGGCTTCGGCCTAGTGAATTTACTGCTTTCCGGACTTCGCGTCCACGGACTTCGCGTCCATTTTACTGCTTTCCTCGGGCTTCGGCCTAGTGACTTTACGGCTTTCCGGACTTCGCGTCCACGGACTTCGCGTCCACGGACTTCGCGTCCATTTTACTGCTTTCCGGACTTCGCGTCCACGGACTTCGCGTCCATTTTATTGCTTTCCTCGGGCTTCGGCCTAGTGACTTTACCGCTTTCCGGACTTCGCGTCCACGGACTTCGCGTCCACTTTACTGCTTTCCTCGGGCTTCGGCCTAGTGATTTTACCGCTTTCTGGACTTCTCGTCCACGGACTTCGCGTCCATTTTACTGCTTTCCGGACTTCGCATCCATTTTACTGCTTTCCACGGGCTTCGGCCCAGTAACTTTATTGCTTTCCGGACTTCGCGTCCACTTTACTGCTTTCCACGGGCCTTGGCCCTACACATACTGTCATGCGGGCTTAGGCCCCTCATCTACATTTCATAATTTCCGCTTCTCAACCATATGATTACCTTATGACAGATTCGGGCACTTTTGCATATCCTCCCTAAGTATCCAATGCGGAGGGGCGAGCTACTACAGGGAGTGGCAACAAGGCGGTCGCCGGGACCAAAAAGGGATGCCTCTCATGATCTTTGGTTACCTCCTCTAATCGAGCACGCAACCAAAGAGGGGCAAGCTGTCAGCACCCCATTTTGGCCCACCGGCTTCCCACGGGAGGACTTCCGACCAAGGCCCGGGTTACTATTCATCACCCGGCAATCGGAGGCAAATAGGCGAGCACGGAGTCATAAACCACAGAAGAAGAGCTGGGTCCTTTAGAAAAGCTGAAGAGAGCAGTCGGAAGAATTTACAGACAAAGAACCCCGAAAACAACGGAGCTGACACTGTGGCACTATTCATCATCGAGTCGCCGAAGCACCGAAAGGTGCCCAATGTGGGGCTTCAAAAATCCCCCTCAGTGCCAAAGTGACCAATGACGCGTCCGGGCGCATTTTCGGGACATCCTGCTTAAGCCAGGACACCCCGATCCCCCACGGACGCCTTTTCTGACATAGCTCCCGGGGTTCACTCCACCGACAAGCAAACGGCCCTTCAAAACGGGCCTACAGGCACCCAGGGACCACCAGGGCCGGGGAACAAGCTTCAGATGACCTTCCGGAACTCGACTCGGTTTCCCGATGGACGTTTCAGTGGTCATGAACGTCTCCCGGCGAGCCTTCGGGGCACGTCCACGTAGAGCACAGATCACAACAAGCCCCGAGCACCTCAAGACATTCAGAGCACACTGAGAAAACCCCGGTCGAAGTCCCTAGGCCTTCCCGGGCCAACGGTCCCCAACCGAGGACAACGGGCCAACGATCCCCCACGAGGTAAAAGGATCGCCAAAACGAATGCAAGAAGGCACAGAGATCAATCGGAGGTCAAGAGGTGTTAAATTCCACTCCGAACGTCCAAACAGGGCAAAACCGACTCTCGGGGCGCCAAGTCGCCCGAACGTTCGTCCACACGACGTATGGCGATATTGGGCTCGTTCAAATCCTCGTAGTTCAAGCATTCCAAATCTTCAAATTAATTGGACATCGGAGGTCGGATGCGCGTTCAATCAAGTTCCAAGCGTTTCCCGGCTTTTCCCTCAACCGAATGGGACCCACAGCCTAGCCAAGCCAAGCCATCAAGCCGCGGCTCAACCCCAAGCCACGGCTCAACCCTCGGCTCGAGTTGACAGCCCCAAGCCGCGGCTCAAGCTCCCATGGCCGGCGGCTCCAAGCCCTCCCCACCACACATTTTGAATTCCCTCCCATCCATCACCTCCCTCCATCCATCCATCACTTCCTATCACATCCTATCACACCCATCACTCAACCTCTTGCTTCCCCTACACTCCATTTGACATCTTCCCCTCCCTAACCTTCCCTTAAATTTTCGGCAGCCCACTAATCACCTCAAAACCGCAATTAGTCTCACTTGAACACACCATTAAGGCATCCTTTATAAGCTCCAAGCTTCACTAATCTAATCACTTCTTCATTCTCCTTCTCTCTCAAGCCAATCTCCCTCTAAAATCCTCTCAAACTCCAGCCCCTCCCCTCACTTTCATTCAGCCCGTGCCAAGGCCGAAACCGGCTAAAATCGCCGGAAAACCACCCGGTATCCCGGTAACCACCCGATCCGATTTAACCCAAAAATTCTCAAACTTCATAGCCTACATATTTTCCACCCCCTAAGTCCATTTCCGGGCTTAGATTTTCCATTTGAAGCCCCCAACATCGAGTTCTGGTCGCATGAAGAATCGGGTCTCCTAGGCGTTACCCGCGTGCACCGAACACCTCCACGCGTGCCATTTCTTCCCACGACCTCGGAGAGTCGTGCCATCACGTTCAAAGGGTTCCTCACAACCCTCACCCTCTCTCGTGAAGAGGTGGTCACGATCCGAGGGCCGACCAACCGTGCACGACCTCCGTTTGGCCCATTTTCGCTAACCAGTTTTTCTGTGTTTTCACTGGAACTTCTCTCACCATTTCCGACTTATTCAGGGTTCGGCACGCTCGGAGCTTTCCGTGCCCACCTAGATCTGCCTCTTAGGAGTCCAACGAGCCCGACCTCGCACCGTTCCGTGATCGGAGCAAGCGTGCCGACCCGTTTTTCCCCAACCTGTCACAGCCGCTGCTTCACGGACGCCTCTGCCCGTAACGCCCAAGCCGAGTCTAGCGACTCCCCGGGCCACTTCCCCGACTCTTTTCCTCGTGCACGAGGCTAGGTAACATCCCTCTACAACTTAGAAGAGTTAGGATTTTCTATCTTCACTTGTATGAAGTGTTTACACGTTTTAAAAGTCGATACGCATGCAAGATTTCATTTTTCTTTTAGATCCGAACTTGCCATGCATCCTCATGCAACGTACGTGTTCCATCTTGTTATTCTACATCTATATGATCATGTAAACACGCGTGTATACGTGATGTGGTCCGAATCTAGGGGAATGAAACGGATATAGACTCGAGAGAGCCACGGAACCTCCCGGCCGAGTCTCATAGGTGATGGGCCGTGAGCCTCCTTGGCTCCTTCGAGTCCACAACCGCTTCATTCTCTCGGATTAGACCATCTCCACGTTCGGGAAGGTCCTAACCGTGGCTAGGAGGTGTCTAACGAAGGGAATGGCTCGGAATCTAGGAGGGAGAGCCCTTAGATGGTTCGGTTATGTCAAAGGGGCTCACGGCCATACCCTTGCGATGGGTGATCCGTGAGGCTCCTTGGCCTAACCGAACCCCTAGGGCTCTTCTTTCTCCTTGATGCCTTGTATTTCCCATGTAATATCACTAAAACCACCATGAAATAAATTAAGTTCATTCGTTAATTCCATAAATATGACTCGTTGTATGCTTTGTGTGTTTATTCATGCAAACCGTGATCGTGTTAGTCCCGATTTAGGGAAATATACATTGTTCTCATGTGCGGGTTGTTTGATGCATGCAATGATCGGCTAGGAATGGCATGAAAGACCCATCGAGACTCAAACCGGGTCAAGGAGTGTTCGGCCGATCACATTTGGGGATGGCCGAGCCCTCCTTCCATTCCTTGGAGCCTCGTTTGGTCTTTCCGTCTTTCCGAAGACGACCCTTGGAATTGTTTTTTTTTATATATCATATTCCCCTTTAATCATATTCTACATGATTATTATTTATTAGGCTTGCTAGATCCGGACGTCGCACGTCGGAACCGTAATTACAACGTGCATCAATAATCACTGAAGGACTTCACAAATGGGAAAACGGGATGCGCGTCATTCGGTTAAATAAATCACTCGGATTAAATAATTGGGTAAATTGGCTATTAATTTGTAAACGCATCGATGATTTACGGAATGACGTGAATGCCCTTTTCATCAAAATTCACAATCTCAAAATACCGAGACACGCAACACGAATAGAATTGACGTCTAGTGAGTACTCACGTGCCTTGACTCGAGTCCGGGCCCAATTTGAGGCGGCCCGAGTCGGAGCACGCGAGTCCCTCTTAGACTCCTTCGTGTGACGCGATCTCCAATTTAGTTACGAACCTTGTAATTTTATCATCCAAGGGCATAATCGTCATTCCTTGATCCACCAATACCCTAGGTTTTAGGGAGTGGGAAACACCTAGAACAATGAACGAGAAAGGACAACCCGTTCGGGTGCGAGTTTCATTTGCGCGGCCTATTTCGTTCGCTTTCGGTGTTTCTTTCTTTCTATTGTAGATTCGGTGGGGAGCATTTCATTTCATTTACGAAACACGAAAAACATGATTAATCATGCACTCGACCTAAACGAACATTAGATAATTGATAGGTGGAATGCTAGGTTCCAATCTAGAGTCAAAACACAAGTTTGGTTAATTCGGTGAAACCACAGTGACACTTAACTGAATGAGAGTCATAAAACAAACACACACATGTAATTGGCTTAGAACCTCATCCCAATCCGCCACTTGTGCTTGCCTAGGATAGATACATTGTTTGTTAATCAACCCCGGCTAATAACTGATTAAATCACGTACATTCGGCCTAATACACAATTCGTTGATATTCACTGACACTTATCAGTTGTTGTCAGTTGCTTTCTGTAACGTGTCAGTTATATCAGTTTTCTTCTATTTTATTCTTGCTTTTTGATGATTTATTGCGGTTCGGGCCCGAACTCATAGGTTACGTGTTGCACGGGGTCCAACGCCCCAAATCACCGAACACGAGGTCCAACGCCTCTTAATTCATCGAGCGCGTGCAACCCGAGTGCGGAATGGGATCTAGCCTCGAGTCACCATCACACTCCAAATATGGCCTATGTGGAAGGCAATTTGGATTGAATCCGTGAAACGTGTTTAGATATCACCCGGGAGCTCGATCGGTCCAACGGTTACAGTGGGAACTAATTGGTTCTCCCGCAAACCGTAGGTTCGATTGGACCCGACCCCCGGCTCTTTGAGCCCTCGTTGCCTTAATTTGTTTATCGGTTATTCAAAACACACGGTGAGCCGGAGCGGAATATTGGCCCAATGTAAACCGATCGGGATCCATTTATTTCATTCAGTTGTATTCTGCAATTATTCGAGGGAACATTGTGAGGATTTTATTTGTATATTCAATCATTCATTTGTAAGGATCCCTGATCGGTGAGCGAGAGGTCCGAGTGCTGGATCGGTTAAGTTGGTCTATCGCCACCAAAGGGTGAGTAAGCTTGGATGCTCGTGGTTTCGGTTCACGTAGGGAATCAACCATCACGGTTCGATGAACTGTAACGCTAAGATAGTGAACCGACTCCTCGATGCACAAGCCTACTCATCTTTCGGACTCTTGGTCCAACTTGATCAATTCATCGAATTTACGGTGTCAAAACGGGCGAGTCGAGCGCAACTCTAAATCACGCGGTAAATAAACAAAATGGCAAACCTAGTAAGCTAGAGTATCGAGAGGGCGTGCGGGATATAGGCCCGCACGTAATAGAACCCCCGAATTCGGAATTTTCGGTTCCGTACGACCATTGCCTTAGCATTTAGGTGTACCCCGTACCCCTAGACCCGGGTAACTTGCCGGCCCTCGACCCTCGGGTCGTAAAATGGCAAGTGGCGACTCCTTCTCACGTGCGTCCGTCGCGCGTCCCCGGGAAGGTGGACACTCCCAAGCCGCGTTTGCTTAGGCGCGCGCATGTGTGCCCCGACGAGATTAAATTCGGGTGCGCACACACGCAGGCCGACTCGATGGACTATTGTCGGAGTCGGGTTGAAGGCTTGCATGGAGGCATAGCACGATGCATGGTTTGGTGCTACAGGGATCGTGCTATCTATGGATGGGGGCTCCCGACTCAAGGGTGTGAATTCCTTGAAATCGAGCGAGGATCTTTGGGGGCCGGTTCGGTGGCATAGCCGACTCGATCCGTTCCCTTACTCGGAACCTCTGACTAACCTAGCTTCCTATATTGGTGCCCGTGGGATGTCGGACAAGGTACCTAAAAAGCTAATATGATGTGCGATGCATGTGCGGAAAGTAAATGTGCGTAAAATAGATAAGCGGGAAATGCGGAAAGCGGTAAATAGGCAAGCAAACAAAACAAGCGGGAACGAGCCCGAACCCTCTAAGTATCCCCAGTGGAGTCGCCAAGCTGTGCGCACCCGAATTTAATCTCGTCGGGGCACGCATGCGCGCGCCTAAGCAAACGCGGCTTGGGAGTGTCCACCTTCCCGGGGACGCGCGACGGACGCACGTGAGAAGGAGTCGCCATTTGCCATTTTACGACCCGAAGGTCGAGGGCCGGCAAGTTACCCGGGTCTAGGGGTACGGGGTACACCTAAATGCTAAGGCAATGGTCATACGGAACCGAAAATTCCGAATTAGGGGGTTCTATTACGTGCGGGCCTATATCCCGCACGCCCTTTCGGTACTCTAGCTTGCTAGGCTTGCCATTTTGTTTATTTACCGCATGATTTAGGGTCGCACTTGACTCGCCCGTTTTGACACCGTAAAATCGATGAATCGATTAAGTTGGGCCAAGAATCTGAAGGATGAGTAGGCTTGTGAGTCAAGGAATCGGCTCGCTATCTTAGCGTTACAGTTCATCGAACCATGATGGTCCATTCCCTGCGTGAACCGAGACCGCGAGTATTCGAGCTTACTCATCCTTTGGGTGATGATAGACCAATCTTAACCAATTCTACACTCGGACGTCTCGCTCGCCGATCGGGGATCCTTACAAATGAATGATTG
Source organism: Punica granatum (assembly GCF_007655135.1). Classification (NCBI taxonomy): domain Eukaryota; kingdom Viridiplantae; phylum Streptophyta; class Magnoliopsida; order Myrtales; family Lythraceae; genus Punica; species Punica granatum. The sequence continues at coordinate 14,723,556 of NC_045133.1, forward strand.
AGTATACCAATAAAATCCTCACAATGTTCCCTCGAATAATTGCAGAATACAACTGAATGAAATAAATGGATCCCGATCAGTTTACATTGGGCCAATATTCCGCTCCGGATCACCGTATGTTTTTTTGAATGACCGATAAATAAATTAAGGCAACGCGGGCTCAGAGAGCCGGGGGTCGGGTCCAATCGAACCGACGGTTTGCAGGAGAACCGATTAGTGCCCACTGTAACCGTTGGACCGATCGAGCTCCCGGGTGATATCTAAACGCGTTTCACGCATCCAATCCAAATTGCCTTCCACATAGGACATGTTTGGAGTGCGATGGTGACTCGAGGTTAGATGCCATTCCGCACTCGGGTTGCACGCGCTTGGTGAATGAAGAGGCGTTGGACCTCGTGTTCGGTGATTTGGGGACGTTGGGCCCCGTGCAACATGTAACCTATGGGTTCAGGCCCGAACCGCAATAAATCATCCAAGGCAAGAACAAAACAGAAGAAAACTGATATAACTGACACGATACAGAAAGCAACTGACAACAACTGATAAGTGTCAGTTAATACAAACGAATTGTGTATTAGGCCGAATGTACGTGATTTAATCAGTTATTAGCCGGGGTTGATTAACAAGCAATGTATCTATCCTAGGCAAGCATAGATGGTGGATTAGAATAGGGTTCTAAGCCAATTACATGTGTGTGTTCGTTTTAAGACACTTATTCAGTTAAGTGTCACTGTGGCTTCACCGAATTAGCCAAACTCGTGTCTTGACTCTAAAATGGAATCTATCATTCCGCCTATCCATTATCTAGTGTTTGATTAAGTCGGATGTACGATTAATCCGATTGTTCGTGTTTTGTAACTGAAATAAAATGCTCCCCACCGAATCTACAGTAGGAAGATAGAAACACTGAAAGTGAGCGGAATGGGCCGTGCGAATGAAACTCGTACCCGAACGGGTTGCCCCTTTTCGTTCATAAATCGAAGTGTTTCCAACTCCCTAACGCCTAGGGTATCGGTGAATCACGGAATGACGATTATGCCCTTGGTTGATAAAATTGCAATTTTCGTGTATAAGTAGGAGATCTCGTCACACGAAGGAGTCTAAGGAGGACTCTCGTACCACGACTCGAGCCGCCTCAAATTGGGCCCGGACTCGAGTCACGGCTCGTGAGTACTCACTAGACATCAATCCTATTCGTGTTACGTGTCTCGGTATTTTGAAATGGTGAGCCTTTTAATGAGAAGGGCATCCTCGCCGTTCCGTAAATCATCGATGCGTTTACGAATTAATATTTGATTCGTCCCATCATTTAATCCAAATGATTTAATTAACCGAATGAGCCGTCCCGTTTGCCCATTTGTGAGATTATTCGACACTTATTATACAATGTTACGATTACGGCTTAATTTTAGCTAATTTCGCGGTGGGATTACAAGGAGTGTGCGGGAATTACATGGCCTCGGGGAAAGGAGAGCCCGATGGCTTCGGGCACTCCAAGGAGTCTCACGGCCCCTATTTGCAAAGGGAATGGCCGTGGGTTCCTTGGCATGGCCGAACCCCTCTAAGGCTCTTCTCCCTAGATCCCATATTATTCCCTTCGTATAGTCACATTTTATCCATGGTTACAACGATATGAAATCATGCCAAACACATACGAATAAAGCATTTAAATGAGGGTAGCAATACGATATCATTTCAACTAATGATGGAACGGGTAATACACGGGAATCGACCCATCTCATGGCGGAAGAAAGCCTCACGAACTCGTGTGGTCCAAGGAAGCTTTCGGCCACATCCCTCCAAGGATGGCCGAGAGCTTCCTTGACTCACGCTGGTTGGAGGACTTCTTCGACCCCGATTCGGATCGTTTCTCGTCATTCTAACATGCTACATGTGATTGAAGGAAAAGGGACGTAGGAATCGACTCGATTCGGGAGAGGAGAGATCATCCTAGCCCCAGAAAAGCCAAGGGAGCCCACGGGTCTCTCCTTAGAGGCTAGGCCGTGAGTCCCTTGGCTCAACCGTGGCTAAGGAGACCTCTCCTATCCGGATCCGAACCATTTCCCGTCATGGCATACGAGTTCTTGCATCATATAAACATGGGATGATCATACATAGGCACATAATGGGCACACGTTGCATGGGAATGCATGGGAGACATGAGTCCGAAAGAAAAATGAAAGCTTTTCATGCATTCGGCTCTTTAAATCACAATAACATTTCATATAAACGAATATCGAGGATCCTAACTCTTCTAAGTCGTAGGGGGACGTTACCTAGCCTCGTTACGAGAGGAGAAGAGTCGGGGATGTGGTCTTTGAGAGTCGGAAGACTCGGTTAGGGCGAAGGGCAGTAGGCGACCCGGGTAGGCGCGGCTGCGGCAACCGCGGGAAAACGGCTTGGCACGCTCGCTCCGACCACGGAACGGTGCAAGGTCGGGCTCGTTGGACTCCTAAGAGGCAGATCTAGGTGTGCACGGGCAGACCCGAGCGTGCCGAACCCTGAACAAGTCGGAAATAATGAGAGAAGTTCCAGTGAAAACACAGAAACCCGGTTAGTGAAAATGGGCAAAACGGAGGTCGTGCACGGTTGGTCGGCCCTCGGATCGTGACCACCTCTTCACGAGAGAGGGTGAGGGTTGTGAGGAACCCTTTGAACTTGATGGCACGACTCTCCGAAGTCGTGGGAGAAAATGGCACGTCGAGGATCCCGGGGTGGCTATGGAAGCCCGTCTCTGTACTGTTTCTGTTACCTGCTGAAACGATGTGTTGGAGGCTTCGAATGCTAAAACTAAGTTCGGAAATGGATTTAGAAGGTTGAAAACATGTGGGGTAAGAAGTTTGGTCAAGGCTCGGGCAAAGTCGGGGGGCGGGACTCGCCTAGGAACCGGGAAAGTTCCTAGAGACCCGATTCTGAAATGTTCTAGATCTGCATGCTGGGAGCTTCAAATGCCGAAACTAACACCGGAAATGGACTCGGGAGGTCAAGTACGTGTGGGATATGAAGTTTGGTCAAGTTTGGTTTGGGTTGAGTGGCGGTCGCCGGAGAACGGTTGAGTTTTCCAATAATTTTGGCCTTGAACCGGGCTGTTCTTGGGTTGTGCAATTTCTGGAAAATGCTGAAGTTGAGAGGGCTTAGAGAGGGTTTCCTAGAGTGAGAAAGCTAGAGAGATGATGGAAGTTGAGTTGTGATTAAGTTAATGATGCAATGGGCTAATAAACGAAGACTAAATGACAAGATTAAGTGGAGTTAAGTGCAATTAAGTGATGCTTAGGGGATCCGAATTTTTGGAGGGAAGATTAGGGTGGGGAAGTTGTCATGTTGAGTGTAGGGGAAGTTAGGGGAAAGTGGATGGGAGGTGATGGATGGGAGAAGGGAAGTGATGGGTGTAAGAAGATATTTTGAATGTGTGGTTGAGGGAAGCTCTTGGGATTGAGCCATTGGGGCTTGGAGCCACCGAATTGAGCCGTGGCTTAGGGATTAGCCGCGGCTTGGGGCTGTCATGTCGGAGCCGTGGCTGATTGTGGGCGAGCCGTGGCTTGGTGGCTTGGCTTGGCTGAGCCGTGGGTCCCATTCGAATAAGAGAAAAGCCGGAAAACGCTTGAAACTTGATTGAGCTTGCATCCGATCTCCGATGTCCAATTAATTTACAGATTTGGAATGCTTGAATGACGAGGATTTGAATGAGCCTAATATCGCCATGCGTCGTGTGAACGAACGTTCGGGCGACTCGGCGCCTCGAGAGTCGGTTTTGCCCTATTTGGACGTTCGGAGCGGAGTTTAGTGTCCCCGGTCCCCGATTGCTCTTTGTGCATCCTAACATTCATTTTGGCGATCCTTTTGCCCCGTGGGGGATCGTTGGCTCGTCGCCCTCAGTCGAGGACCGTTGGCCCGGGAAGACCTAGGGACTTTAACCGGGGTTTTCTCGGTGTTCTCTGAATGTCTTGAGGTGCTCGGGGCTCGTTGTGATATGTGCTCTACGTGGACGTGCCCCGAAGGCTCGCCGGGAGACGTTCATGACCACTGAAACGTCCATCGGGAAACCGAGTCGAGTTCCGGAAGGTCATCTGAAGCTTGTTCCCCGGCCCTGGTGGTCCCTGGGTGCCTGTAGGCCCGTTTTGAAGGGCCGTTTGCTTGTCGGTGGAGTGAACCCCGGGTGCTATGTCAGAAAAGGCGTCCGTGGGGGATCGGGGTGTCCCGGCTTAAGCAGGATGTCCCGGAAAATGCGCCCGAACGCATCATTGGTCACTTTGGCACTGAGGGGGATTTTTGAAGCCCCATATTGGGCACCTTTCGGTGCTTCGGTGACTCAGTGATGAATAGTATCATAGTGCCAGCTCTGCCGTTTTCAGGGTTCTTTGTCTGTTCGTTCTTCCGATGGCTTTCCTTTGCTTTTCTTAGCAGCCCAGCTCCTCTCTCATTGTTCATGACTCCGTGCTCGCCTATTTGCCTCCGATTGCCGGGTGATGAATAGTAACCCGGGCTTTGGTCGGAAGTCCTCCCGTGGGAAGCCGGTGGGCCAAAATGGGGTGCTGACAGCTTGCCCCTCTTTGGTTGCATGCTCGGTTAGAGGATGTAGCCAAAGACCATGAGAGGCACCCCTTTTTGGTCCCGGCGACCGCTCTGTTGTAGCTTCCCCGTGGCTACTCATGCCCTGCTTGGATGTATTGGGATGTTGCGCTGGAAATTAAGACCGGGATGGACCCGAATGCCTATGAACCAGGATAGACTTGAATGTGACCGGGATAGACCCGAATGCAGGAACCAGGATAGACTTGAATGTGACCGGGATGGACCCAAATGTATGAACCAGGATAGACCTGAATGTGACCAGGATGGACCCGAATGCATGAACCAGGATGGACCTGAATGATCGGGATAGACCCGAATGCATGAACTAGGATGGACCTGAATGACAGGGATAGACCCGAATGCAGGAATCAGGATAGACCTGAATGTGACCGGGATGGACCCGAATGCATGAACCAGGATAGACCTGAATGTGACCGGGATGGACCCGAATGCATGAACCAGGATAGACCTGAATGTGACCGGGATGGACCCGAATGCATGAACCAGGATAGACCTGAATGTGACCGGGATCGACCCGAATGCATGAACCAGGATAGACCTGAATGACCGGGATAGACCCGAATGCATGAACCAGGATAGACCTGAATGTGACCGGGATAGACCCGAATGCATGAACCAAGATAGACCTGAATGTGACCGGGATAGACCCATATGCTCGGAATTTAGACCGGATGAACCCGAATGATCGGAATTTAGACCGGGTGGACCCGAATGACCGGAATTTTGACCGAATGGACCCTGAGTGACCGGGATTCAGACCGGAAGGATCCGAATGACCGGAATTTAGGTCGAAATAGCCCGAACGTTCGAGAAGACCTGAGTGACCGGAATTTAGATCGGGAGGACCTGAATGATCGAAAGGAGCTGAATGGGACCAGGATGGACCTGAACTGGAATTTAAAAGCCGGGATGGACCCGAGGGGCCAGGATAGACCTGAACTGGAATTTAAAAGCCGGGATGGACCCGAGGGACCAGGATAGACCTGAACTGGAATTTAAAAGCCGGGATGAACCCGAGGGGCCAGGATAGACCTAAACTGGAATTTAAAAGCCGGGATGGACCCGAGGGGCCAGGATAGACCTAAACAGAAATTTAAAAGCCGGGATGGACCCGAGGGGCCAAGATAGACCTGAACTGGAATTTAAAAGCCGGGATGGACCCGAGGGGCCAGGATAGACCTGAACATAAATTTAAAAGCCGGGATGGACCCGAGGGGCCAGGATAGACCTGAACTGGAATTTAAAAGCCGGGATGGACCCGAGGGGCCAGGATAGACCTGAACATAAATTTAAAAGCCGGAATGGACCCGAAGGGCTAGGATAGACCTGAACTGGAATTTAAAAGCCGGGATGGACCCGAGAGGCCAGGATAGACCTGAACAGAAATTTAAAAGCCGGGATGGACCCGAGGGGCCAGGATAGACCTGAATTGGAATTTAAAAGCCGGGATGGACCCGAGGGGCCAGGATAGACCTGAACAGAAATTTAAAAGCCGGGATGGACCCGAGGGGCCAGGATAGACCTGAACTGGAATTTAAAAGCCGGGATGGACCCGAGCGGCCAGGATAGACCTGAACTGGAAATTAAAATCGAGATGGACCCGAACAGGAATTCGAAGTTTGGAATTTGCGCAAAGCGCTGTGTGATACGGCTCGTTTGGTGTTTGGATCTGGACCGCTTCATGCGTGGCGACTGATGATGATCTCTTATCGCTTGTCCTTCTTTGAACATCATCGGTTTGTACGATGTGGTGCATCCTTCGACGATTTCCGACGCACTGAGAGCACACCCTGTTGGAGGGGATTGACTTGCCGAAGACTGGTCTCGCTGTTAGGGCAGTTGCCTGGTTTTTGGGGATGGCCCAGTCTTGTGATGTGGGACTCATGCTCTAGGGTGGAGCGCCTACGTATCCCGAGGGGTTGGAAATCGGTGTCCGTCGTAGTTCTTGTGGTGGTTGTACCTGCGATCTTGACATCATTAGTAAGTCATGGGATTACTAGCGATTTGTAAGCACAGGTAAAAGGAAGTGTTTGTGACGCATGTTCTTCAGTTTCGGGTCGCCTGGGCGACCCGTGGAGAGTTTTTGCTTTGGTGATGCGAATGGGGGTCCCGCCTTCAGAGGCCCCGATGTGAGGCCTCCGGGGCTCCTGTTGGCCTTGCATGGGCATATCGAAATGTTCTCAAAGGTGCCCAAGCGGCTCTATCGGTTGTTCGACGCGCCTGTGAACTTAGGACCCTTCTCATCAGGGTATCGTAGGGCGGCTGCATTTGTAACCCGCATGAGGAATTTTGTTCAAATTTGGTCAGACCTCGGTCTAGTCATTTTCAGAGTGTTATGACTAGACTCCCGGAAAGAAATGTCTAGGATTTTGGCTTTATGGTAGCCGATTGAAGGGTGGCTGTGACACATTTTGGAGTTGTGCAATGACAAAGAGAAAAGAGAAAGCTTGGGGAGCACGTTGCCCAAGGTTAAAAGGATACACGGGTTCACGCTTGCCGTGAGATGTACCCCCTTCTCTTCCGTCCTTCGGTTGGTGTTGGCTGTCTTGAACTGTTTGGATTGCGTGCTTGGTCGCCCGCTGTGCTTGAAGAAGAATCCGCCTTGGACAATTGAGTTCGGTAGGAGAGCCGATCGGGGATCGTGTTGGAGTAGATAACTTGGCCATTTCCCTTGGGGATCCCTAGTCCGCGCAGTGTGCGAAGGCCCAGGGTGACTGTTTTGTTTATCTCTCATTTTACTCTCCTTTTGCTACGGTCACCCGCCTCGGGGCCGTACCTCTCAACCTAAAGGGGATGAACTCTCCTTTTGCCACAACCGCCCGCCTCGGGATTTTCAGTCGTGCCTCTCTTTTGCCCTAACTTTTGCCTAGATCGCCCCGAGGGGTTTTCGACCTGGCGGGCTCGATTCTTTTGTCTCTCGAGTTTGCAAGGGCGAAGGATTCGAAATAATTCGACCTCCGAGTGCGTTATGTTCTGTCTCCGTCGAGGAGTTGCGACTGCTGCTTCCCTTTTTGTCGGGATTTTATTTCTTTTGGATTGGGGGTGCCGGTGCTTTTGGTGAACCTCGGCATCGCCCTATTTTTTGGTGACGGGTTTTTCCCGCTTCTTTTCTCTCTCTCTTCTCTTCTTTGTTGGCGGGTTTTTCCCGCGTCTTTTCGCTCTCTCTTTTTTTTTTCGCAGCTGGGGTCTGTATTGTGCCCCTTGTATTTGTTTGAAACTCCTCGACTTTGTGTCGCCGATGCCACTTTCGTTTGCTTAGCCCCGTGGAGACTTGATGTGCTTCGTCATCCTAGCCCAATTTTGTGATGGCTGGTTTTCTTAGAAGTCTGATTCTTATGCACTCGAAAGTCGAATTTCGCGTCTTTTGCCCTTGCAAACTTTACAAGTCCTTTCCCCTGTTGTCTAAAACGAAAACAAGATTGCCCCAGGAGTGTGGGTGACCAAGGTTGCCTCCGCGTGAATGTTGGACGGGGATGCCCCGGTCTTTGTGATCTGTACCAGGCATGTTGTGCGATCGCTGCTCCCGATCGTGCATTGTCGCTCCCGTGGAGGGTGCCCCTTAGATGATAGGCACTCTTGAAGCCGAATGAGACCTGCCCCGGGGCTTATCGTTGCATGTTGTCAGTGATAGGTCTTTATAGTAGGGAAGGCCTGATTTGCCCTGAGGTGCCGGTCAATCCCGGTGGAGATGCATGCTTCGAGGTTGAACGGTTTGTTCGATTGTCTCTATCTTCGGCTTCGTGGGGGGTACATATTCGTCGGAAACCTCCCTCGTCGAAGTATGAGGGAAGGGTCCGAGAGGAATTCTCAAGGAGGTGTGAACCTGTGTATCGTTCTTTGCCTGTGACTGGCGTGTCCCTGTGAGAGACGACAAAGAAGATGATGCATTAGGTGATTGTCCGGAGGGATGTACGGTAAGAAATGTAAAGTGATCCCATGGGAAGTCCCATCGTCCAGCTTGCGACCCATGGGGTGCCGCGCGTGAGGGACACTCAATTCCGAGAGTTTAGTCATCACCACCCTGGAGTGGGCAGACCGTGACTGGGGGCCTCATAGGTGTACTTTCCCGGATTATGGGTTGGCATGCGCAGCCGTCCTAGAGAAGGCTCGAGGAGCCGGGTCTCATGAGGACAGGCGAGTCGAATAGGTCCGATAGAACCAATAGAGCATCTTTAGGATGGTCCTAGTGCCACTTGAAGGGTTTGTTCATGCTTGGAGCCCATTCGTGAATAAATGTAAAAGAGAGTTTGGGGAAGAGTGCATGTTGCCCCAGTGACCGGTCGATGGCCACAGTGGAGGGTGGGCCGGGATCATTCTCCGATCGGAGATGTGACCGTGCTAGTGACTTTCGCGGCGGGTGGGCAGGGCCATGTTCTGTTCGCCGGAGCTGTTGCTTGTGATCTTTTGCGGTTGAAGGATTAGACTTGCTCATCGGAGTATCGCTTGGATGAATTTGAATCCAAGTCGATTTTGGATTTTAGTTGAGCCTGAAAGCAGTAAATGCGATGTGTCAAAACCTGAAAGCAGTAAATGCGGGGCCGGAGCCCAAAAGCAGTAAATGTAGGACCGAGGCCCGATGCGGGAACGAAGCCCAAAAGTAGGGCCGCAGCCCGATGCGGGGCCGAAGCCCATTGCAGTAAAAAAGGTCGGAGCTCGATGCGAGGTCGAAGCCCAATGCAGTAAATGCGGGGCCGGAGCCCGATGCGGGGCCGAAGCCCATTGCAGTAAAAAAAGGTCGGAGCTCGATGCGAGGTCGAAGCTCGATGCGAGGTCGAAGCCCAATGCAGTAAATGCGGGGCCGGAGCCTGATGCGGTAAATGCAGGGTTGATAGGAAAGTGCAAGAAATGCGAAAGCAAAGGTCAACGCTGAGGAATAGCATGAGGCGCTGTAATGCGGTGACGCTGATTTGCTTGCGGTCTTACTTTGTGGAGCAGGGATGGGGACTCAGTGTTGAAATCCCAAGGAGCTGGATGGATGGAAGACGTTTGTTGTCTCAATTGTGGTCGATCAGTGTTCATGCTGTCTTCTTGTGTAGAATTTCCTACAATGGGAGAAGAAAACAATGAAGGAGCAAACTATATTCGCGATTTCAGCGTAAGCGCTTAGGGGATTGAACTAGCCTGGTAGGCGTCGTGCGAGCGCGCCGAGGGTGTGTGCATGGAGAAGGTGGAGGCATGCTCGCACGACGCGGAAATGGCACGCTCAGTTGTGCTGATAGAAGTACTTGTAGCATAGAGGGACGTGTGCTCAACCATGCAATGACATAATCGATTGCGCGGGATTAATGGGAAGTTAGTGTTGCTTGGACGGTTGGCCCTTGAGCTACTGATCGGCTCGCCCTGGAGGAAGGGTGAGGACCACGATTGGTACACCTGCAAAGGCGGTCATAACTTTGCCTACCGTGTGGTAGTGTTAATTGTCGTGTAAAACAGTAAATGAATAGGATGCGTGCAATGCGTGAGTTTTCAAAAGCTAATGTTGTCGTTCACATTGACTCGAAAGGTTCAAAGTACAATGCAAATTTTGTAAAATAGAGCCTTAAGCTGATTTGCCACCACACTCGGGGTTTGAGCGAGCGCCGCCTCGGAAAGCACCGGGTCTAGGCGAGGGCCTTGCGGAGACATCTATCCTAGAGTGCATGTGTGGGTCTTCATGAGGCCCTTTCCTAGACCTCTCCAGGGCGGTGTTCGCTCAAGCGAGCTCCTGACCTCATCTCTGCATCTTGGCACGAGTTTGGGAGAGCTCCCTCTGAGGTGGTTGGCCGGCGAGTTCTTCGTCTCTCAGCGACCTCTCGGTGATCGAACCTAGTGTTGATGAGGTCGATAATGTTGTCCCGGAATATACACCATTCGCGTTCTGTGGCGGGTCGGTGTGGTCCTCGTGTGTTGGCGGGCTCTGTCAAGGCGCGGGCAGGAGGCCGAGCAAGGCGTCCCTTACCAAGACGATAAGAAAATCTGCTTAGGACTTGTCAATGTGAACGACATCCTAGTGTGTTTTGAAAACTGCATGATGCATATGTGCAGAGAAAAGTAAATGCCTACGGCTTAGTACAAATTACAAGGCATATCTCTCTTGAAATAGAAAAGACTCCAGTGGCACGCAGGCCGACTCGATGGACTATTGTCGGAGTCCGGTTGAAGGCTTGCATGGAGGCATAGCACGATGCATGGTTTGGTGCTACAGGGATCGTGCTATCTGTGGATGGGGGCTCCCGACTCAAGGGTGTGAATTCCTTGAAATCGAGCGAGGATCTTTGGGGGCCGGTTCGATGGCATAGCCGACTCGATCCGTTCCCTTACTCGGAACCTCTGACTAACCTAGCTTCCTATATTGGTGCCCGTGGGATGTCGGACAAGGTACCTAAAAAGCTAGTATGATGTGCGATGCATGTGCGGAAAGTAAAAGTGCGTAAAATAGATAAGCGGGAAATGCGGAAAGCGGTAAATAGGCAAGCAAACAAAACAAGCGGGAACGAGCCCGAACCCTCTAAGTATCCCCAGTGGAGTCGCCAAGCTGTGCGCATCCGAATTTAATCTCGTCGGGGCACGCATGCGCGCGCCTAAGCAAACGCGGCTTGGGAGTGTCCACCTTCCCGGGGATGCGCGACGGACGCACGTGAGAAGGAGTCGCCACTTGCCATTTTACGACCCGAAGGTCGAGGGCCGGCAAGTTACCCGGGTCTAGGGGTACGGGGTACACCTAAATGCTAAGGCAATGGTCATACGGAACCGAAAATTCCGAATTCGGGGGTTCTATTACGTGCGGGCCTATATCCCGCACGCCCTTTCGGTACTCTAGCTTGCTAGGCTTGCCATTTTGTTTATTTACCGCGTGATTTAGGGTCGCACTTGACTCGCCCGTTTTGACACCGTAAAATCGATGAATCGATTAAGTTGGGCCAAGAATCCGAAGGATGAGTAGGCTTGTGAGTCAAGGAATCGGCTCGCTATCTTAGCGTTACAGTTCATCGAACCATGATGGTCGATTCCCTGCGCGAACCGAGACCACGAGTATTCGAGCTTACTCATCCTTTGGGTGATGATAGACCAATCTTAACCAATTCTACACTCGGACGTCTCGCTCGCCGATCGGGGATCCTTACAAATGAATGATTGAGTATACCAATAAAATCCTCACAAGTTCCCTCGAATAATTGCAGAATACAACTGAATGAAATAAATGGATCCCGATCGGTTTACATTGGGCCAATATTCCGCTCCGGCTCACCGTATGTTTTTTTGAATGACCGATAAATAAATTAAGGCAACGCGGGCTCAGAGAGCCGGGGGTCGGGTCCAATCGAACCGACGGTTTGCAGGAGAACCGATTAGTGCCCACTGTAACCGTTGGACCGATCGAGCTCCCAGGTGATATCTAAACGCGTTTCACGCATCCAATCCAAATTGCCTTCCACATAGGCCATGTTTGGAGTGCGATGGTGACTCGAGGTTAGATGCCATTCCGCACTCGGGTTGCACGCGCTTGGTGAATGAAGAGGCGTTGGACCTCGTGTTCGGTGATTTGGGGACGTTGGGCCCCGTGCAACATGTAACCTATGGGTTCAGGCCCGAACCGCAATAAATCATCCAAGGCAAGAACAAAATAGAAGAAAACTGATATAACTGACACGATACAGAAAGCAACTGACAACAACTGATAAGTGTCAGTTAATACAAACGAATTGTGTATTAGGCCGAATGTACGTGATTTAATCAGTTATTAGCCGGGGTTGATTAACAAGCAATGTATCTATCCTAGGCAAGCATAGATGGTGGATTAGAATATGGTTCTAAGCCAATTACATGTGTGTGTTCGTTTTAAGACACTTATTCAGTTAAGTGTCACTGTGGCTTCACCGAATTAGCCAAACTCGTGTCTTGACTCTAAAATGGAATCTATCATTCCGCCTATCCATTATCTTGTGTTTGATTAAGTCGGATGTACGATTAATCCGATTGTTCGTGTTTTGTAACTGAAATAAAATGCTCCCCACCGAATCTACAGTAGGAAGATAGAAACACTGAAAGTGAGCGGAATGGGCCGTGCGAATGAAACTCGTACCCGAACGGGTTGCCCCTTTTCGTTCATAAATCGAAGTGTTTCCAACTCCCTAACGCCTAGGGTATCGGTGAATCACGGAATGACGATTATGCCCTTGGATGATAAAATTGCAATTTTCGTGTATAAGTGGGAGATCTCGTCACACGAAGGAGTCTAAGGAGGACTCTCGTACCACGACTCGGGCCGCCTCAAATTGGGCCCGGACTCGAGTCACGGCTCGTGAGTACTCACTAGACATCAATCCTATTCGTGTTACGTGTCTCGGTATTTTGAAATGGTGAGCCTTTTAATGAGAAGGGCATCCTCGCCGTTCCGTAAATCATCGATGCGTTTACGAATTAATATTTGATTCGTCCCATCATTTAATCCAAATGATTTAATTAACCGAATGAGCCGTCCCGTTTGCCCATTTGTGAGATTATTCGACACTTATTATACAATGTTACGATTACGGCTTAATTTTAGCTAATTTCGCGGTGGGATTACAAGGAGTGTGCGGGAATTACATGGCCTCGGGGAAAGGAGAGCCCGATGGCTTCGGGCACTCCAAGGAGTCTCACGGCCCCTATTTGCAAAGGGAATGGCCGTGGGTTCCTTGGCATGGCCGAACCCCTCTAAGGCTCTTCTCCCTAGATCCCATATTATTCCCTTCGTATAGTCACATTTTATCCATGGTTACAACGATATGAAATCATGCCAAACACATACGAATAAAGCATTTAAATGAGGGTAGCAATACGATATCATTTCAACTAATGATGGAATGGGTAATACACGGGAATCGACCCGTCTCATGGCGGAAGAAAGCCTCACGAACTCGTGTGGTCCAAGGAAGCTTTCGGCCACATCCCTCCAAGGATGGCCGAGAGCTTCCTTGACTCACGCTGGTTGGGAGGACTTCTTCGACCCCGATTCGGATCGTTTCTCGTCATTCTAACATGCTACGTGTGATTGAAGGAAAAGGGACATAGGAATCGACTCGATTCGGGAGAGGAGAGATCATCCTAGCCCCGGAAAAGCCAAGGGAGCCCACGGGTCTCTCCTTAGAGGCTAGGCCGTGAGTCCCTTGGCTCAACCGTGGCTAAGGAGACCTCTCCTATCCGGATCCGAACCATTTCCCGTCATGGCATACGAGTTCTTGCATCATATAAACATAGGATGATCATACATAGGCACATAATGGGCACACATTGCATGGGAATGCATGGGAGACATGAGTCCGAAAGAAAAATGAAAGCTTTTCATGCATTCGGATCTTTAAATCACAATAACATTTCATATAAACGAATACCGAGGATCCTAACTCTTCTAAGTTGTAGGGGGACGTTACCTAGCCTCGTTACGAGAGGAGAAGAGTCGGGGATGTGGTCTTTGAGAGTCGGAAGACTCGGTTAGGGCGAAGGGCAGTAGGCGACCTGGGTAGGCGCGGCTGCGGCAACCGCGGGAAAACGGTTTGGCACGCTCGCTCCGACCACGGAACGGTGCAAGGTCGGGCTCGTTGGACTCCTAAGAGGCAGATCTAGGTGTGCACGGGTAGACCCGAGCGTTCTGAACCCTGAACAAGTCGGAAATAATGCGAGAAGTTCCAGTGAAAACACAGAAACCCGGTTAGTGAAAATGGGCAAAACGGAGGTCGTGCACGGTTGGTCGGCCCTCGGATCGTGACCACCTCTTCACGAGAGAGGGTGAGGGTTGTGAGGAACCCTTTGAACTTGATGGCACGACTCTCCGAAGTCGTGGGAGAAAATGGCACGTCGAGGATCCCGGGGTGGCTATGGAAGCCCGTCTCTGTACTGTTTCTGTTACCTGCTGAAACGATGTGTTGGAGGCTTCAAATGCTAAAACTAAGTTCGGAAATGGATTTAGAAGGTTGAAAACATGTGGGGTAAGAAGTTTGGTCAAGGCTCGGGCAAAGTCGGGGGGCGGGACTCGCCTAGGAACCGGGAAAGTTCCAAGAGACCCGATTCTGAAATGTTCTAGATCTGCATGCTGGGAGCTTCAAATGCCGAAACTAACACCGGAAATGGACTCGGGAGGTCAAGTACGTGTGGGATATGAAGTTTGGTCAAGTTTGGTTTGGGTTGAGTGGCGGTCGCCGGAAAACGGTTGAGTTTTCCGGTAATTTTGGCCTTGAACCGGGCTGTTCTTGGGTTGTGCGATTTTCTGGAAAATGCTGAAGTTGAGAGGGCTTAGAGAGGGTTTCCTAGAGTGAGAAAGCTAGAGAGATGATGGAAGTTGAGTTGTGATTAAGTTAATGATGCAATGGGCTTATAAACGAAGACTAAATGACAAGATTAAGTGGAGTTAAGTGCAATTAAGTGATGCTTAGGGGATCCGAATTTTTGGAGGGAAGATTAGGGTGGGGAAGTTGTCATGTTGAGTGTAGGGGAAGTTAGGGGAAAGTGGATGGGAGGTGATGGATGGGAGAAGGGAAGTGACGGGTGTAAGAAGATATTTTGAATGTGTGGTTGAGGGAAGCTCTTGGGATTGAGCCATTGGGGCTTGGAGCCACCGAATTGAGCCGTGGCTTAGGGATTAGCCGCGGCTTGGGGCTGTCATGTCGGAGCCGTGGCTGATTGTGGGCGAGCCGTGGCTTGGTGGCTTGGCTTGGCTGAGCCGTGGGTCCCATTCGAATAAGAGAAAAGCCGGAAAACGCTTGAAACTTGATTGAGCTTGCATCCGATCTCCAATGTCCAATTAATTTATAGATTTGGAATGCTTGAATGACGAGGATTTGAATGAGCCTAATATCGCCATGCGTCGTGTGAACGAACGTTCGGGCGACTCGGCGCCTCGAGAGTCGGTTTTGCCCTATTTGGACGTTTGGAGCGGAGTTTAGTGTCCCCGGTCCCCGATTGCTCTTTGTGCATCCTAACATTCATTTTGGCGATCCTTTTGCCCCGTGGGGGATCGTTGGCTCGTCGCCCTCGGTCGAGGACCGTTGGCCCGAGAAGACCTAGGGACTTTAACCGGGGTTTTCTCAGTGTTCTCTGAATGTCTTGAGGTGCTCGAGGCTCGTTGTGATCTGTGCTCTACGTGGACGTGCCCCGAAGGCTCGCCGGGAGACGTTCATGACCACTGAAACGTCCATCGGGAGACCGAGTCGAGTTCCAGAAGGTCATCTGAAGCTTGTTCCCCGGCCCTGGTGGTCCCTGGGTGCTTGTAGGCCCGTTTTGAAGGGCCGTTTGCTTGTCGGTGGAGTGAACCCCGAGTGCTATGTCTGAAAAGGCGTCCGTGGGGGATCGGGGTGTCCCGGCTTAAGCAGGATGTCCCGGAAATGCGCCCGGACGCATCATTGGTCACTTTGGCACTGAGGGGGATTTTTGAAGCCCCATATTGGGCACCTTTCGGTGCTTCGGTGACTCAGTGATGAATAGTTTTATAGTGCCAGCTCTGCCGTTTTCGGGATTCTTTGTCCGTTCGTTCTTCCGATGGCTTTCCTTTGCTTTTCTTAGCGGCCCAGCTCCTCTCTCATTGCTCATGACTACGTGCTCGCCTATTTGCCTCCGATTGCCGGGTGATGAATAGTAACCCGGGCTTTGGTCGGAAGTCCTCCCGTGGGAAGCCGGTGGGCCAAAATGGGGTGCTGACAATTTCATGGTGGTCTTAGTGATATTACATGGGAAATACACGGCATCAAGGAGAAAGAAGAGCCCCAGGAGTTCGGTTAGGCCAAGGAGCCTCACGGATCACCCATCGCAAGGGTATGGCCGTGAGCCCCTTTGACATAACCGAACCATCTAAGGGCTCTCCCTCCTAGATTCCGAGCCATTCCCTTCGTTGGACACCTCTTAGCCACAGTTAGGACCTTCTCGAACGTGGAGATGGTCTAATCCAAGAGAATGAAGCGGTTGTGGACTCGAAGGAGCCAAGGAGGCTCACGGCCCATCACCTATGAGGCTCGACCGAGAGGTTCCGTGGCTCTCTCGAATCTATATCCGTTTCATTCCCCTAGATTCATACCACATCACGTATACATGCATGTTTACACGATCATATAGACGTAGAATAACAAGATGGAACACGTACGTTGCATGAGGATGCATGGCAAGTTCGGATCTAAAAGAAAAATGAAATCTTGCATGCATACCGACTTTTAAAAACGTATAAACACTTCATACAAGTGAAGATAGAAAATCCTAACTCTTCTAAGTTGTAAGGGATATTACCTAGCCTCGTGCACGAGGGAAAGAGTCGGGTCGGGTGGTTACCGGAATACCGGGTGGTTTTCCGGCGGTTTTGGCCGGTTTCGGCCTTGGCAAGGGGTGGACGGAAATGAGGGGATGGGCTGAGGTTTGAGAGAGTTCTTGAGAGAGATTGGCTTGAGAGAGAGTGGAGTTGAAGAAGTGATTAAAGTTAATGGTGAAAGGGGCTTTATAGGGGCTAAGTGCGGTTAGGGGGGGAATTAGTGGGCTGCCGAAATTAGAGGGGCATTGATGAGGGGAAAATGTCATGTTGAGTGTAGGGGAAGTTAGGGAAAGTTGATGGGAAGTGATGGAGAGGTGATGGGTGTAAGAGATGTGTAAGAGTTTTGAAATGGGTGGTGGAGGGAAGCTTGGAGCCACCGAAAATCGTGATGGAGTCGACGGGTGAGGAAGTTTGAGCCGCGGCTTGGGCTGTCAATTCGGAGCCAAGGGTTGAGCCATGGCTTGGGGTTGAGCCGCGGCTTGATGGCTCGACTTGGCTGAGCTGTGGGTCCCCTTCAATTGAGAGAAAAATCGGAAAATGCTTGAAACTTGATTGAGCTCGCATCCGACCTCTGATGCCCAATTAATTTATGGATTTGGAATGCTTGAATTACGAGGATTTGAATGAGCCCAATATCGCCATGCGTCGCGTGGACGAACGTTCGGGCGACTCGACGCCTCAAGAGTCGGTTTTCCCTCGTTTGGACATTCGGAGTGGAGTTTAGTGTCCCTCGACCCCCGATTGACCTTCGTGCATCCTTGCATTTGTTTTGACGATCCTTTTGCCCCGTGAGGGATTGTTGGCTCGTCATCCTGGATCGGGGACCGTTGGCCCGGGAAGACCTAGGGACCTTGACCGGGATTTTCTCGGTGTGCCCTGAATGCCTTGAGGTGCCTGGAGATTATTGTGAGGTACTCAGAGATCGTCGTGGTCTCTGTTTTCCGTGGAAATGCTCCGAAGGTTCGCCGGGAGACGTTCGGGATCACTAAAACGTACTTCGGGAAGCTGTGCCGAGTTCCGAAAGGTTGGTGAGGTCCTGTTCCCCGGCCCTGGGGGTCCCTGGGTGTCTGTAGGCCCGTTTTGAGGGGCCGTCTGTCTATCAGTGGAGCGAGCCCCGGGAGTTCTGTTAGAAAAGGCGTCCGTGGGGGATCTGGGTGTCCCGACTCAAGTAGGATGCCCTGGAAATGTGCCCGGACACGTTGTTGGTCATTTTGGCACTGAGAGGGATTTTTGGAGTCCCATATTGGGCAC
This sequence comes from Punica granatum, assembly GCF_007655135.1. NCBI lineage: Eukaryota > Viridiplantae > Streptophyta > Magnoliopsida > Myrtales > Lythraceae > Punica > Punica granatum. The sequence continues at coordinate 14,741,650 of NC_045133.1, forward strand.
CTTTCGGTGCTTCGGTGACTCGGTGATGAATAGTGCCACAGTGTCAGCTCTGTCGTTTCGGGGATTCCTTGTTCGTTCGTTCTTCCGATGGCTTTCCTTCGCTTTTCTCAGTAGACCGTGCTCTTCTCCTATTGCTCCTGGCCCCGTAACCGCATATATGCCTCTGATTGCCGGGCGATGAATAGTGTCCCGAGCTTCAGTCGAGAACCATCGTGTGGGAAGCCGGTGGGCCAAAATGGGGTGCTGACAGCTTGCCCCTCTTTGGTTGCATGCTCGATTAGAGGATGTAGCCAAAGATCATGAGAGGCACCCTTTTTGGTCTCGGTGACCGTTTCTGTCGTCGTTCTCCATGGTAGCTTGCCCCTCCTGTCATGAGATAGTAGCATGATTGGGATTTGGAGGGTGTGAAGTATTAGGTGAAGGGCCGTAGCCCGCGGAAAGCAGTAAAATGGACGCGAAGTCCGTGGACACGAAGTCCGAAAAGCAGTAAATTGTAAGTTTACGAAAAGTAGAGACACGGGTTTATGGGTTCCTGTGGTGCAGGGAGGTAAGAACACGGGCTTATGGGCCCATGCAGCAAAGTAAAGACAGGACTCGGTCCTGCAAAGGGTGAAGACGGGACTCGGCCCTGCAGAAAAGTAATGATGGGACTTGGCCCTACATAAAAGCGAAGATGGGACTTGGCCCTGCATAAAAGTAAAGACGGGACTCGGCCCTGCATAAAAGTGAAAACGGGACTCGGCCCTGCAGAAAAGTGAAGACGGGACTCGGCCCTGCATGAAAGTAAAGTTGGGGCCCGGCCTTGCAGAAAAGTAAAGACGGGACTCGGCCCTGCATAAAAGTAAAGATGGGGCTCGGCCCTGCAGAAAAATGATGATGGGACTTGGCCCTGCATGAAAGTAAAGATGATGGGACTTGGCCCTACATAAGAGTGGTGGTGGGACTTGGCCCCCGTGAGATCGGGAATCAACGCCTGCCATGGTTCTAGCTGCTTGGCATCTGTGATCCTAACATCATTATCAAGTCATGGGATTACTAACGATTTGTAAGTACAGGTAAAAGGAAGTGTTTGTGACGCATGCTCTTCCGTTTCGAGTCGCCTGGGCGACCCGTGGAGAGTTTTGATTTGGTGATGTGAATGGGGGTCTCGCTTTCAGAGGACCCAATACGAGGCCTCCAGGACTCCTGTTGGCCTTACATGGGCATATCGAGACGTTCTCAAAGGTGCCCAAGCGGCTCTATCGGTTGTTCGACGCGCCTGTGAACTTAGGACCCTTCTCATCAAGGTGTCGTAGGGCGGCTGCATTTGTAACCCGCATGGGGAATTTTTGTTCAAATTTTGTCATACCTCGGTCTAGTCATTTCTAGAGTGTTATGACTAGACTCCCGGAAAGGAATGTCTGGGATTTTGGCTTTGTGGTAGCCGATTGAAGGGTGGTTGTGACCCATTTTGGAGTTATGTAAATGACAAGGAGAAAAGAGAAAGCTTAGAGAGCACGTTGCCCCAAGCTAAAAGGATACACGGGTTCACGCATGCAGCGAAATGTACCCACTTCTTGTCTTTCCGCGGTGTGGGCTGCGCCAAACTCCTCGGATGGCGTGCTCGGTTGTCCACTACGCCTGGGGAAGAATCCGCCTTTGGAAAGTTGAGTTATGTTGAAGAGCCGATCGGGGATCGCGTTGGAGTAGACATCCTGGCCATTTCCCTTGGGGATCCCTAGCTCACGCATTGTGCGAGAGCCTCGGGTGACTGTATTGTTTATCTCTCGTTTTGCTCTCCTTTTGCTACGGTCACCCGCCTCGGGGCCGCACCTCTCGACCTAAAGGGGATGAACTCTCCTTTTGCCACGACCGCCCGCCTCGGGATTTTCGGTCATGCCTCTCTTTTGCCCTAACTTTTGCCTAGGTCGCCCCGAGGGGTTTTCGACCTAGCGGGCTCGATTATTTTATCTCTCGAGTTTGCAAGGGCGAAGTGCTCGAATGATTCGACGTTCGAGTGCGTTACGCTCTGTCTCCGTCGAGGAGTTGCGACTGCTGCTACCTTTTTTGTTGGGATTTGTTCATTTCTTTTGGATCGGGGGTGCCGGTGCTTTTGGTGAACCTCAGCATTGCCCCATTTTTTATTGGCGGGTTTTTCCCGCTTCTTTTCTCTCTCTCTTCATTGGCGGGTTTCTCCCGCTTCTTTTCGGTCTGTTTTTTTTTCCTCGCAGCTGGGGTCTGTATTGTGCCCCTTGTACTTGTTTGAAACTCCTCGACTTTGCATCATCGAGGCTGCTTTTGTTTGCTTCGCCCCATGGAGACTTGATGTACTTTGTTGTCCTAGCCCAATTTTGCGAGGGCTAGTTTTCTCAGAAGTCTGATGCTTGTGCACTCAAAAGCCGAACTTCGCGTCTTTTGTCCTTACAAACTTTACAAGTCCTTTCCCCTATTGTCTAAAACGAAAACAAAATTGCCCCAGGAGTGTGGGTGACCAAGGTTGCCTCTGCGTGAATGTTGGACGGGGATGCCCCGGTCTTTGTGACTTGTGTCGGGCGTCTTGTACAACCATCGTACCCGATCGTGCTTGTGGTTCCAGCATCAGTTGTACGCCGGAAAGGTATGCTCTCGAAGCCGATAGGCATGTTTGTTTGTCGATTGAGACGGTTACGCTGAAGGCATGCAGCTCGTTCGGATGCTTCCGTCGTCGGCTTCATAGGGGGTACCTCCTTGTCGGGCCCTTCCCTACTAAAGTATAGGAAGAAAGACCCGATAGGAGTTCTCGGGGAGGTGTGAACCCACACATCGCTCTTCGCCCTCGACTGGCTTGTCCCTGTGAAGGATGACAAAGAGAATGATGTATTAGGCGATTATGCGGTGGAATGTGTGGTAAGAAATGTAAGGTGGACCCATGGGAGATTCCCTCATCCATCGCGCGACCCGTGGGTGCTGCGCGTGGGGGACACTCAATTCCGGGAGTCTAATCATCACCACCCTGGGGTGGTCAGACTGTGATCGTGAGCCGTATAGGCGTACTTTTCCCAATTGCTGGTTGACATGCACAGCCGTCCTAGGGAAGGCTCGAGAAGCCGGATCCCATGAGGACAGACGAATCGAACAATTCCGACAAAACCAATAGGGCGTCCTGAGAACTATCCTAATGCCCCTTTCTTGTCCGGAGTCCGCTTGGGAATGTATTAAGATAAATGTAAAAAGAGAGTTTAGGGAAAAGTGCATGTTGCCCCAGTGGCTGGTTGATGGCCACAGTGGAGGGTGGGCAGGGATCATTCTCCGGTCGGAGATGTGACAGTGCTAGTGACTCTCGCGGCGGGTGGGCAGGGCCATGCTCTGTTCGTCAGAGTCGTTGCTTGTGATCTTTTGCGGTTGAAGGATTAGACTTGCTCCTCGGAGTATCGCTTGGATGAATTTGAATCCAAGTCGATTTTTGACTTTAGATGAGCCTGAAAGCAGTAGACGCGAGATGTCAAAACCTAAAAGCAGTAAATACTGGGCTGGGGCCTGAAAGTAGTAAATGTAGGACCAAGGCCCGAAAGCAGTAAATGCAAGATCGAGGCCCGATGCGGGGCCGAAGCCCAAAAATGGGGCCGGAGCCCGCTGCAGGGCTGAAACCCAAAAGTAAATGCAGGGCCGGAGGCCGATGTATGGTCGAAGCCTAATGCAGTAAATGCGGGGTCGGAGCTCGATGCAGGGTCGGAGCCCGATGCAGTAAATGCAAGGCCGGAGCCCGATGCTGGGTCGGAGCCCGATGCGGGGCCGAAGCCCAATGCAATAAATGCGAGGCCGGAGCCCGATGTAGGGCTGGAGCCCGATGCGGGGCTGAAGCCCAATGCAGTAAATGCAGGGCCGGAGCCCGATGCGGGGCCGAGGTCCGATGCAGTAAATGCGGGGCCGGACCCCGATGCGGGGCCGAGGCCCGATGCAGTAAATGCGGGGCCGGAGCCCGATGCAGGGCCGGAGCCCGATGCAGGGCCGGAGCCCGATGCGGGGCCGAGTCCCGATGCAGTAAATGCGGGGCCGGAGCCCGATGCGGGGCCGAAGCCCGATGCAATAAATGCGGGGCCAGAGCCCGATGCGGGGCCGAGGCCCATGCAGTAAATGCGAGGCCGGAGCCCGATGCAGGGCTAGAGCCCGATGCGGGGCCGACGCCCGATGCAATAAATGTGGGCCGGAGCTCGATGCAGGGCCGGAGCCCGATGCGGGGCCCGAGCCCGATGCAGTAAATGCGGGGTTGATAGAAAAGTGCAAGAAATGTGAAAGCAAAGGTCAATGCTGAGGAATAGCGTGAGGCGCTGCGATGCGGTGACGCTGATTTGCTTGCGGTCATGCTTTGTGGAGCAGGGATGAGGATTTAGTGTTGAAATCCCAAGGAGCTGGATGGATGGAAGATGTTTGTTATCTCAATTGTGGTCGATCAGTGTTCAGGCTGTCTTTTTGAGTAGAATTTCCTATAATGGGAAAAGAAAACAATGAAGGAGCAAACTATATTCACAATTTCAATGTAAGGGCGTAGGGGATTGAACTAGCCTGGTAGGCGTCGTGCGAGCGCACTGAGAGACATGCACAAGGTGTGTCGAGGATGCATGCATGGGCAAGATAGGAGTGTGCTAGCACGACGCGGAAATGGCACGCTCAGTTGTGCTGATGGAAGCACTTATGCAATGACATAATCGATTGCGCGGGATTAATGGGGTGTTAATGTTGCTTGGATGGTTGGCCCTTGAGCTACTGATCGTCTCGCCGTGGAGGAAGGGTGAGGACCACGATTGGTACACCTGAGAAGGAGGTCACAACTTTGTCTACCGTGTGGTAGTGTTAATTGTCGTGTAAAACAGTAAATGGATAGGATGCGTGCAATGCGTGAGTTTTCAAAAGCTAATGTTGTCGTTCACATTGACTCGAAATGTTCAAAGTACAATGCAAATTTTGTAAAATAGAGCCTTAAGCTGATTTGCCACCACACTCGAGGTTTGAGCGAGCGCGGCCTCGGAAAGCACCGGGTCTAGGCGAGGGCCTTGCGGAGACATCTATCCTAGAGTGCATGTGTGGGCCTCCTCGAGCCCTCTTCCTAGACCTCTCCAGGGCGGCGTTCGCTCAAGCGAGCTCCTGACCGCATCTCTGCATCTTGGCACGGGTTTAGGAGAGCTCCCTCTGAGGTGGTTGGCCGGCGAAATCTTCGTCTCTCAGCGACCTCTCGGTGATCGAACTTAGTGTTGATGAGGTCGATCATGCCGTCCCAGAGTATACGCCATCTGCATTTCGTGGCGGGTCGGTGAGGTCCTTGTGTGCTGGTGGACTCTGTCGAGGCGCGGGCAGGAGGCCGAGCGAGGCGTCCCTTACCAAGACGACAGGAAAATCCGCTTAGGACTCGTCAACATGAATGACATCCTATTTTTTTGAAAATTGCATGATGCATGTGTGCGAAGAGAGTAAATGCCCACGGCTTAATAGAAATTACATGTACATCGCTCTTGAAATGGAAAAGACTCAAGTGGCACGCAGACCGACTTGATGGACTGTTGTTGGCGTCGGGTTGAAGGCTTGCATGGAGGCATAGTACGATGCATGGTTCGGTGCTACAGGGACCGTGCCATCTATGGATTGGGGCTCCCGACTCAAGGGTGTGAATTCCTTGAAATCGAGCGAGGATCTTTGGGGGCAAGTTCGATGGCATAGCTGACTCGATCCGTTCCCTTACTCGGAACCTCTGACTAACCTAGCTTCCTATTTTGGCGCCCGTGGGATTTCGGACAAGGTACCTAAAGCTAGCATGATATGCAATGCATGAGTGAAATAAATGTGCGTAAATAGATAAGCGGTAAATGACGGAAAGCAGTAAATAAACAAGCAAGCAAGCAAGCGGGATTGAGCCCGAACCCTCTAGACATCCCCAGTGAAGTCGCCAAGCTGTGCGCACCCGAATTTCATCTCGTCAGGGCGCGCATGCGCGCGCCTAAGCAAACGCGGCTTGGGAGTGTCCACCTTCCCGGGGACGCGCGACGGACGCACGTGAGAAGGAGTCGCCACTTACCATTTTACGACCCGAGGGTCGAGGGTCGGCAAGTTACCCGGGTCTAGGGGTACGGGGTACACCTAAATGCTAAGGCAATGGTCGTACTGATCCGAAAATTCCGAATTCGGGGGTTTTATTACGTGCGGGCCTATATCCCGCACGCCCTTTCGGTACTCTAGCTTGCTAAGCTTGCCATTTTTGTTTATTTACAGCGTGATATAGGGTCCCACTTGACTCGCCCGTTTTGACACCGTAAAATCGATGAATCGATTGAGTTGGGCCAAGAATCCGAAGGATGAGTAGGCTTGTGAGTCAAGGAATCGGTTCGCTATCTTAGCGTTACAGTTTATCGAACCGTGATGGTCGATTCCCTACGCGAACCGAGACCTCGAATATTCGAGCTTACTCATCCTTTGGTGATGATAGACCAACTTAACCAATTCTACACTCGGACCTCTCGCTCGCCGATCGAGGATCCTTACAAATGAATGATTGAATATACAAATAAAATCCTCACAATATTCCCTCGAATAATTGCAGAATACAACTGAATGAAATAAATGGATCCCGATCAGTTTACATGGGCCAATATTCCGCTCCGGTTCACCGTGTGTTTTTTTGAATGACCGATAAATAAATTAAGTTCAATCGAACCGACGGTTTGCAGGAGAACCGATTAGTTCCCACTGTAACCGTTGGACCGATCGAGCTCCCCGGTGATATCTAAACGCATTTCACGCATCCAATCCAAATTGCCTTCCACATAGGCCATATTTGGAGTGCGATGGTGACTCGAGGTTAGATCCCATTCCGCACTCGGGTTGCACGCGCTTGGTGAATGAAGAGGCGTTGGACCTCGTGCTCGGTGATTTGGGGGGCATTGGGCCCCGTGCAACACGTAACCTATAGGTTCAGGCCCGAATCACGATAAATCATCATATGCAAAGACGAAACAGAAGAAAACTGATAAAATTGACACAATACAGACAACAACTGATAACAACTGATAAGTGTCAGTGAATACAAACGAATTGTGTATTAGGCCGAATGTACGTGATTTAATCAGTTATTAGCCGGGGTTGATTAGCAAACAATGTATCTAACTTAGGCAAACAAAGAAGGTGGATTAGAATAAGGTTCTAAGCCAATTACATGCGTGTGTTTGTTTTATGACTCTTATTCAGTTAAGTGTCACTGTGGTTTCACCGAATTAACCAAACACTCGTGTCTTGACTCTAAAATGGAATCTATCATTCCGCCTACCCATTATCTAGTGTTTGATTAGGCCAAATGTACGATTAGTCCGGTTGTTCGTGTCTTGTAACTGAAATAAAATGATTCCCCACCGAATCTACGATAGGAAGAAAGAAACACCGAAAATGAATGAAATGGGCCGCGCGAATGAAACTCGCCCCGAACGGGTTGCCCTTTTCCATTCGTAAATCAAGATGTTTCCAACCCCCTAGCGCCTAGGGTATCGGTGAATCACGGAATGACGATTATGCCCTTGGATAGTAAAACGTGTGATGTTCGTGTGTAAATTGAAGATCGCGTCACACGAAGGAGTCTAAGAAGGACTCTCGTACCCCGACTCGGGCCACTTCAAATTGAGCCCGAACCCGAGTCAAGGCGCGTGAGTACTCATTAGACGTCAGTTCTATTCGTGTTACGTGTCTCGGTATTTTGAAATTTGTGAATTTTGGTGAGGAAGGGCATTCTCGCCGTTCCATAAATCATCGATGCGTTTTACCAATTAAGGATCAATTAACCCGATTATTTAGTCCATGTGACTTAGTTAACCGAATGATGCGCATCCCGTTTTACCATTTGTGAAATCCTTCAGTGATTATTGATTCACGTTGGAATTACGGTTCCGACGTGCGACGTCCGGATCTAGCAAGCCTAATAAATAATAATCATGTAGAATATGATTAAAGGGGAATATGATAAATAAAAAAAAAAACAGTTCCAAGGGTCGTCTTCGGAAGGTCGGAAAGACCAAACGAGGCTCCAAGGAGTGGGAGGAGGGCTCGGCCATCCCCAAATGTGATCGGCCTAACACTCCTTGACCCGGTTCGAGCCTCGATGGGTCTTTCATGTCATTCCTAGCCGATCATTGCATGCGTCAAACAATCCGCACATAAGAATAATGTATATCTCCCTAAATCGGGACTAACACGATCACGGTTTACATGAATAAAACATACAATGAGTCATATTTATGGAATTAACGAATAAGCTTAATTTATTTCATGGTGGTCTTAGTGATATTACATGGGAAATACACGGCATCAAGGAGAAAGAAGAGCCCCAGGAGCTCGGTTAGGCCAAGGAGCCTCACGGATCACCCATCGCAAGGGTATGGCCGTGAGCCCCTTTGACATAACCGAACCATCTAAGGGCTCTCCCTCCTAGATTTCGAGCCATTCCCTTCGTTGGACACCTCTTAGCCACAGTTAGGACCTTCCCGAACGTGGAGATGGTCTAATCCGAGAGAATGAAGCGGTTGTGGACTCGAAGGAGCCAAGGAGGCTCACGGCCCATCGCCTATGAGGCTCGGCCGGGAGGTTCCGTGGCTCTCTCGAATCTATATCCGTTTCATTCCCCTAGATTCGGACCACATCACGTATACATGCATGTTTACACGATCATACAGGCATAGAATAACAAGATGGAACACGTACGTTGCATGAGGATGCATGGCAAGTTCGGATCTAAAAGAAAAATGAAATCTTGCATGCATACCGACTTTTAAAAACGTATAAACACTTCATACAAGTGAAGATAGAAAATCCTAACTCTTCTAAGTTGTAAAGGGATATTACCTAGCATCGTGCACGAGGGAAAGAGTCGGGGAAGTGGTCTTTGAGAGTCGGAAGACTCGGTTAGGGCGAAGGGCAGTAGGCGACCCGGGTAGGCGCGGCTGCGACAACCGCGGGAAAACGGCTTGGCACGCTCGCTCCGACCACGGAACGGTGCAAGGTCGGGCTCGTTGGACTCCTAAGAGGCAGATCTAGGTGTGCACAGGCAGACCCGAGCGTGCCGAACCCTGAATAAGTCGGAAATAATGAGAGAAGTTCCAGTGAAAACACAGAAACCCGGTTAGTGAAAATGGGCAAAACGGAGGTCGTGCACGGTTGGTCGGCCCTCGAATCGTGACCACCTCTTCACGAGAGAGGGTGAGGGTTGTGAGGAACCCTTTGAACTTGATGGCACGACTCTCCGAAGTCGTGGGAGAAAATGGCACGTCGAGGAGCTCGGTTGCACACGGCTTGGAGGTTCGGGACCCGATTACTATTTTTGCTGGAAAGTGATGTTAGGGACCTCAAATGAAAAATCTAAGCCCGGAAATGGACTTAGGGGGTGGAAAATATGTAGGCTAGGGAGTTTGGTGATTTTTGGTTTAAGTCGGGTCGGGTGGTTACCGGAATACCGGGTGGTTTTCCGGCGGTTTTGGCCGGTTTCGGCCTTGGCAAGGGGTGGACGGAAATGAGGGGATGGGCTGAGGTTTGAGAGAGTTCTTGAGAGAGATTGGCTTGAGAGAGAGTGGAGTTGAAGAAGTGATTAAAGTTAATGATGAAAGGGGCTTTATAGGCTAGGCTAATGGCCCGATTAAGAGAAGCTAAGTGCGGTTAGGGGGGGAATTAGTGGGCTGCCGAAATTAGAGGGGCATTGATGAGGGGAAAATGTCATGTTGAGTGTAGGGGAAGTTAGGGAAAGTTTATGGGAAGTGATGGAGAGGTGATGGGTGTAAGAGATGTGTAAGAGTTTTGAAATGGGTGGTGGAGGGAAGCTTGGAGCCACCGAAAATCGTGATGGAGCCGACCGGTGAGGGAGTTTGAGCCGCGGCTTGGGCTATCAATTCGGAGCCGAGGGTTGAGCCATGGCTTGGGGTTGAGCCGCGGCTTGATGGCTCGGCTTGGCTGAGCTGTGGGTCCCCTTCAATTGAGAGAAAAATCGGAAAATGCTTGAAACTTGATTGAGCTCGCATCCGACCTCTGATGCCCAATTAATTTATGGATTTGGAATGCTTGAACTACGAGGATTTGAATGAGCCCAATATCGCCATGCGTCACGTGGACGAACGTTCGGGCGACTCGACGCCTCAAGAGTCGGTTTTCCCTCGTTTGTACATTCGGAGTGGAGTTTAGTGTCCCTCGACCCCCGATTGACCTTCGTGCATCCTTGCATTTGTTTTGACGATCCTTTTGCCTCGTGAGGGATTGTTGGCTCGTCATCCTGAATCGGGGACCGTTGGCTCGGGAAGACCTAGGGACCTTGACCGGGATTTTCTCGGTGTGCCCTGAATGCCTTGAGGTGCCTGGAGATTATTGTGAGGTACTCAGAGATCGTCGTGGTCTCTGTTTTCCGTGGAAATGCCCCGAAGGTTCGCCGGGAGACGTTCGAGATCACTGAAACGTACTTCGAGAAGCTGAGCCGAGTTTCGAAAGGTTGGTGAGGTCCTGTTCCCCGGCCCTGGGGGTCCCTGGGTGTCTGTAGGCCCGTTTTGAGGGGTCGTCTATCTATCAGTGGAGCGGGCCCCGGGAGTTCTGTTAGAAAAGGCGTCCGTGGGGGATCGGGGTGTCCCGGCTCAAGTAGGATGCCCTGGAAATGTGCCCGGACGCGTTGTTGGTCATTTTGGCACTGAGAGGGATTTTTGGAGTCCCATATTGGGCACCTTTCGGTGCTTCGGTGACTCGGTGATGAATAGTACCACAGTGTCAGCTCCGTCATTTCGGGGATTCCTTGTTCGTTCGTTCTTCCGATGGCTTTCCTCCGCTTTTCTCAGTAGACCGTGCTCTTCTCCTATTGCTCCTGGCCCCGTAACCGCATATATGCCTCTGATTGCCGAGCGATGAATAGTGTCCCGAGCTTCAGTCGAGAACCCTCGTGTGGGAAGCCGGTGGGCCAAAATGGGGTGCTGACACCGGGGACGCGAAGTCCTGAAAGCAGTAAAGTGGACGCAGAGTCCGGAAAGCAGTAACCGGATACAAAGTCCGGGGATGCGAAGTCCTGAAAGCAATAAAGTGGACGCGGAGTCCGGAAAGCAGTAACCGGACGCAAAGTCCGGGGACGCGAAGTCCTGAAAGCAATAAAGTGGACGCGGAGTCCGGAAAGCAGTAACCGGACGCAAAGTCTGGGGACGCGAAGTCCTGAAAGCATTAAGTGGACGCGGAGTCCCGAAAGCAGTAACCGGACGCAAAGTCCGGGGACGCGAAGTCCTGAAAGCAATAAAGTGGACGCGGAGTCCGGAAAGCAGTAACCGGACGCAAAGTCCGGGGACGCGAAGTCCTGAAAGCAATAAAGTGGACGCGGAGTCCGGAAAGCAGTAACCGGACGCAAAGTCCGGGGACGCGAAGTCCTGAAAGCAGTAAAGTGGACGCGAAGTCCGGAAAGCAGTAACCGGATGCAAAGTCCGGGGACGCAAAGTCCTGAAAGCAGTAAAGTGGACGCGGAGTCCGGGGACGCGAAGTCCTGAAAGCAGTAAAGTGGACGCGAAGTTTTGAAAGCAGTAAAGTAGACGCGGAGTCCGGAAAGCAGTAACCGGACGCAAAGTCCGGGGACGCGAAGTCCTGAAAGCAGTAAAGTGGACGCGGAGTCCGAAAAGCAGTAACCGGACGCAAAATCCGGGGATGCGAAGTCCTGAAAGCTATAAAGTGGACGCGGAGTTCGGAAAGCAGTAACCGGACGCAAACTCCGGGGACGCGAAGTCTTGAAAGCAGTAAAGTGGACGCGGAGTTCGGAAAGCAGTAACCGGACGCAAAGTCCGGGGACACGAAGTCCTGAAAGCAATAAAGTGATGACGGGACTTGGCCCTGCATGAAAGCGAAGACGGGACTCGGCCCTGCAGAAAAATGATGATGGGACTTGCCCCAGCATAAAGGTGAAGATGGTGGGACTTGGCCCTACATAAGAGTGGTGGTGTGGATTTGGCCCTGCATAAAAGCAAATATGGGACTCGGCCCTACATAAAAGTAAAGATGGGGCTCGGCCCTACAGAAGAGTAATGATGGGACTTGGCCTTGCATAAAAGTGAAGACGGGGCTCGGCCCTGCAGAAAAGTGATGACGGGACTGGGCCCTGCATGAAAGTGAAGACGGGACTCGGCCCTGCATAAAAGTAAAGATGGGGCTCGGCCCTGCAGAAAAATGATGATGGGACTTGGCCCTGCATAAAGGTGAAGATGGTGGGACTTGGCCCTGCAGAATAGTGAGCGCCTACGTATCCCGTGAGACCGGGAATCAACGTCTGCCATGGTTCTAGCTGCTTGGCATCTGTGATCCTAACATCATTAGCAAGTCGTAGTGAGTCGTTAACGATGTACGGGTGTATCAATGCTTATGAAGATAACGTCATTGTGACACACGATGCTTCAGTTTTGGATTCCCTAGGTGACTCGTGAAGAACTTTGCTTAGGCAAGTACGACTGGATCTTGCCTTCAAAGGCCTCAATGCGAGGCCTTCAGGGACTTTTGTCGACCATGCATGGGCATATTAAGACGTTCTCAGTGATGCCCTAGCGACTCTATCGATTGTTCGACGCGCTTGTCGGCTTAAGACCCTTCTCGTCAGGGTAGTGCAAGGCAGCTGCGTTTGTGACCCGCATGGGGAGTTCTGCGCAAATTTGACCAGGCCTCAGTCTAGTCTTCCCAACGTGTTATGACTAGGCTCCCGGAAATGAATGTCTAGGATTTTGGCTTTGTGGTAGCTGATTGAAGGGTGGCTGTGACCCATTTTGGAGTTATGTAAATGACAAGGAGAAAAGAGAAAGCTTAGAGAGTACGTTGCCCCAAGCTAAAAGGATACACGGGTTCACGCCTGCAGCGAAATGTACCCCCCTTCTTGTCTTTCCGCGGTATGGGCTGTGCCAAACTCCCCGGATGGCGTGCTCGGTTGTCCACTACGCCTGGGGAAGAATCCGCCTTGGAAAGTTGAGTTATGTTGAAGAGCCGATCGGGGATCGCGTTGGAGTAGACATCCTGGCCATTTCCCTTGGGGATCCCTAGCTCGCGCAGTGTGCGAGAGCCTCGGGTGACTGTCTTGTTTATCTCTCGTTTTGCTCTCCTTTTGCTACGGTCACCCACCTCGGGGCCGCACCTCTCGACCTAAAGGGGATGAACTCTCCTTTTGCCACGACCGCCCGCCTCGGGATTTTCGGTCATGCCTCTCTTTTGCCCTAGCTTTTGCCTAGGTCGCCCCGAGGGGTTTTCGACCTAGCGGGCTCGATTCTTTTATCTCTCGAGTTTGCAAGGGCGAAGTGCTCGAATGATTCGACGTTCGAGTGCGTTACGCTCTGTCTCCGTCGAGGAGTTGCGACTGCTGCTTCCCTTTTTGTCGAGATTTGTTCATTTCTTTTGGATTGGGGGTGCTGGTGCTTTTGGTGAACCTCGGCATTGCCCCATTTTTTGTTCGCGGGTTTTTCCCGCTTCTTTTCTCTCTTTCTTCATTGGCGGGTTTTTCCCGCTTCTTTTCGCTCTGTTTTTTTCTTGCAGCTGGGGTCTGTATTGTGCCCCTTATATTTGTTTGAAACTCCTCGACTTTGCATCATCGAGGCTGCTTTTGTTTGCTTCGCCCCATGGAGACTTGATGTACTTTGTTGTCCTAGCCCAATTTTTTGAGGGCTGGTTTTCCCAGAAGTCTGATGCTTGTGCACTCAAAAGCCGAACTTCGCGTCTTTTGTCCTTGCAAACTTTACAAGTCCTTTCCCCTATTGTCTAAAACGAAAACAAAATTGCCCCAGGAGTGTGGGTGACCAAGGTTGCCTCCGCGTGAATGTTGGACGGGGATGCCCCGATCTTTGTGATTTGTGTCGCGCGTCTTGTACAACCATCGTCCCCGATCGTGCTTGTGGTTCTAGTATCAGTTGTACGCCGGAAAGGTGTGCTCTCGAAGCCGATAGGCATGTTTGCTTGTCGATTAAGACGGTTGCGCTGAAGGCATGCAGCTCGTTTGGATGCTTCCGTCGTCGGCTTCATAGGGGGTACCTCCTTGTCGAGCCCTTCCCTACTAAAGTATAGGAAGAAAGACCTAATAGGAGTTCTCGGGGAGGTGTGAACCAGCGCATCGCTCTTCGCCCGCGACTGGCGTGTCCCTGTGAAGGATGACAAAGAAGATGATGCATTAGGCGATTATGCGGTGGAATGTGTGGTAAGAAATGTAAGGTGGACCCATGGGAGGTTCCCTCATCCAGCGCGCGACCCGTGGGTGCCGCGCGTGGGGGACACTCAAATCCGGGAACCTAATCATCACCACCTTGGGGTGGTCAGACTGTGATCGTGAGCCGTATAGGCGTACTTTCCCCAATTGCTGGTTGTCATGCACAGCCGTCCTAGGGAAGGCTCGAGGAGCCGGGTCCCAAGAGGACAGACGAATCGAACAATTCCGACAAAACCAATAGGGCGTCCTGAGAACTGTCCTAATGCCCCTTTCTTGTCCGGAGTCCGCTTGGGAATGTATTAAGATAAATGTAAAAAGAGAGTTTAGGAAAAAGTGCATGTTGCCCCAGTGGCTGGTTGATGGCCACAGTGGAGGGTGGGCAGGGATCATTCTCCGGTCGGAGATGTGACCGTGCTAGTGACTCTCGCGGCGGGTGGGCAGGGCCATGCTCTGTTCGTCAGAGCCGTTGCTTGTGATCTTTTGCGGTTGAAGGATTAGACTTGTTCATCGGAGTATCGCTTGGATGAATTTGAATCCAAGTCGATTTTTGACTTTAGATGAGCCTGAAAGCAGTAGACGCGAGGTGTCAAAACCTAAAAGCAGTAAATACTGGGTCGGGGCCCGAAAGCAGTAAATGTAGGACCAAGACCCGAAAGCAGTAAATGCAAGATCGAGGCCCGATGCGGGGCCGAAGCCCAAAAATTGGGCCGGAGCCCGCTGCAGGGCCGAAACCCAAAAGTAAATGCAGGGTCGGAGGTTGATGTATGGTCGAAGCTTAATGCAATAAATGCGGGGTCGGAGGCCGATGCAGGGTCGGAGTCCGATGCAGTAAATGCAGGACCGGAGCCCAATGCAGGGTCGGAGCTCGATGCAGGGCTGAAGCCCAATGCAATAAATGCGAGGCCGGAGCCCGATGTAGGGCCGGAGCCCGATGCGGGGCTGAAGCCCAATGCAGTAATTGCAGGGCTGGAGCCCGATGCGGGGCCGAGGCCCGATGCAGTAAATGCGGGGCCGGAGCCCGATGCAGGGCCGGAGCCCGATGCGGGGCCGAGGCTCGATGCAGTAAATGCGGGGCCGGAGCCCGATGCGGGGCCGAAGCCCGATGCAATAAATGCGGGGCCGAAGCCCGATGCGGGGCCGAAGCCCGATGCAATAAATGCGGGGCCGAAGCCTGATGCAATAAATGCGGGGCCGGAGCCCGATGTGGGGCCGAGGCCCGATGCAGTAAATGCGAGGCCGGAGCCCGATGCAGGGCTGGGGCCCGATGCGGGGCCGAAGCCCGATGCAATAAATGCGGGGCCGGAGCCCGATGCGGGGCCGAGGCCCGATGCAGTAAATGCGAGGCCAGAGCTCGATGCATCCCGATGCAGCAAAGGTCAATGCTGAGGAATAGCGTGAGGCGCTGCGATGCGGTGACGCTGATTTGCTTACGGTCTTGCTTTGTGGAGCAAGGATGGGGATTTAGTGTTGAAATCCCAAGGAGCTGGATGGATGGAAGATGTTTGTTATCTCAATTGTGGTCGATCAGTGTTCAGGCTGTCTTTTTGAGTAGAATTTCCTATAATGGGAAAAGAAAACAATGAAGGAGCAAACTATATTCACAATTTCAATGTAAGGGCGTAGGGGATTGAACTAGCCTGGTAGGCGTCGTGCGAGCGCACTGAGAGACATGCACAAGGTGTGTCGAGGATGCGTGCATGGGCAAGGTAGGGGTGTGCTCGCACGACGCGGAAATGGCACGCTCAGTTGTGCTGATGGAAGCACTTATGCAATGACATAATCGATTGCGCGGGATTAATGGGGAGTTAGTGTTGCTTGGATGGTTGGCCCTTGAGCTACTGATCGTCTCGCCGTGGAGGAAGGGTGAGGACCACGATTGGTACACCTGAGAAGGCGGTCACAACTTTGTCTACCGTGTGGTAGTGTTAATTGTCGTGTAAAACAGTAAATGGATAGGATGCGTGCAATGCGTGAGTTTTCAAAAGCTAATGTTGTCGTTCACATTAACTCGAAAGGTTCAAAGTACAATGCAAATTTTGTAAAATAGAGCCTTAAGCTGATTTGCCACCACACTCGAGGTTTGAGCGAGCGCGGCCTCGGAAAGCACCGGGTCTAGGCGAGGGCCTTGCGGAGACATCTATCCTAGAGTGCATGTGTGGGCCTCCTCGAGCCCTCTTCCTAGACCTCTCCAGGGCGGCGTTCGCTCAAGCGAGCTCCTGACCGCATCTCTGCATCTTGGCACGGGTTTGGGAGAGCTCCCTCTGAGGTGGTTGGCCGGCGAAATCTTCGTCTCTCAGCGACCTCTCGGTGATCGAACTTAGTGTTGGTGAGGTCGATCATGTTGTCCCGGAATATACACCATTCGCGTACTGTGGCGGGTCGGTGAGGTCCTCGTGTGTTGGCGGGCTCTGTCGAGGCGCGGGCAGGAGGCTGAGCAAGGCGTCCCTTACCAAGACGATAAGAAAATCTGCTTAGGACTTGTCAACGTGAACGACATCCTAGTGTGTTTTGAAAACTGCATGATGCATATGTGCAGAGTGTCAGCACCCCATTTTGGCTCACCATTCCAAACAATGATATTAGCAATGACCCAAGCCACGACTTGAGCAGAATACAGAAAACGGCTCGGCAGAGCAAGAAATCACTATTCATCCTCAAGTTGGCAAAATTGAGCAAATGACCCATGGACATGACAGAAGGACTCTAGGGGTCACCAAAGGGGAACAGAGCGACCAAAGAACTCAACAATGTCCAAAACCGGCGTTTTCAGTGTACTACACGGACGACACTATTTTCCGATAGTTCGCTCGGCCGTCGGAAGAGAGTGAATATTGGACTCCAAAAATCCACACCAGTGCCAAAAAGATGAAAAGTGTCCCCAAAGGCATTTTTCAAATCATCTGCTCTATACAGAACAATTTTCTGTATACAGACAACTTTTCAGTGGAAGTCCAAAAATGCCGGTTTCCTGGAGGAAAGTTAATTCCAAATATCAGACGCGGCCATGCCCCATCAACACACAGAGTATGAACAACGCTTCAGATTGTCTTTTGGAAGTCACACAGACACTTCAAATGACTTCCAAACGACAAAACAAGCATACCCCTCTTCAGAAGAGCATAGCCGGAGAAGGGTCTGATGGAATTACGGCAAACGAAGTTCATACCGCATTGCCCAGAAAACTCTAGCAGACATTCACAATTGGGCAAAACAAACAGCAAAACCCCTCGCGGTTTCCCGAGTAACCTCCGAAGAGCGGAAATGACCATTTTTAGTGGAAATCCATATCCGGAGGTCCTCTTTGGGGAAACTTAACTCCGAATGCTTACGTTACACAATGCTAGCCTTCTCAAGGCTCAATGTGGAATCGTCGGAATAAATCACACGACTCACCTAGACCTCCCGAGCAGCGCTTTAGAGGTCTCAGATACACTTTTCAAGTCCTTGGAGGTTTGATCTCGACAAACAGAGATTACAGTAATCTCCGGAGTGCCCAAGCAACTCAGAAATCATCCTGAGAAATCCAGTTTCGACCTCCTAGGACGTCTCCGGCCCCACGTTAGCATTACCGGCTTAAGGGATAATTGTTCACGTTGTCTGACAATTTATGTCAAAATGACCAACGTGAGATGCGGACACAAGATATGCTGTCAGAAGCGGACAACTTCGCCCTGGTCACTTGCAATGAGCAAAACCGGATTCCGAGCCTCGCACACATCCGGGACATTTCTCCATGAAAAATGTCAATCTCGGGCTCATTAACTCTGTTTTCTCGCGTATATCGACAATTCGACGTTCAATTCGAACCACGAACTTCGAATGCGCGACCAATCGAGACCCGAACTTTGGCCCGAACTTACCTCGCGACCCATGGGACCCACGGCCAACTCATTGCCGCCTCACCCATGCCCATTGCCCTCCATGTCTCTTGTCATCTTCTTCTTCAAGCCAAGAAGACAACTTGCATTTGTCTTCCTTTTGCAAAATATCTAAGTGTTTCAATTCAACACTCCACTTCCCATCCAAGCCATCAATGCTCTTATCTCTTCTCCATTAATGCAATGGATGAGGATTGAGCTTGATATTTCCTTAAGAAATTCGGATTCCACTAATCCATGGCCCTAATTGCACTTTTCTTCACTAATCTTGCATTTAAGCTTTTCTATATATTGTCCAAATGTCATTAACTTAAGGAACACCTTAAAAACACTCTCTCTCTAGCATTTCTCACTCTTCAAAAGCTCTCAAACTCCATAGCAAACCGCAGCAAGCTTCAGCCATTTCCAGCAAGCAAAACCAAGCAAAACCGGGCAAAGTCTTAAGTCGGAATCCATCCCGGCTTCAATCCAAACTTTACCAAACTTCATATCCCACATGTTTTCGAGCCCCTCTATCCATTTCTGAATTAGATTTTATGTTTGAAGCCTCTAAGCCATAGAACCAGCCTTGAACAAAATCTGGACAGATTTGGTCCTTCTCGGGTAAAAAATGTCAAACCGGGTTTCAAGCCTTTCCAAGTCGGCTTGAGCTACCAAAACCCATCAAACACCTCCCCACACAACTCTAGGGTGTCAAGAAGTCAAGAAATCCAAGAAAAACCCGTCGGTTTAACCCCAGGAAGAAGAAACAGCCCGACTGCCCAGTCGGGTCGAAATTTCTGACCGTTTGTGCGGTTTTCTTGCAGATCGGGTCGATCCGAGACTCTTTTCGGAAAACGACCACCACAGTCACCTCCGAGGGTCAGTTAGGAGTCAGGAGCCACTGACCTTGCCTCAAAAGTCCATCGGGAGCCTCCGTGGCGACGGCCGACCCGACTGGTGCCAGACGGGTCCGAATTTCCAGACGTACTCTGTTTTCCGTGATCTTTGCAGGGCTGTACGGGTCGACCCGATAACTCTGGGACCAAACGACCACCACAGTCACCTCCGGGGGTCAGTTAGGAGTCAGGAGCCACTGACCTTGCCTCAAAATTCCATCGGGAGCCTCCGTGGCGACGTCCGACCCGACTGGTGCCAGACGGGTCCGAATTTCCAGACGTACTCTGTTTTCCGTGATCTTTGCAGGGCTGTACGGGTCGACCCCGATAACTCTGGGACCAAACGACCACCACAGTCTCCTCCGGGGTCAGTTAGGAGTCATGAGCCACTGACCTTGCCTCAAAATTCCATCGGGAGCCTCAGTGGCGATGTCCAACCCGACTTGTGCCAGTCGGGTCTGTCCAATATTTCAGCCGGCTGTTTGATGCCATTCGGGTCTGTTCAACGGAAAACAGCTCAAAACCGACCCATCAACGGTCCAACCCGACTCTTGAAGGTCCCATCCCGCATCTCGGGACTAGTTGGAGCTCTCGGGTGACCAGCGTCCGTCACCGAGCGTCACCGAGCGCAGCCAGCGTCCGTCACCGAGCGTCACCGAGCGCAACCCTCGGGCGTCACCAACGTCCGTCACCGAGCGTCACCACGCCACCCGCACCCATCACCAGCACAC